>NW_019729230.1:1015848-1056297 GCF_002891405.2 Cryptotermes secundus
CCGTTTCTAGGCAACGGCTCGGTAAACACATTTCCGCGTATCGGACCATGCTATGCAAAGCGGCGACGTCATCAACAATACAGACTCTGTTTCCCGTGGTGTCTGTAGAGAGTGTTTATAAGAGAAGTGAATTCAGAAGCTAGGAGCATTTGAGAATACAGGGACGAGAATGGAGCATATCTTTACTGAATTGTGAAATTTAGTTGAATACACATTAGGACAGAGGAATACAAATTGATCGAAGACAAGAATAGTCCATACTGGTCCGAAGCGCTAATTTCTGTGTTAAGATCCGTGCTCGTTGTCTAAGCTTGAATAGGGGCCACAACGGGTCTTGATGCTGCGGAAGAGACAAAGATCTTTTTCCTGCCGAGAATCAAAACCCGATTCTTAGGTCATCCAGAGCATAGCATAGGCACCATACTGACTGAGCTATCCCGGCCCATGACTCATAATAAAAAGGTAAAGTTGTCATTTTACTTAGTTAAACACTTCATCAAGAGAATAAACTCTACCCTTACCGGGAATAAAATCCGGATTCCCAGATCGTCAGCCCTTAGTTAGGTTGTTAGTTAGTTAGTTATTGGAGAGGGTGGGTTTCCCCATGCACCGCGACCAGTTTGATCTATTGTGCTTCCCTCTATGATATTCTACCAGTCTCTATACAGTACTGATACTGGTGCTTACCATCAGTCCTGCCCAGCCAGCGAGACTGGCTCTACTAGCTGAGAGGTACCTATAATGCTTCCCCCATCTATCAGAGGCGTTAGAGACTACTGTTGGGCGGGAAATATCCTTGAATTTGGCTCAGTGATCTCCTTTGGAGATATGAGGTTCTTTTACGTGCCGTAAAGCTACGACACGGGACCCACGGCTTAAAGTCCCTCCCGGAGGACTTGTTCCCTGAATTTTTCCGCCCTTAAAATTTCCACGAACTCCGCCGGGTTTGAACCCGCGTACTACGAGTCATGATGTGGGAACGTTACCTCTAGACTACGGAGGCCGCTTCGTCAGCCCTTAGTGTGGTCACTACACTGACTGAACTGTCTTGATTTGTCACTTGTACGATAGTAAATAAAATTACAGTTCCCCTTTCAGAGACTGTTCACGTGTGGATACTGCACATATATTTGTTTCGTGACAGAAACACGTACGCACACGCAAACGAAAGATTTTCATGTCTCACTTGCACCACTGGAGGGCACTGGGAACTCCGTATCCTCACAACTTAAGCAGTATGTATTGCGGGCCCAGAGATGAGTAAACATAGGAGTAAAGTGCTTCACATCCTGAATAGTGAATTTCTCTTCCGAAAGACATTGAAAAAATTGTGAGTTTCTTTTCTTCCTTTTGCCAAACAATATGTCTGCCTTTTAGCCATTTCATCATGGGGTGAGCGTTGTTTTCTCAACATACAAAACTGGAAAATATCCCCGAAATTCTTCAAAAAGAAAATAGTGTTGACCTACTTCTTATGCAGTAATTATATGTAAATGCTGTCAGATATATTGAACGCATAAATATGAAAGTTAACCATCACAGGAATTTTGTTGTAACGTAAGTTAAAAAAAAACTCCGTGACCTGTAGCCCTCAACTATATCGACCGAGCGACCGCCGCTTATCGGCGAAGATTAGTGCCAACTTTTGAGGATAGAGGGAGCCAGGATCTCTGACCACTAGATCATAGCGGCGGTCTAACAAAACGTAACAATGGGAAATATATTTAGTCTTATATCTACAAACTTAACATTATTACTGATGTGTAAAAAATGAGTTTACTGCCTGACAGTGTACATACATGCTCTGTACTCCTACTTCTGAGGCCCTTCGTCTTAGATCAGCTTTCTTCTCCTCAAAGTAAAGCCGTAATTTTCAGGAATAGAAAAGTTATTTGAAATTAATGCTTTTTCAATTCATATCACATACACATCTAATTCGATCTTCATTATCATTGGGAAAACATCCCTCTTTAAGCCATAGCATTCCTTAGAATATTCGGTCATATTTTATCGGGTTTTTACCTCTTAGGATTTCGCAACAATATTTCTTTTTACAGAGCAGTGTCATGAGCCTTGATTCCAGCCCTCAACCTGTAGGACCACATCCTTTTATTTATGTCCTCCAGTGACAGGGTCGCTCAGTTATACCTCAGGTACTGGGTTCCCGCTTCGTCGCCTTATG
Organism: Cryptotermes secundus; assembly: GCF_002891405.2. Classification (NCBI taxonomy): domain Eukaryota; kingdom Metazoa; phylum Arthropoda; class Insecta; order Blattodea; family Kalotermitidae; genus Cryptotermes; species Cryptotermes secundus. The sequence continues at coordinate 1,018,031 of NW_019729230.1, forward strand.
CGACTCACAGGCCTTCGATGGAGGTATTCTAACCCACCTCCACACCAGGACATCTCTTATTTACCTACGAAAATTGCTTTTTTATTATGTTGTGTGAGTAAGTAAGTGTAGGGTGGAGAGAAGTTCGTAATGATGCTCTACAATATTTGTAAGCCTTACCGGCTCTTATCAGGGTGAGAAAATCAAACAAGCCGAGATGAGTGTGACATATGGCACGTGTTAGAGAGATGACAGTATCATACAGAACTTGATAAAAAACAGAAGTCAATACACCATTTGGGAGAGCGAGGCGTACATGAAAGCTTTCTGTTAAAACTGATGTTCAAGATATATGATGCGATGGAATCAGTTGACTCAAAATAAGGTCATGTGAAGGACCCTTATGAACATAGTAATGAACCTTTGATTCCATAGAAGTCTGGGATATTATTGGCCAGACGACCGTGTCTGTATTCTAAAGAATATTTCTGCTCAATTTATTATCATTTTTTTTATTTATTTCCAAACATTCTTCGACCAGGGACCTCTTATTGACTAGATTTTTTCTCCGGTAAACATCCGAAATTTTAAGGTAATTATTTTAAGAATTTATTTTGAATGAAAGTGAAATTTAGTCCATGGTTTATTCTGACTGTCTTACAGTGCATATATTTATTCACCTTACTCTTCTCTCTTGCACTACATGTTTCAGCACTAAAGTGCCATCTTCAGGTGCTTTTCTATGTACGTCGAACTACTTCATTGCATGCCCTGTTGGCTTTATACTAAAATAACTAAAATATATATTCGTCATATATATTGATAAATTTAAAATGTTAAAAATATTAAAACTGTTCAGGATTTGTCATCCTTATGTCATATCTCAATACGCGAGTCACACCTATCTTCTTCTATCGGAGTATTCTTCCTACGTTCGTGTGTGTATTGTGCTTTGTGTTGTATCTTGCTCTTACAGTTTAGTCTACATTTACACCCAATCACTTTCAAAATTAAAGTATCATAAATATTTGGAAATGAAAATCACATATGTTCTTGTACATAAACAGAAGAACCTGAACTTGAAGCTCGATGTACACCACTCGAAAGTTTTTCACGGACCTCTGGTGACTCTCCGAAGATGAGTTTTGGAAACCCTGACGTAAATGATGCAAGTTGCCTTAATTTGCCATTGTTTGTGTGTGTTTTCATCTGCTTATTTCACTCGTGTTTACACTGTAATTGGCCTTTGGGCTGCTGAGTAAGAACATAAATTAATAAATGAATTACACAACTTTTGTTACTATTGTGCCGATCCCAGTGGCCGCGCGGTCTAAAGCATGAACCGCCTTCGCCCGCTCGAACACTGGGATCGTGGGTTCGAATCCCACTCGAGACATGGATGTTTGTGTGCGTTTAATCAGCGTTCGTGTTGTTTTGTGTGTAGGTAGCGATCTTGCGAAGGAATGATCACTCGTCAAAGGAGTCCTACCGACTGTGTATATGATTAAGAAACTGAAAAGGCGGCAGAGAGAGATTACTACTACTACTACTACTGCTGCTATTATTACTACTCTAGTGCAGAAACGGCCGGATGTTAAAGGACACTGTCTCTTACGTCTGTGTTGTACATGTTGAAACTGTACACTAAGCATAAGCACCGTGATAGGAAATGCAGTTACTGATCAAAAACTTTCCATGAAACCGAGAGACAGACACTTCATGTTTGCCGGTAAAGGTAAAAGTTAAAGGTATCCCTATGACACACCTTGGAGGCCCATAGGGTTGTGAGACATCGAGGTTCTCACATTTTCTAGACAATCGGCTCAAAGATGTCGGTGAGGTTGTCAGCCTCACTCGCCGTCCGCCCTTTACCCAAAGGAAAATTCCTTGTACTCATTTCTGTTACAGGTTGAGTCGACCCCAAGACCATAGTGCGACTGGAAAGATTGCGTCAATTGAAAAATCTAATGGCATCGGGACTTGAAACCGCGACCTTCCGACTTGTAGCATAGTGCCTTAACCAACTACGCTACCACGTGCCTCCTCATGTTTGCTGGTATAGATAATAAATTGAAGTGTATGCTGTACACATGCAAAGTAACCATCGCTCTGTGGGATGAAATTAAATTAATCTTAGATGAGTAAGGTTTGAGGATGTGGGCAGAATGTACTTATGCACCTGGTTCAGGAGAGAGACCATAGGTGGGCTCTGGAAGCCACGGTGGCTCCTTTTGTTGCCATGAAGTACAGGACTTCTTGATTAGCTGAACAATGTTAGTTTATTGCCAAAAAATCCAGGGATTTAGTAGTTACAAGTATTTACTGCATTTGCGAATACGGTGTCCATATTTAGTTCCTGTTATGTTAAATATTGTATATTTAGAATTAGTACATATAGGTCGCATATGAGTAATTTAAGCTAAAATATTTTTAAGAAAATTTTATTGTCTCTTTGAGCTACAACAAGGTATTGACAAATCAGAATATAATAACAGGTGTTTTGTTATTTCCTTAGTTCTTCGTCTACAGTCTCCCTATTAATTTGTTGAGAACTGGAAAGTCGACGCTTTAAACAGAATTATTTGAGCATTTTATGTAATGGAAGTAACATTTTGTAATTTGTTAACTCCTTTTCTGTCCCATTTACACGCATGTGCGTGCTATATCACAATTTTTATAATGTGTTTTCTGGTTAGCTCCCGCCGAATTAGCTTGGTATCGAGCTGTGTGAATCTGAGATGGGTTGTCCAGTGACTGAGCTTAGCTCTTTCAAAAGTAGCCCACCTGAGTAGGTGTCTTCCCTTTTATCTGAGGACGGAAACAGATCGACTTTCCGAAACCTTGCCTTTTCTATTCTCTAGAATACCGGACGATGGAAAAAGTCCAGAAATTCAGTAATTCTATAATTTCGTATTATTTATCCGAGATCCAATTGGATAATCCTATATTTCTATTAATTTATAAAAAATAAGAGTATATATATTAAGGCTGAAAATCTATAACAGGCGCTACTGAAAGCTGATCTGTACTAGTTTTGGTTTCTCTGCATTGCATTATATATACGTATTTAGACTCATGCCAAACTGGATTAAGCTTGTTATATCCGCATCAAATATTTCCATTCATATAAATTTATTTCCATTTAATATTGTCTAAATCTTGTAATTCTTGCCTCATGCGTTTTAATTCCATTTAATACGGTACAATCATTCATACAAAATACATATACACAATTATACAAATATAGATTCCACGCTGAAGGGTATATTTTCTATAGGTTTATATAATATGTGGATAAATAATTTAAGGATATTCTGAATCCTGGGGAGCACCCATTAATTTCGCTCAGTCCACCCGTCCATATGCATGGATCAGTTCGAAAACTACTGGACAGATTTTCATGAAATTTTGTAGTGGGAAAACCTGCGAAACATAATGTAGCCATCTGAATTTTCATTTAAATTTTACAAGTTTAATTTTCATTCTACATGAAAATCTGTACTTGTATCTGCAAGTATTTTGCCAGCTATTTATAGTAAAAAGAAGAGTTTCGAACATAAATTGTAGAAAAGAACCAAATTTTTGTAAGATTTGAGGCTTTCACGGCGGTGACTATGAAGAAAGCAGTCTTCTGGGATTTGGCACCGTGTATATGTGGTGTTAACCGACGTTTCGGAGGAACGTATCGCCTCCATCTTCAGGGTAGAAGGAAAAATATAAGAAATCCGCAAGCGAAGAGACCGTGAGAACCGGTAAAAGCGGNCTAGGTCATGAGAACGGATGATTAACATAACTTATTTAGAATTCTTTCTGATTATGAGTTTTTGTAGTAGTTGTTTAGAGTAGAGAGTTATTCTGAAATTGTTGCCTCCAGTAGAGATTACCACTTATAGGCCAGGTGGATAATTACAACGATCGAATTATTTGGTATACTAAACGTGTAGGATTACAGGTAATGTGATCAGGAATTCTATAGACAAAGTTAAATTCTCACAGATTGAATTGCAAATCCAGGAATTTTGAGGTCTTCGGCGTCATATTAAGTCATGTACACAGCAATCCCTCGCCAACTGGGAGTTATAAATATATAAGATTCTTCACTTATAACAAGTTTTCAGTTTTGATGAAGGTAGGTAATAAAACTTACATAGGATTGTGTCCCAATTTTGAGCTTTGTTATTGACATTATCAAGTCTTCGGATTCTGTGTTACCACAATTACGTAACTATTCAAAAAGGAGTTATGTGATTAAACAAACTCCGTGTCCTGTAGTCCGCAAACGAACTATACCGACCAAGTGACCGCCGCTTTACGGCGAAGTTAGTGCCAAATTTGGGGATATAGGGTGTCGCGTGGTCAGCGCAACGGATCCTCACGTCCATTAATCTCGGTTTTCTAGGCCGAAGTCGCTATTTCTTTGAAATAGCTCCTCGATTATCCTCACGAGGCTGACGAGCACCCCGTTCCAGACCCACCGCTTCTCAGAAAATCTGGTAGCGTCGGGACTCGAACCCGGGACCTCTGGATCTAAAGTCAGGAGCTCTGATCACTAGACCACAGAGGCGGGCGATTGTTGGTCATAAATTTGCTGTGTACACAAAGTTTCAAAACTGATATATTATTATATTTATCTTGTTGCATGCTAAGGGGTATAAATTTTTTGTAATACCATTCAATTTTTCATGACAGTAGACAGCCGTAAATGAATTGAAATCAGGGGGTTGATGATAAGAAATCCACGGCTTTTCGAGTTATTTCTAAATAATTTTGTCTTATTATTACGTTCCCTCTACTCTGCAACTGTTAATATCGTAATTTCGAATGTAAATTATTCTTCGATAAAACTTTTTTTTTCACTAGCGTTAATAAGTTTCATCGTAAGAAAAACTAGTGCAAAACTGTAGAACAGAAGTAGAGTTTAAAAGTTCTTCAAAATAATAAAACCGACAGTAACAGAAATACCAGTTACAATAAGGCACTAGGTCGTCTATTTTTACAGCTTGATACAAGCAATCGATTGTCACATGTTAACAGTCGGGCAACCTACCGTACATGAAGTCTGTTATGTCATTTATAGTACTTCTGGCGCTCAACGTCCGACGTTTATGTCTTGCAGTGCTGTACTAACAGACCCGGGAACCCACGTAATACAAGGATATTGTCGCTATTAGGATCCCCTCTCAGTCTATGTCTTTCCCCCCCCCAAGTCAAGGAACCAAGTCACTTTTCCATTTAAGCCGTAAAAATTGCAAATCATTAGATATTTTATAATATTTTGAATGTTATTTTTATGAAATTTAGCTTCATAAAAGTAACATTTATAACGATTTTTTTAAGATTTTATACTTTAAGTAGAACCTCCTTTTCCCATGTTCAAATTCACTTATAGCAATGAATGTTTAAAAAATGAGAAATATGTGTTCCAATTTTTCTTAAAGACAAATGTTGTAGAAAGAACTAATCACCTACTCTCCTTTGATACGACATGAACCACATAGGAAACGACGCATCGAACAATTCCTCTATTGTTGGGCCTGTATTCGTTGCAGCTGTAACGTTTTAACCGAGCCGTTGCCTAGCAACGACAAAGGGATACACATGCAGACACACAGGCTGATGGGAGGAATTTATGAAGTATTCCGTTGAGATGGGCTCAGGTGCCATGATAATCTTATATATACCAAGTTTCACAAAAATTAGTTCAGCTATTCAAAAATTAATAACGGGGATACACAGACATTCTGGTCGCATAAGCATACTTTTATTTTGTACAAAAAGAAGAGTAGGATAAAAAATATTTTTCGTGAAAATGACAACAGCTGACTAAAGAGAGACTATTGATGCGAGATCCATCTATCAGCAGAATTAGCACTACTTGTAACCAACGAGCTACCGGGTTCTGTCGGCGCAACGTCATGCAGCACCATATCAGTTTTATTTTATAGAAATAAGAGTAGGTGTATGTAGGATGTATTGAAACAAGGACCTTCCAGTATATGACTTGCTGCTAACCTTCTCCCGATTTGTCGACACTGTCACCTCAAAGGACACCTCTTCAAACTGAGACTAAGTGATAGTCCCATTTGTGAGAGGTGTCAAGAAGAAGATGAAACAGCCACACATATCCTGTGTGAATGTGAGGCCTTAGCTTATTTAAGATTACGTCGCTTGGGTCAATACTTTATGGAACCAAGTGACTATTTCGACGTCCCCACGCACAAAATCCTGTGCTTCATTCGAAGCGTGGGATTGCTGAGGGGATAATCAAAAGGGGAAGCACGATAGACCACTGAGGTCGCGACGCAAGGGCCAAGAAAGCCCTTATACATTCATTCATCTATTCATTCCAGATTTGTCGGTATGTCCCTGAAGTTGTGATTGCCCTTTTGATTTTAGAGGCCCTGAAACTACGAACATGTTAATTCATACAACAATTCTGCGTTTTAGACATAACTGCAACTTCTAATTAAGATATAAATGGAGTTCTGAAATATCTGCTTACATATTCACAGCACCTGAATTTTTTTTAAGGAAATACAGAGATGGTAGAAATATCACTGGTTCGTTCGTACATTGTTTTCATGCAAAAGCCTTTGTTTAGAACATAACGATTTAAGGCTTAAATTACTCTGTGTTGAAAATTTTCAACATCTCTCCTTGAAATGTAAATTTATAACAAATAGACAATTTTTATCATAATTCTATGGTCTAGTGGTAAGAGTTCCTGGCTCCAGATCCAGAGATCCCGGGTTCAATCCCAGGAGCTACCAGATTTTCTGAGAAGTAGTGTACCTAGAAAGGAATCCACTCAGCTTCGTGAGGATAATTGAGGAATTATTTCAAGGAAATAGCGGCTCTGGTCTAGAAAACAGAGATTAACGGCCGTAGGGATCCGTTGCGCTGACCACGCGACACCCTCTATCCGCTAAATTTGGCACTAACTTCGCCGACAAACGGCGGTCGCTCGGTCGGTATAGTTCGCTTGCGGACTACAGACCACGGTGTTTTTTTACTTGTGTAATAAGTACATAATCAGAAGGGTATCTAATATTTTACGTATAATTTTATTTTGGGTGTATAAATGTCGGCATATTTTATGTCTAATTCAGACTTTTTCCCATCGCTTTTTTGAAATTGCTATATAATTGCATTAACATGATAAGAGCAGGAAAGAGTGATTTTCTTTCTTTTTCTTATTTCTAAATTACAACCAAAAACTCAGTAAAATTGCACATCTTTGCAGGCATTCAACAATGATTTTCTTGATCTCTGTTATTTATCAGAGTTCGGGCAAGATTTAATGATCCGTCTTATCAAATATCACTTCTGACAGCGACGAAACAGCATTGGCTGGCGCTCACGTATTTGCCAGGTACATTGCAACTTGTATGTTTAGTTTGGAGGCTCTGGTCTCTTAAAGAACGCTCCCGCCTGAACTTGTTCATTTCGACTTTGTAGTTGAAATAACCTTGAAACAGTGCTACATACTTTGACCGAGTTTGCGGTTAATAATTACACGATGGTGGGGTCAAGGGTTCATTAAATTGAGGCTGTATTTCATAGTTCTATGTTCCGTGGCATTTATTGGATTTAAATGTAATATAATTGGTCTGTATGACATACCACACCTTAGCTGTTACGTTTGTCGTAATAGTAGTGATTATAGTGACGTTTCCATGAATGAGTTCTCTCCCGACTGATGGTCAAGCCACAATTTATTAAAGAATTTTTTGCCGCTATATTTTCTCCAGGGTCGATTAGGTTCGTCTGTAAACACATTTATGAATTCCGTAGACATGAGCACAAGAATACGTGTCCGTCGTCAGCATTTTAAGAATTCAAAACTACCAGACCGTTTTCTATTAAATTTGGTGTAGAAGTTCTACAATGAATATAAATTAGTTTTCTATTTTAACAGTACTTTACGTTAAGCCCAAATAACTTTTTTCAAAGCTTTAAATACGATGCAAACAAAATTTACATGACACTAAATTGTATATCGTGCTAAGATTTAATAATTTCCTAGAAATATTTTCAAGTGCATTGTCTATTTAATAGCACATAAAGAAACCTAATTTCTGACTACTCTATAATTCACCTAGTCATTGTGTCTATAGCTTTGTTGCAATATACTTGTATCTACAATAATTGGATGTCAACATTGTATCCAAAATTGCCAAAAAATATAATTCTCTCACTATATGGAATTAGCTTCATAATTTTACACTTCTCCAAGTATAATTAGAGTGATCAACTCAAGGAGGATGAGGTGGACAAGGCATGTAGCATGAATTAGGGAGAAGAGGAATGCATATAGGATATTGGTGGGAAAGCCAGAAGGAAAAAGACCACTGGAAGACCAAGACGTAGGTGGGTGGACAATATTAAAATGGACCTTAGAGGTATCGGATGGGATGATATGGATTGGATTGATCTAGCTCAAAATAGGGACCGGTGGAGTGCTCTTTTGAACACGGCAATGAACCTTCGGGTTCCATACAATGCTGGGGAATTCTTGAGTAGTTTAAGAATTGGCGGCTCCTCAAGAGGGCTCAGCTCCTTGACTAAGAAAATAAATACTGTATGGAATTTGGTATTGCTGTTTTTGACTGGTTTATTTTAATTCATACAAAAGACAGTTGTGATAAATGAAAGCACAAATTGAAGAGGTTATGAAAACTTATATCTTCCACCAAAAGAATGGAATTACATTTCCGTACTACAGAAGGTGAAATCCCAAGTAATCAATTTAGAACTGAAGATAGATGATACAAAGAGTATCTGTAACATGCGGATTCTCTCTCTGTTTCCGTCTGTTGTCCGATTTATTCTTGTTTAGATGTGGAAATCTCATTCGTCTTACAAATGTGTAAAGGCACGGGCAACGTTCCTCTCACAACACAATGAATGAACTTCCCTACTCCTTTTGCGACCGTAGAATGGCGGAAAGTGAGGTTAAGAAGAGCTCTTAAGATGGAGCAGAAGCTGAAGGAGCTGTATCTGTACTGTATTTAGCAATGCTGTGACGCATAGAGGGCGTGTAGATGGAAGCAGTATGCTCAACAATTTGCTGAGAGGGAACGACTAAACCCACAAGAAGGCCGCGCCATAGCTCAAGCGGTTAGTCACTGGCTTCCCACCGCGGCGGCCCGGGTTTGATCCCGGGTCTGGTCAAGTGGGATTTGTGGTGGATAAAATTGCGCTTGGGCGGTTTTTCTCCGAGTACTTCGGTTTCTTCTGCCAATCTTCATTTCACAAAATTCACCATCATCATAATCGCCCGGGACAGGTACAATAGGCCAATAAGTGGCCGCCGTGCCGAGTGGACCCTGTTGGACTCCACCACTCACTAAGCGAATTTAACCCACAAAGAATTCATAATATCAGGTGTCCCGACAGGGATTAGAAACGGGACCGCATTATGGTCTGATGTTCAGAAACACGAATTACCTACCTAGCATTTATTTATAATATTTAAACATTTGAACATTGTTATTTGTTCCCTTGTTTGTTATGTAATTAGTGTCGAGTAAAGGATTAACTGCAAATAAATTGGCCAGAAGTGTTTATAATTTACCGTTTTGATAGTTTTCTAGTGTTTATTCGGAGAAAAGACATAGCCTCTCAAAAAGACTAATTAAAAGAATCGGGTTTTTGGAAGAATCAAATTATTGGATTTTATTTAAAAACTGCATCTTTCTTTGCCTGTAATGGGAACTGTAATTTTTATAAATTAACGGGGCTATAAAGAAGGACGTACCCGCTATGTATTTATTTGCTTTATGCACACTTGAGGCAAATAGAGTTGCAAAAACATGTATATAAACAGTTTGCAACTTGGAATTCATCATCTTCACTATTTAGGCTAGTTTTGCCTGTTCAAGATGCTAATAAAATTGCTGACCCTTTCTCATTTGGGGCGCCCTCGCCTTCATCTCGCTTGAGATATATAGCTCAGTATGCACTTCAGGTCTGCTCTTCTTTAGGGCCGGATTTACAGTCGTGGGGGCCCCAGGACAGTCAAAATATGGAGGCCTTTATGACGTAACAGATTTAGTTTATGATAATTTTGTTCTTCTTATTATTCTTGTTGTTCATGTTTCTTCTGACTGAGATTACAAACTAACTATTCTTGATTTCACAGAATCAAATGTCTCAATAAAACCTGTTGATTCTGTTTCTCTTTTGTGGGGGGTCCCAGTCCAGTCACACCCGGCCGCTCCTATTTCATACTTCTGAGATTATCATGCCCGTTTCCCCAGATATTCCTTAATTAAACATAGCAAAGAGATCATCATCTCATTTTTTATATTAGTTTTATTTGAAGGGGGGAAGGGGGGCTTTTGAGATTGTTTCCACGTTCCTCCATCTACAAACCCCATAGCAAGACTTCCCACCTCTGCCACATCTTCTCGTTGGTGAATCAAATTGTTTCCATCACATCAGTCATTATGGATTTTATCTCTTTCCCTGGACAAATGGGCTTTTATCAGTGTTCACACATTTGCTTGATGACAGCTGAGACCTTTCCTCAGCAGGTCAAGTCTAGATCCCTTGTGTTCCGCGAAAACAATGCCACTTCTGGAATATATGGGATGCAGGATATGGCCGGTAACCGCACACAACAGTCTTAAGTACAGTGAATTGAACGGGCTCTGTTGCGGCTACCCTGCCCTACATCTGCTGACAAGGTTCATATAGAGGCACTACTGAATGTAGCGGAACAGTTGTATACTGCTGACCTTCCAGCCAGCGTAGTTGTGCTTGATTTCGAAACCCGATGTGGCTTTTGACTATATTTTAATTTGAGAACAGGGTGCTGAGGAGAATATTTGGGTCGAAGAGAGATGAAAAAGGAAAACCTCCGTAACTTTAGTCCGCAAGCGAACTGTATCGGCCAAGCGTACTCCGCTTGTCGGTGAAGTTAGTACCAATATAGATGAAGTGACGGGAAATTGGAGCAAAGTGCATAATGAGGAGCTTCGTAACGTGTACTCCTCGCCAAACATAATTAGAAAGATCAAGTCAATGAGGATGAGGTGGACAGGGCATGTAGCATGAATGGGGAGAAGATGAATGCATATAGGATATTGGTGGGAAAGCCAAGAGAGAGACCACTAGGAAGGCCAATACGTAGGTGGTTGGGCAAAGTTAATATCCTGCTTGTGCATGAGAACCAATAATATAATAAATATAATAATAAATAAATAATAAATAATAATAAATAATAAATAAATAATAAATAATATAATAAATATAATAATATAAGTTTGATGTCGTATTGAGATCAATGCTCTAAAACAATTTTATTATAATAATTAACTTCAGACAGCAGAGTCCTTTTTGAGAAGCTGATAGCCGCTTATTTCGTCACAACGCTTAATGCGGAATTCGAAATTTCGCAACAGTTAGAAGCTGGGCCCTATTTTGAGCAAGTCAAAGGAGGTAAAGAAGTAAATCTATCCATGTAACAGACTGTACAGGCCTATAGGAATGTGAAATGTCTAGGCGCCCATATTTTTTAGACAATCCACTTAAAGATGGCGGTGAGGTTGTCAGCCTTTACCCTCGAGGAATATTCCTGATAATCAGTTATGTTAAAGACCGAATTTTGACGTTGTTAAACCAATCAGAAAAAACACACACTTTTTTTGTTTAAGATTCGTTTTAATATCATTCTTTCATCTATGCCTATGTCTAGGAAATAACAAGCTATATGACAGTGCTTCGCATGAAAATTAAATAATCTGATTGTGGACACTCCATACAATCGTACTCGTATTTCGGTAATAAACAAGGACAATACTTTCCATCTTGACTGTACAAAGGAACAAATCACCTTCAGTCCACACGAGAGTAACAATTGCTCTTTCTACATGAGCGTGCCTTCCCCTGTTCTATAATACATAAATAGATTGAGTTCTGTCCACAAAGGAATTGGCTGTCATTCACTTAAGGGCAGGAATAGCTTTCGTGTATTGATATAAATTCCCCTTTAACCTACCATTGACCGCGTATCCAAAACCACATGAAATATTTCACTAGCTTCTTTTCAATAATATAAAGCTCTATCAGTAACCAAAGAGATCTTCAGAAATTAAATGTGTATGTTGTAAGACCTTAATAATTCAGATGAAGTAATGCTCGCCATTTTCTTGAAAATGTTTGATTTTGTGTCGGTTTACTTCACTTTAAGACACAAAGGAACTATATTTTCTACTTAGAATTAATACTACAGCACTTCTGTCCCGAAGACAGAAACAGTACATTCATCCGAAACATTAATACCCGTGTACTAAACTACACGACGTCACATCCGAGAAGAAAAACTCCGTGGCTTGAGTACGCAAGCGAACTATACCAACCGTGGTGTCACGTGGTTAGCTCAATGGATGCCCACGGCCGTTAATCTCTGTTTTGTAGACCGGAGCCATTTTTCCTTCAAATAGCTCCTCAGTTATCTTCACAAGGCTGAGTGGACCCCGTTCCAGACCCATTACTTCTCAGAAAATCTGGTAGCGCCGGGAATCGAACCCGGGACCTCTGGATTTGTAGCCAGGAACTATGACTACTAGACCACATAGACGGTCCATATCCGAGAAGACCATAATCATGATTTAGAATATGGCTTAAAATTTGTGCCTATGAATTTAAATCACGGTGTTAAATTAAGCTAATTTACTTCCACGGTATGAATGCTTACCGTGTACTCATAAAGGTAACTAAAGTAAAAAGTAAAAAGTAAAGCTATCCCTGTACCAGGCCGTGAAGGCCCATAGGGTTGTGAGACGTTGAGGGTCCCACACTATCTAGACAATCGGCTCAAAGATGGCGGTAAGGTTGTCAGCCTTACGCACCGGCCGAACCCCACTCCCCAGGTATATTATTTAAGCCGTGGGTCCCGTGTCGTAGCTTTACGGCACGTAAAAGAACCCCATATCTCCAAAGGAGGTCACTGAGCCAAATTAACGGACGTTTCCCGCCCAACAGCAGTCTCTAATACCTCTGGTAGATGGGGGAAGCATTATAGATACCTCTCAGCTAGTAGAGCCGGTCTCGCTGGCTGGGCGGGACTGATGGTAAGCACCAGTACCGGTAGGATATAGAGACTGGTAGAAATCATAGAGGGAAGCACAATGGACCAATACAGGTCTCAGTGCATGGGGAAACCCACCCTCTCCAATAACTAACTAACTAACTATACCCCCAGACACCGGGTCCCCTTTTTGCCGCCTTTTACGACTGGCAGGGATACGGTGGAGTTATTCCAACCGGCCTCCACAGGGGGGCTGTTTCTTGCTCAGGTTCGTAATTGTTTGCGCACATACGTAGCAACAGAATAATGACAGAAAAGCAAGTAAATTCCGTCCAAAGGATAAATTTGTATTCATCAAAACTGAGTTGGTTTTAAATGATTTTTATTTCGTGTAATGAATAAAATCTTAATTTAATTATAAATCCAACATAGGTACCTTCTTAACTGATTGACTCAAGAGAACTGAAGATGAATAAAACAAGTTTATTTTCAACGTATGAATGAAATTCGCGGAAATAGACGGCTGCAGACGGCGATAGAGGGAAGTGATTGCGACTTTGCATGTTAACTCGCTCCCCTTTGTTTTTTTTTATTGTTCCTATTTTAGTATGTAGAGAGGAATAACTTTACCACATTCGTAGGACAAATAGCAGAATGTCAGAGGTCATTATTTTTGTTATATTTTTGATAATGGTCTCGAAAGGAATAACTCACAAGCCTTGAAATTTTTATTTCGTTTGACATTTATTAGAGACTAATTACCTTCACGGAAACCTATTTTTAAATATGGAATGTTTAAAGATCTTGGAACAAGGTGAACATAATTGAGCTTAGGGATTAAATTGAGAAAAACATTTACTTAGGAAATATTTATTGTTCATTTCAAACGCTGTATTCACTCCGGATATTTCGCTGAACACTAAATAATGTGGCATGTCTGCTGGAAGCCATAATTACGAAGCCAGCAGAGATAGCCGTTGCTAGGGTACGGCTCTGTAAACACGCCCGTTGTTAGGCATTTGCTCAGTAGACGTCACATAGAGGCCGCAATAGAAGAGCTGTTGGAAGCGATGTTTTCTGTGCGGTCCTTGCTGAGGTTGCTTGGTAAAGTCTTCCAACAGTAGACTATCCTCTGCTCCCGGGTTCACGTACTCGCAGGCTGGAGGCCTTCGGCGTCTCAGGATTCTCTTGTAATCAAGTCAAATTTATGTCTTGTTGTCAAGCGGCATCTAGGGCCCAAGATCAGATTTCTGTTAGACAGTTGCGAGTTTCTTCATGTGAGGCATCCTCTCTGACGAGAGGATGGGTTCGTTGTTTACAATTGCTGTTGGCTCACGCCAAAAGTCAAAGTCACATTGCGACCGATAGTTAGTAAGTCTTGGTGTCGAGCCCCATCTGGGACTCTTGACCAGATATTAATTATTACCGTTTGACGGTTACGGTCTTGTTTCTGTGGGGTGCCCTCTCTGACGAGAGGACGAGTCTGTCTTTTGTATATGTTGCTGGCCCTTGCCAGCGCAGTCTTCCTCGCGTCCGAGTTCCTTAGAACTCGCGACCGTATTTTACTGTCTCAGATTTGAGACTTCCCTTTTCGTCGCCTCCTACGACTCGCGGGGTCACTGTGGAGGTATTCGATCCCACCTCCATACGGGATGTACAAGGCTCTCGCCATGGCAGCTGATCCTTGTTATATAGCCTCGGCACAGACAGCAAAGAAAACACCGCTTCCAACAGTTCTTCTATTGCTTGTTGCGTGTCTGCTGCGGCAATAACATGACAGCTACTGAACCATTGCCTAGCTACAGGCTTGTTTACAGAGCCGTACCCTAGCAACGTCTGTCTCTGTTGGCTTCGTAACTCTGACTCTTAGCAGACATGCCACAATATTAAGAAATGTGTGCTTGTTTCAACACAGTGTGTCTGATGTTTATTTGCAGGGTTGTGGAATGTGACCCTTTAAGCTTGGGAAACAACAAAGATCTCTTGAAAATAAATACATAAACATAAGATAAACATGTGTTAAATAAGTTCTTAGTAAATGATGTTGCATAAAGAAAATTTTAGTTATCCACAGAGGTCACTTATTCCTGCTGTAACTTGATAGTGACCGTTGAGATAGGATGTTGATGTAGCTCGGATGGAGAAGAGAAATACATGTGGAATTTGGACAGGAAGAGCTTATGAATGCCACTTGGAAGTTTCTTAGAATGACTGGAGTATAATAGGCTACTAATTTGGAGATTAGGGAAACTGGTTGTTGCAACGAAAGTCGGATATAACTGACTCCAAATGTTGTATATTTTCAGGCTTTAGTGCCTGGCTGAATCTTGGTTACTTGAGAACCAGATATTTTACGTATCACTGAATGGTAGGAAGAGAAAGATATAAAATATTTAAGGCAGGGCTGTCGAACTACCAGCACAAAACAGTTCTGTGCATCTCCCGAATTTATTCGCCCATCCCACAAAATTATCATAATTGGAGTACTTAAGTCTGTTGAAATACTAGCTTAACCATGAAATTATCAGATTTTGATATTTCTGTTCATTAACAGTGAAATCTGTTTTCCTTATTTACACGCTACTACCATATTACTGTAAGCTAATTGTCCCTGTTCTTAACTATTTAAGCATGACACCAAGAAGACTCAGGGGGGAGTGGATGTACTCAGCCATATTTTCTTGAGCTCAGCGCTAGTTGGAAGTGAGTGATCAGCTTCACGCTTCTGCCGCTTCACCCTCTGGAAAGACCCCACCCGTATCCATTTGTTAGGAGGTTGGGTGAACATCAGAGCCGGTCTGGACTAAGTGGAGAAGAGAAAATTCTTGCCACTCCCGGGACTCGAACTCCGACCCTTCAGTCGTCCAGATATACCAACTGAGCTATCCCGTCTCCTCAGATATTACTGTAGACGTGTTTATTCTTATAATGAGAATATTCGTCCAGAATCCTCACAATAAAAACAATTCAGAGTTAGTGTTATCTCTCTCTCTGTTTCGTCAGGAGTAAATAATTGAAATGTTTTATTTGGATATGTAACATTAAAATATAGGCTGACTATTATTGGCAGACACACTACACTTATCGCTCGCTCTACACAATATGTTACCATAATTTAAAGCATAATGCATAAAATCCAGATTTTATTGCATAGGGAGATACAGTCGTTCGTGGTCGAAATTTAAACCAGTTACAAAAAAAACTGCGTGGTCTTTAGTCAGTTAATGAACTATACCGACCGAGCAATCTCCGCTTTTCGGCTAAGTTTCTTTTTTTAATTCTCTTAGAGGGGGTTGGAGTCCAACTGGGTCCACTCTGCACGACGTCCACTGATTGGCCTATTGTAGCCTGCCCCCGAGTGATTATGATGATGGAGAATTTGGTGGAATGAAGATTGGCAAGGGAAACAGAAGTACTCGGAGAAAAGCCGCCCCAGCGCTACTTTGTCCACCACAAATCCCACTTGACCAGACCCGGGATCGAACCCGGGCTGTCGCGGTGGGAAGCCAGCGACTAACCGCTTGAGCTATGGCGTGGCCTTTCGGCTAAGTTAGTGCTAACATTTTGCTACAAAAGTCGTTTTAACCATTTCACCCAAATATTTTATTTAAGTATACTTGATCATTTTAAAACTGTATGAAACTTGAATTAACACGAACTGTGTATACAGTGAATAATGGTATAGGATTGTTTCCATGTAAAGTGCTCTTAATAAGAGTTATCTGTCCACTGGAACTTTTGCATTCATGAGTCCAGCCATCGCTTCGCTCAGTAGATAAATATATGCTGTACTTGTTCCCACACCCGCAGTAAGACGGTTTGGACCACAAAGGTTACAGTCGATGAATTTAAATGAACTCACGTTTCGTGTCTGTCACTATATATTTGGGCAGTGTAGAGCTTCTTGTTGGATACAATGTAACTGCCGCTTCGCGAAATGTTCTTCCAACAATGGAAGGCGACACAATATGTAATGAAAATGTTACCATTTACATCTCAAGTGTTAAGTGTAAGGAACTGTAAATATAACAATTACAAATATAACAATAATAAGGTCCAGTGATTGAGATTAGCTCTTTCTAAAGGGTCCAACTGAGTAGGTGTCTTCCTTTCTCACCTGAAGACGGAAATAGATCCAGTTTCCGAAACGTCGTGTCCTCTATTACGTAAAATTCCGGACGATTTAAAAAATCCAAAACCTCAGTAATTCTGTGTGTCATCCACCTTCGTCAGAACCTTTCAGAATCTACTCATAACAATTACTTGCCATAAAAATTAACGAAATTTGTTACAGAGGTATGGTCTTGAATAGTATGTCGGTACCGGTAAGGATTTAGAAGGAAAAGGCGGTCGTGTCCTCATTTAAGATACCATAACGAAATTTATGTGGAGAGACTGAGAAATCCATTAAAAAGTTTCAAAATTAATACTGTGTTTTTTTGGTTAATAAGCACATCGCTGACAAGCGGCGATCGCTCAGTCGGTATAGTTCTCTTGTGGGCTAAAACCACGGAGTTTTAATAAGTACATTTTAATCAGTTTCATTGTCTCTTTCGGTTATAATTATTATTCATTTTTATACAGTTCCATTTCTATGATTTATTTCCTATCTGGAAGAGATTAATCAAAATCATATAATGAATACAATAATACAGTACAAATGATACAATAACGAAATTGTGACAACACAGTGCGCCGATAGAGCCCTCCACATACTGTTTGCAGATAGCGCTAATTCTGTCAGCAGATGGAACTACCGATAGTCATTTTTATAAAGATATGCTTATTTATTAGGACTTCTTCACATCTCTTTTATGTTCTATCAGTATTGCTTCTTATGACGTTATGATTCCGTTGCTAAATATCCTGACACAACTACTGAAGATAGTGACTGGAAAGGGTGAAGTACAAATTATTTTATTTCGCTGATATTCCGGGGGTTTTTACTGCCTCCATATTCAAGTTGTCACATGCTTCCTGCTGGTTACTTACTCTTCTGCGCTAAATATGAGAACACTACGTTCCTCCGAAACGTCCATGGACATATACGGCACTGCGTGTCTCACTTTTCAGGATATAACACTCTTCAAAAATTTTCTCCGTTGATAAATTTGTTATGCGGGTCAGTAATGGGTAACGGTCCAGACATTCGAACCTCCGAGTACAAATATAGCTCTAGCACTGCACAAAATTATGTGATTAATTCAGTAATCCAAGGTATGGACCAGTTCATCGCAACATATTCATAGAGTCCAACGGAACCTTTATTTCGAAACCCACAGGTGGGTGTTGAATTATATATTCGTTAATTAATACACTTGTTATAAAAACCTTATCTTGAACTGCTATTCTAGCACATATATAATACGAGCATTTGTAGCACTAAAGGATTTGTCCATAAGGAGAAGCAATTCCCAACCACACACCTAGTTCAGAATTATTTAACCTGTCGAACAGTTATCAGCATTTTAGTTCCACGAATGCCGAGAGATAGAAGCACTAACGCCTCCTATCATATTCCTACATTTTTTTATATAGTGGGGTGGGACTTGTCCCTTGCACTGCGGCCACTTCTGGCCTATTGTACCAGCCCCAGATGATAGGTGAGGGCGATTGTGGAGCAATTGGTGGAATGAAGATTAGCAGGAGAAACCGAAGTACTCGGAGAAAACCTGCCCCAGCGCCACTTTGTCCACCACAAATCCCACTTGACCAGACCCGGGATCGAACCAGAGCCGCCGCAATGGGGAGCCAGCGACTAACCGCTTGAACTATGGCGCGGCTCATATTCCTACATACTCGTATTCTCAATTGATAAGCTATGGCCTGGACTGCTGGGGTTTCATACCCGGCAGGGGCAAGATGATCTCTTTCCCAGCTCCTCCAGATCGGCTGTGGGATCCACCCAGCTGCTCATTCCCCGAGGGTAAATCGGTTGGATATGAACCTAACCACTCACCTCCATCCAGTGCTAAGAGTGGTGGGACTATACCTCCACTTCCCATACGTCTTCATGGCATACTGCTTAATTAAGCGCAAGGATAATTTTACCTTTTACTTTCAATTTATTATAAACCTATTTCAGCGATCACCGAGTAGGTTGATGAGTGGTAACGCTTTAGACTTGTACACGGTAGGTGCTTGGTTGGAATCTCGTAAAGAGCACTGATTATCGTGACTGAATTTTGTTTCTCAGTCCCTCCTGGAAAATGCCGAGATAGTACGTCGACTTGCCTATAATCTCTACCATATCATTTAAAATTAT
The DNA here is from genome assembly GCF_002891405.2 of Cryptotermes secundus. Taxonomy (NCBI): domain Eukaryota; kingdom Metazoa; phylum Arthropoda; class Insecta; order Blattodea; family Kalotermitidae; genus Cryptotermes; species Cryptotermes secundus. The sequence goes on from NW_019729230.1 coordinate 1,037,311, forward strand.
TATTCAGTAGTCATTGTACCATCCGACTCCATAATCTGAGACACTAAGAGCGTTCCGAAAATATCATTACGGCTCGCTCATTCATGCATTAGGGTCGCCTCTTCTTTTTGTCACGTCGGGCCTATCTGAAAGATATACGTAGTTCGCTTCATAGAAACTGTGTATGGAAAACTCACTATATGTTTATGTTGTTAAATAACCTCAGCAGTTAATACATTGTCATAATTCATCGAATAATCACCGTATGTCAGCATTCCACGCCTTTTGTTCTGAATGGCCGTAGGCAGTTTTTTAAGTGTTTCACAAAACAAACAGTATTACAGTCCCAGCCTCCAGGATTCTTTCCAAGGAAGTTCAGTCGAAATAAAATTGCTTACTGATTCACGTGTAAGCCTTCTAAGTCTATTTTTAGTGATTCCGTCATAATTTTTAGGACATAGGAATATTTTTGAACAGGATACTCTTAAATTGTATTATTTAATATTCTTTGGTATGCATGGAAGTGGAGGCACGCGGTAAAGTAGTTAGTTGGGGGGCTATACTACAAGCCGGAAGGTCGCGGGTTTAAGTCCCGATGAGGTCATTGGATTTTTTTCAATTAACCTAATCCTTTCGTCAGCACTATGGCCCTGGCGTCGACTGAGCCTCTAACAGAAATGAGTACCAGGAATTAATTAAATAATATACCTGGGGAGTAAAGGGCGGCCGGCGCGTAAGGCTGACAACCTTACCGCCATCTTTGAGCCGATTGTCTAGATAATGTGGGACCCTCAACGTCTCACAACCCTATGGGCCTTCACGACCTGGTACAGGGATAGCTTTACTGTTTTACTTTTTTTATGCATGGAAGTAAGGGAAAGGTCATCTAATTCAAGGACGTTCAAGAACCTGGAATTTGGAAGAGTGAGAGAATTCAAATATCCTGGATCCACTCTAACAGAAGATAGCATCGCTATTCAAATAAAACAGAGAATTGTAATGGCAAATCCAAAAAGTTATGATCTAAAGAAACAATTAAGCTCACGATATTTGGGGAGAGATGCAAATTTAAGTAGCCGGTTAGACTTGTACTTACCTATGGAAGTAGGCCGCGCCATAGCTCAAGCGGTTAGTCGCTGGCTTCCCACCGCAGCCGCCCGGGTTCGATCCTTGGTCTGGTCAAGTAGGATTTGTGGTGGACAAAGTGGCGCTGGGGTAGGTTTTCCCCGAGTACTTCGGTTTCCCCTGCCAATCTTCATTCCACCAGCTGCTCCACAATCACCATCACCTATCATCTGGTGCTGGTACAGTAGGCCAGAAATGGCCTCAGTAGAAGGGACTTAGTCCCACCCCACTAGCAATAAAATGAATACCTATGGAATTGAGAAGTGACCCTTTAAAGGGAAAGATATAAGCTCTGAATCTCTTAAAGAAGGATAATGATGAGTGTTTAGGGCCCAATTAAGGGAATCGATATATGGAGATTAAGAAAGACCATGAATTTCAAAATGATGTAATAAACCAGATATATTGAAAGTGGTCAAAATAGGTCGGGGCAACTTTTTAGAATGCAAGATAAGAAGCATTGCAGGAAGTTAACTCTAATTAAACTAGAGGACACTCGACGAATAGGCAAACCTGCTATCAGATGACTGGATTCAGCTGAAGATCTGAAAATATTGGGCTTTAGAAATTGGAGACGAAAGTCATGGGATCGAAACCAGTGGCGACCAATTGTTAAGAAGACCCGGGTTCGTCATGGACTGTAGAGCCAGCAGAAGAAGAAAAGAAAAAGTTGGTGGTGGTGGTGGTGATGATGATGATGATTTGGTATATTCCTTTCCTTTTCTCGGTTTATACTTTTCGAGAAATCCACCCCCCTGTCAGCGCTCAGGCCCCCAAACTGAGAACAGAGACTGTTAGCCGAGTGAGACTACAGCAAGCTCGGTGCTGTAAATTGTGAATGTTCTGTGCGTGTGCCTACAGTGTCACGCAGTTATTGACGTGTGCGGAGTGGGGTCACGGGCAGCAAAATTCTTCCCTCGGTCATCAGTAATGTCAGACCCCAGGCTAACATAGCGGTAACCGCGTGTTATACATGCCAGGTTTGTATCATCTATCATCCCTCGTTAGTGTCCGTTTGCAATTTACAGATGGATGTGTTAATGCTCTATATTTGTCTCCCAAGAGTTGTGCAATGACTAAATAACACTTTCCGCTCAGAACCCGCGTAGGATATCGTGATCTTCACCTTCTTTCCAATATTAATATTATAATATAATAAAACATATTATCGTTATGTAGACACAAGCGAGGTTTAAGGCATAAACTGTCTTCGCTTGCTCGGACACTGGGATCTTGGGTTCGAATATCACTCAGTACATGGATATCTGGGTGTGCTTTATTCTGTGTTTGGGTAGCGGCCTTGTGACGAGCTGATCACTCATCCAAGGAGTCCTACCGTCTGTGATAATGTGATTACGGAATTGAATAAGAGACCTGGGCCGTGAATGGGCTGGAAGGCCTATTGAAAATATATGGACTCAAAGCAAAGCTCACCGCGTCTATTTGAGAATGATAAGTACAAATGATGATGTTTGTATCATTTTTCCTTGTAGTAAGTACTTAAATAAATAGACGGAAAAGTAATTTAAGATCGTAAAGAAAGCAATAAGGTTTTCCTAATTCACTGCATTAAGAATACTGGGATATCCTCGATGAATTTTCTTTTATCTTCACACATGCAGGTGTAATCATATTGTGCAGTAACAAATTACGTGGCTTAGAAACCGCAATCGAACTATACCGACCAAGCTTGTCCGCGAAGTTAGTACTAACTTAAGCGTCTAGATTGTGCAATATATCTTGCTACTTTTTTTTATTCTTTTAAGAACAATATGTTTAATTTTAATGCATTTTACTCTTTAAAGCCTAATGGTCAGAATATGTACCACCTACATTAACATATTGTAGCGTGTAGTACCGTTGTCATGCAACTGTCGCGAGAAGGAACGTGCGTTGCTTGGTAGCGGCCGGTAAACACGTCAGAAGTATCCGGGATATCGCTAGGCAACCGTCCATAACAAAGCTGTTAGAGGCGGTGTTTTCTGCTGGGTCCGCCCCGAAGCTATATAGCGAAAACCCCAGGCCGGCTCAGTGAGTTCAGTTACGTGAGAATCGCCGGATATTAAGAAGGAGAGAGCGGGAAACTAAAGAATCTCCACTGATAGAAGTCACTGCTACGGAACGGCTGTTTGAGACACAGCAGGCTGGAGAAGACTTAGCATAGTGATTTGTGAAGTATGGAGATCAGCGTTAGTGTTAGAGTTATTTGTAGTTACGACCTGTAAGTGGATAATAAATCCATTCTCCCATGTATACCTCGTCTATAATAACGCATATATCGTGAAAATATTAAAGTGGTTCAATTTTCCCACTGAATTTATTTGTATATTTCGTATGGTTCTCATAATAAACAGCGTTTCCTGCATTAAACAGAATTAACAGATTGGTCTTCATGACGGAGAGGTGATATTTATCCTGTGAGATAATTACTGAATTTGTATGCGTTATTTATTAGAAATTCAGTCTCTAAAAGAAATTCCAGTTTTGTATGTTACTTTCCTAAAAATTGTCTTGCATAGGAAACATTTTTATGCAATAATTGTTCTGTGTTTTGTTAGTGATATTATACATCTAACTTTTGGACTTCCGACTTCAAACCGAAGCCATACGAAATAATTATCTTCAATACGGAATACCTCTGAATACCAAATGTCTCACGAATGTCGCATTTTGTATACTACACGCATGGACATTATTACATTATTCATGTATGTTAAGGGCCCTATTTCCCGGTTAAACCTATTTCATTCTTATTGGTGGAAAATGTATAGGACAGTGGAGACATTTCGTAGCAAAAAAGAATGTCTTCTGCTCTTTCAAAAAATTATCAATAGCCCTATTCTGCGATAAATATTAGTGGTTAACTGGACGTGTAAACTAATTTTAGCGTGAAAAAATATATACCGATATATAACTCCATGCGTCAGAGTCCTCCATATTAAGCTGATATTCGAGCGCCTGGCCAAGGACCTCCCACCTGTTACGCAACCTCAATATTAGGGCATCACGATCTCGCGAACCTGTCATTGGAATTTATCCTGAAACATGTTAATCTAGTTCACACCCTTATACGCCATTATCCACGCCAGGGTCTACCAAGTTGTTGTCTTCTTCGGATTTTCCGATAACATTTTGTGGTACATTCGTAGCTCATGCCTTCTACATTCCCACATCCATCACTTCTCATTGATTTGAATGCCACCGTATATCAGATTTACTCACAGAACATTTGTTATTGTAAAATTTATATTTTAGTAATAAATCTGTATTTTTAAAATTTATACTCCAAAATTAGTGTTAATTTTCACTTGACAGAAATGGGTACAAATTTTTTCTCTCGCTCCCACTTCGGAGCATATGGCTGATTTCTCAGTTTCATGATCATGTACAGACGGTAGGACTCTTTTGACGGGTAATCAGCTCGTCGCAAGGTCTCTTCCTAAACACATGACAACACAAACACAGAATAAACGCATACACGTACCAAATATCAATGCCTTGTGTGGGATTCGATCCCACGATCCCAGTGTTCGAAAGAGCGAAGACAGTTCATGCCATAGACCGCAAGGCTACCGTGAGCGGCAAATTTATTTTAAAGGCTCGGGAATGACATATGACAAATATTAATTGTTTAGAATACCATTATTAACATATTCGTTGTATTTTATTTGAAGCGCCTGCATTTAAATCTAGGGATTGTAGTATCTGATTGTCAATAAAGGAGATGATTAAAAAAAATTAAATCTAGACTGTTTGTTAACTACAGGATTGTAAGATTTGAGGCTTTCACGGCGGTTACTATGAAGAAAGCAGTCTTCTTTTACCGTTTCTCACGGTCTCTTCGCTTGCAGATTTCTTATATTTTGTCTTTCACCCTGAAGATGGAGGCGATACGTTCCTCAGAAACGTCGGTTAACACCACATATACACGGTGCCAAATCCCAGAAGACTGCTTACTTCAACTACAGGATTATTGGTGAGCAAGTAATTGGAAGGGATGTGAAAATAAGGGTATTGTTCTTATAGTACCATCAACACAAGTACCTAGTGTTAATACAGTTTTAATTCTCATCCACTACATGTTTCGACCCTATTTCTCTGTCATCTTCAGGTGGTATACACGCTTAAACATGAATCATCTTAATCATTGTGCCATACATTCTAATATATCATGGCTCCCTTGTTCATAACTATTATTCAATTTAATATCTATCGTATGGTCAGAGAGTGAAATGTACAAGTATATCAGAATATGCAAGAAATAAAATTAATTTAAATATAAGATACTGGAAATATAAGAAACACCATTAATACTAGTCAGTTATATTGATAGTATTGTCACGTGATTTAGTGTGACTATAGACGGTTTTTGGATTGATCATCGAATTCATTAGACTCTTTGATACAGATTATGACTAAACTTTATAATCCAATATTACACACACGCGCGCACAAGCGCGTCACGACTTCAGTAGGCGTTGTTCGGTAGCGACTTTCGATGGCGGAATTTCCCTTTCTTCTGGGTTAATGAACTGTCGCCGGCTTCAGCTACCAGCAACATCTCATAACGACTGAACCACAGAAATCCTCTCCCTCACTCACTCATTCACCAATCACCTACTCTCCACTTCACTCAACTCAGCTCCTAACTGCCCCTCTTATAATATCTCGGTACGGACCACACAGAAAACACCGTTTTCTGTTGCATATTTGCTTATCTCATGGTCGTTGCATAGCAACGGGTCTACATGCCAAAATATTATAAGAATGATTTGTATGCTAAACAATTGAAGTTTTAAAAGGCCGTAGCATAATCAATGTACGTAATATCCCGGCATTTACATGAAGAGACTTAGGAACACTGCGTGAAACCTGGGGCAGTATTTTGAAGAGTAATTTCTGTAGTTGCGTGAACCTGTCTCTGGCAGCGAGTTGCACGCTCGTCATCGTATCGTGACTGTGAGGGAATGTTCCACATTTATACAGCAATTATTGAAAGGCCTTCCAAACAGTGTGACAGGGTTTCTTAGTCTAAATCAGTATGAATAATAGAAGTGAAAACGTCGTCCAGATGGAATGACTTTTTATCTAAGGGTATGTCGTGATCTTACTGCTGTCCTTCTCAAACAGAATATGAATGGATAATGCATAAGTGATATTCGGGTTATACGAAGAAATTATAATACTCGAAATAAGCGATTCTAACAGCTGAAGGAAAATACGAATAGCTACTTCAGTTTCTAATCGTTATAATGATTGCTTTCGTCTTCTTTCCTTTCTAGAGGCTGGCCCCTTGCAGTTTTTCTCATTAAAATTTTAGATTACCTGGGTATTGTGAAATCAGAAGCTTCTGTAATGTCTGTCTTCTTTCTGCCTCTCTTTCTCATTGTGAGCTGAAGGATTTAAGCTGAATGTGAAGTACAGGGTGTATAAAAGTATAGAGGTAAAGTTGTCCCTGTGTTTAATTAATTAAGCACTACGCCATGAAGGCATACGGGTAGTAGATATATAGATCCGCATTTTTTTTACCTCGGCACTAGTTGGAGGTGAGTGATCAGCTTCACACACCAGCCGCTTTACCCCCGAGGAAAGAGACCCCTATACCAATTGGACAGGAGGTTGAGTGGGCCCCAGAGCTGGTCTGGACGACGTGAAGTAAAAATTCTTGCCTCATCGGGACTCGAACTCCGACTCCTCGGCCCTCCAGCCCGTAGCCAGTTGCTATACTAACTGTGCTATCCAAGTTCCTCACTGGTTATATAATTAGGTTTTAAAATACGGCTATAATTAACTGAACACTTGCTTTGCCATGTTTAATTTACATGTACACAACTCATAATCATTCATTTACTTGTACTGTAAGCCCACAAATTCTGACGTTGATTGTGAAATCTCTGATACGCGTCGACCTTGTGTTACATACAGACGCAACTCTCTCACTCCTGCCTGACATTCATTAAACTAATGCCTCCACAAAACCTCTACTAACTAAATGCTGTGTTCCTCTGAGCTAAGAACAGATTTACCTCTTTGTAGACGTGGAAAAGGTAAATTTAGCATCGCGACACGAAACTGCTTGCATTCTCGACCTTGGCACTATTTCGACATGCGTACAACTCCTGAATTCCAGCCTAAATAATTTCCATGTGTCTGTTGGCTAGGGACCGCCTCTGTGGTCTAGTGGTCAGAGGTCCGAGTTCGATTTCCGGCGCTACCAGATTTTCTGAGAAGTAGTGGGTCTGGAACGGGGTTCACTCAGCCTCGTGAGGATAACTCAGGAGCTACTTCAAGGAAATAACGGCTCCGGTCTAGATAACCTAGATTAACAGCCGTGGGGATCCGTTACGCTGACCACGCGACGCACTCTATCCGCTAAAGATGGCACTAGCTTCGCCGACAAGCGGCGGTCGCTCGGTCGGTATATTTCGCTTGCGGACTAAAGCAACGGAGTTTGCTTTATACCCAGTGATGATGGTCTTGTAAGACAGAAACTTATCGGAGACCCCGTAACACACAGTCTACATAAACGATAAACAGGATATACTTGGATGGAAACTTACATTCGAACGTAAAGTCCATTTGTTTATAGGTCCCTATCTTGCAGCGAGAAGATGGGAAACGGCGTTTTAACATGTCACAAATGTTATCAACATTAAAGCACTGTCTCATGTTTATGTAATCACTGAATCACAAGCCATGAAGATCTGGTACATGATAATGACCATAATAACATAAGGCTATAACTTTCAAACATATGTCTACATGCTTGTGGTATATTGATCTGTGTTATGAATCATAATGCATTGTGTACTGCAAAATAGGCTTTGAAGTCACCGTCAGCATAAGGGAAATAGGTCATTAGTGGGGCGCGGAGTGTAGCGAGGGTTCAGTTAATTATGCAGTCATAACCATATATGAGTACTTATATTTAGGAACCGGGATAGCGTAGTCAGTACAGCGACTGGCTACTGGCTGGACGAACGAGGAGTCGGGGTTTGAGTCCCAGTAGGGTCTAGAATGTTCTTTTCTCAATGTCGTCCAGACCGACTCTTGGGTCCAACCAACAACTTATCCAATGTGTACTAAGAGCTCTTTCCCCAGGGGTAAAGCGGCCGGGGCGTGAAGCTGACCACTCGCCTCCAGTTAGTGCCTAGATTAAGAAAACGTGGATCTATACATCCGCTCCCCCATGCGTCTTCAAGGCGTAGTGCTTAATTAGTAAACACACAAACAATTTTTTTTCCTTGGCACTACAGCCCCAGTGGGCCTAGGCCTACCTCCATGAACTTCTCCGTTCACTTCGGTTTTGCTAGATCTTACACATACGGTAGGACTCCTTGGGCGGGTGATCAGCTCGTCACAAGGCCTCTACCTGTACAGAAACACAGAAAAACCCACACACACAAACTGAACATCCATGCCCTGAGTGGGATTCGAACCCACGATCCCGGTTTCCAAGCGAGCGAAGACAATATATGCCTTAGACCGCTCGGCTACCGTGACCGGCAACAAACAATTTCACCTGCGTTTATTTCATGTCAGGACTAACCTAGGGGAATTTAGGGAAGCCATGAAAACGCAGTGAGGAAATTCATTGTCCCGGCTGAAGTTCGAACCCGATATTTCCCGAATACAAATCAGCAGCACTAGCGCTCTAACCAGATGGTTCGTTTTCAGGCGTGTCACATGTCACTCATTTTATTTTATAAGCATGATGTAAAAGTTATAAAAGGTATTGCGTTTTTGGAAATAATTTTACCATAGATCTACACAGCATGCGTAAATTCATACAATTTTACAGGTACTTAAAAGACAAGTAATTCTCGGAAGAACTTATCGCCTACTCTCTTTGATACGACACGGCCTGCATAGAAAAGGACGCGTTCAACAATTCTTTATTGTTGTATTGCATTTGTTGCCGCGGTAACGTATTTACCGAGCCATTGCGTAGAAACGATAGGGGCATTTTTACCGAGCGGTTGCCTAGCAACGATAGGATGTACAGATACAGACTGAAGGGAAGGTTACAGCATGCCGTCGAGATAGGCTCAGGTGTCATGATATTCATACAAAATATCATAAAGATTGGTTAAGGCATTCAAAAGTTAATGGAAGGGTTATAAACACAGAAACAGCGTGGAGGTCACATGAGCATAAGCACCATAATTGTTCCACTATGCCTACATTTCCTAACTTGTTCTCTATATACTTAATTATTACTAATGCGAAGAGAAGGAGAGGCAAACGGTTAGAGGATCCATTCGGCCTTGACCATAATACTGTTCATTTAAGAATACATTAAGTGTCGTGTACCAAAAGCATTGGTTAGAATCGCCCAAATATCATATTAATGTTTGAGCTTGCACAGTACACGGGGACAGGCCTTGGTTATGGGTCCCATACGTTTTTTTATTGCTAGTGGGGTGGGACTAAGTCCCTTGTACTGCGGCCACTTCTGGCCTATTGTACCAGCCCCAGATGATAGGTGAGGGTGATTGTGGAGCAATTAGTAGAATGAAGATTGGCAGGGGAAACCGAAGTACTCTGAGAAAACCTGCCCCAGCGCTACTTTGTCCACCACAAATACCACTTGACCAGGCCCGGGATCGAACCCGGGCCGCCGCGGTGGGAAGCCAGTGACTAATCGCTTGAGCTATGGTGCGTCTCATACGTTGATCAGTCATTTTATGCAGTATTTATTTTGTGTGATCTCCTTGTTATACAAGACTTCATAAACAATACAGTCATATTGCACCAACCTTATTTTATGGGTGAACTACAGAGAGTCGAATGAGTGAAACAGCGTGTCAAACAGTCGTCTTTCCACTTGACACAGAAGAATAAAAAAAAAAAAGGAAAGGAAGCAGAGAAACCTGGATGAATGATTGGTTTAAGAAACGGTCCATTTTCACTCGCTAAGGACTTGTGGGGTAGCCTGAAATAACTAAGGCTTCTGACTGCAAGAATTCTTTGTCGAATGGATTGTTTGACTTTCGTAGAAGTTGTGGAAATGGTTACTGCTTTTGTATAAAAATAGAGACATTATTATAATAAATGCCATCTTATTTTTGTGCCAGCAACAGAATTCACAATACGGAGTTCTGTGCATGGTTTCATGTTGCGCTGAAAGCATGGGAAAAACACTTCGATTTAACGCAAAGATTGCGCAACACGTCACTCAACACTCTTCGTTGTCACAATGATTGCAAAGCAGCAGCAAATGTTATGCAAAAATAAAAACCATTGATCGCATTTACAGTCCTTCTACGGCCTCACCTTCTCGTCATTGGACGATATACTCAAATCTCAATGTGAAATAATGTACTTATAAAACCCTACAATATATCTACTGAAACGTAAAGTTGTCCCTGTGCTTAATTAATAAAGCATCACGCCATGAAGAAGCATGGGGGAGTGAAAGCATAACCCAATTTTTTTACCTCGGTCTAGATGGACGTGAGAAGTGAGCTTCACACTCCGGCCGCTTTGTCCCGGGGAAATAGTCTCCGTTATCCACTGGAGAGTGCCGATCATAATCACCGCGCTCTTGAAAGCATGAACTGGTTTCGCTCACCCGAATGCTGAGATCGTGGGTTCGAATCCACTCGAAGCATGGATATTTGTATGCGTTCATTCTGTCTGTGTTCTCCTATGTATAGACAGGTGCCTTGCGACGAGCTGATCAATCGTCCAAGGAGTGTTACCGTCTGGGTAAAAAAGATTACGCAACTGAAGAAGAGGCTAGGGCCCAACAAAAGCGCTGTACAGCCATTGATGAATGAATGAATGAATGAATGAATGAATGAATGAACTCCACTAGATAGTAGGCTGGGCAGGTACCGAAGCCGGTCTGGGCATGTGGAGAACAGAGAAATTTCTTGCCCTTGCCGGGAATGGAAGCCTGGCGTTCCAGCCCAGAGCCCGTCTCTCTACAGACAGAGCAGACAATGGTCTGACCACTCTGCGCTTGAATCCTGTTTCCCCTGCTGCTGAAGATTCAAGTCTGTCCGTTATTACCAAAACCACAAAGCCATAAAGTAATGACCTATAGGAAATGTCGCTGTCCTGCGGGCGGCCTAAGGGGGCGTGCTAACAAGATTTAGCGCGCCGTTAACCAAGAAATGGAGGTACGAAGAAGTGGTTAGAGGAAAGCTTGAGAGACATCCAGAAAAGCTATGTACCGTTATAAACAAAAAGTATATATTGTCTCGTTAAGCCGACTGCGGGGTTGTTCGGTGCTGACATGGAAGTAGGACTAACATAACCATCAAACAAACAGAACTTCACTTGATACTGAAATCAGAATTCAGGCAATAAATCAAGTTTATTATATCTGAAATAAGCATTAAAACATAGTACACAAATTTCCTTATATATCGTTATTAGCATAAGAATTTAAAATTTATTTAATATTAACCTATTAGGATCAAATCTTCTGTTACCGCATGGCATGTCTGCTGAAAGCGGGGGTAAAGCGCCCGGAGCATGAAACTGACCACTCACCTCCAACCAGTGCCGAGGTCAAGATAACGTGGTTCTATATATCCACTCCCCAATACGCCTTCATGACGTAGTGCTTAGTTATGTAAGCACAGGGTCAACTTACTTTTTATTCACATTTGTAACAAACCAGTGAGGTATGAAAAATTGTAAAAAAGAAATGTAATTTAATGCAGTACACGTCGCAGCTCATGCTCGATAGAGGCACTGCATAATCCTAGTCATGCGCTAACATTTTCTCTTTTTTTGTGAATTCACTGCGAACGCAACTGCAAGCGTAGTCTCTGAGCTCTTAAATACGTAAACACTCAGCGTTTTAATAGCAACTCTGATACAATAGTCATATCTACATGGGCACAACTTCTGGTTCACAAACACACTTGTTCTGTGACTGGTCTGCATCCAGCAGAGACTTTGTTTTGTTCTTAACAAAATTTATATGTACAGTAAACATTTTCGTATATTGTTATAACAGTAAATTAAAATAATTTATATTCCCAGACTGTTACTACAATTTGGGAGAGGAAAAATGTATATAGGATATTGGTGAGAAAGCCAGAAGGAAAGAGACCACTGGGAAGACAAAGGCATAGGTGGGTGGACAATATTAAAATGGATCTCAGAGAGATCGAATGGGATGGTCTTGATTGGATTGATCTGGCTCAGGATAGGGACCAGTGAAGGGCTCTTGTGAAAACGGTGATGAACCTTCGGGTTCCATAAAATGCTGGGATGTTCTTGAGTAGCTGCACAATTGGCAGCTTCTCAAGAAGGGCTCAGTTTCATGAGTGAGTAAGTGAGTATTACTATACACATCGAAACATATTTTTTACTCTGTGATCTGAACAAAACAATTATACAAGTTACGTCAGCGAAACCCTTTGTCATATTGCGTAACTTGGTGAAACAGTGACACATTAAATTTGTATTCAGGAGGTGTCCTCCGTTTCGAATCCCAAACAGATTACGGGTTATAATGACTGAGCTTTTCCTTTGATTACTTCACTGAATCCGGGCAAATTCCGGGGTAAGGCAATGAAATGGACAGACGTCACTTTCTCCTTCGCTGTTCAGGACAACAACTTGTCTCTTCCTATTGCATGTGAAATCGCCAAATAAAACATCATCGTTAAACAAACTAGGACTAAATTATTAATCGTGACTATGTAATGTTCATTATATTGTCACGCTTACAGTGACTATAAACGGATTTTTGATTGATTATCAGATTTATCGGAATCTTTGGATATAACGCCTGGCTACACTTTACAGTAAACCGTTACACGCACACACATTCACATACACTAGTATCCACAGTCACTTCTTTACTGCCGTTGCTTGGTAGCGGCTTCTAACGATGGACGTTCCCGTTCCTCTGGGTCCCTGAACATTCCCCGGGCTCAGCTACTAGCTTCCCACAGCAATAGCTCACAAATGAACCCAAGCTGTTATCTAAATCACTAAATCACCAGTAGACCGCACAGAAAACACGTTTCTTTTGTTGCTGTTTAGTGCCCGCTGCCTAGTAACGACCATTGTAGAGTTGGTTTTTTCGTAGTCGTTGATTATCAACGTGTCTACACCCCCCAATCTATTATTTTCTGAGAGCACTCTATTAACGATCTCTCTAGTAACATGACTGGAAAAGAGGAATCCATACCGAAGTTCCCATATGCGTTCTTTGTCCCTTGGCATTCTCAATTCACATTCGATTATATGTACATTTCCTAAAGTTCTACAGTCTTTCATTGTCCTTATTTCAGGTTCTGTATTTGCTATGGGTACTGCATTGTTATGAGTCCAAATATTATCCATACAATTACCATAGTTATAAAATTTCGATATTTGAGCTGGTACCACCTCAGAAATTTGTGAGCGTATCACATTGATGTTTATTTGGGCTGTTTAAATAAAATCCATTCGACTGGTATTCGATAACAACACAGCAAACCTTTTCATTGTAACTATCTTCATATCATAGACAGAGGGCACGGGGTAGCGCAGTTGATTCATACACTATGCTACAAGCATAAAGGTCGCGGATTCCATTCCCGATGAGATTATTAGATTTTTTATTGACCTAACCCTTCCAGCCGCATTACGTCCCTGGAGTCGACTCAGCCTCTAACAGGTGAGCTCTAGGCATCTTCCTGGGGATGAAAGGCGGCCGGCGTGTGAGGCTGACAACCTTACCACCAACTCTGAGCCGATTATCTAGAAAACATGGGAGCCTCGACGTCTCAGAACCCTATGGTCCTCGATGGCCCGATACAGGGATAGCTTTACCATAACATAGATCGCAGCAAATTAAAGGATAAGAATTTTAGGTGGCTTCTAATGGTGTATATTTCATATCAAAATCCATTTAAATTCGTTAAGCGATTTTTAAGGTGAAGCATGCGGATGGCCGGACAGATAGACAGATAGACAGACATGAGCTATTTAAAACCATTTCTTCCTAGCACGCTTCCAAAACGACACATAAAAATGTTTCTTCGCGATGTTTATACGTTTCGACGAACGGGACAGCTGAAACACAAATGAATAATTTATGTGGAAACGAGTTTTGCATTCGTTAAGCGAACCGTGGAAATTTATTTAAAATTCTAGCTTCAGTAGGTTATATATAGTAGCTGAATACGAATGTATAGATCTATATTGCGCCTCATCCCATTAATATATTTCATAGGTGCCTAACATGCTAGCCCTGAGCTTCACCATCATCGATCTAATTCCAAGGAGCAGAGTCCGTCTTTAGAAGCTAGGAGCCGCTCATGTGGACAAGATATTGTCACATATTAGTGACTAGACACTACGACGTTCTCACTAATTTAAGCACACTAATTCTCACTACAGCACACATTACGTCTTCTCAGATTGCTGTCTTCAGCAGTCGTTGCCTGGTAACATCTCCCAACAATTAAAATTCTTCAGCTTCTGTGCTAACGTCGTTTCAGGTTGGCTGCCATCTCACAATTGACCCATTGCTGTCCTTGGCTCTATACAGACTGGTTGAGTCAGGTGAAATTAAAAGTTACGTTACGACCGACGGTCAGTCGATCTTGGTGTCAAGACCCAATCTGGGCTCCAAAACCACAGTTTTGTTATTGCCAGGCAGTTTCGTGTGTATTGATGCGAGAGGACTAGTCTGTCGTTTATATCGTTGCTGGTGCTCGCCAGCGCAGTCATTCTCGGGTCCGAGTCCTGTTGGACTCGTGACCATATTTTATTGTCTCAGATTCGACATGCCCCAAATCTGGAAGGACAAGTCCCCGTATTAGTATCCCTCCAAAATAAGGTGGCCCAATTATACCCCCAGGCAATGGATTCACTTTTCATCGTCTCATACGACTCGCAGGGTTATGGTGGAGGTATTCAACCCCGCCTCCACACGGGGACCGACTGACTCTCAGAGTCAGAGTCAGTCCTTCTTGTCTTGATAAACACAAAATATTTTGTTAAGCTTGCTTAAGATCTCGTCTAATGTAGCTTTCAACTTCCGTTAAGTGCCTCATCTCTACTGAATATGCTGTGTTTTGGGGATAATTAAGCGAAGGTCAGAAAATGCCGGAGAACTGTTGCGTTATGCCTGTGTTTCCTCTCTTGTGAAGGAGTCGATAAGTTAAATTATGGTATCACGTAAGGTATGGCCCACATTTCATCGATACAAATCAAAATTAAAATTAACATAAATTTAGTATATGCTTTTTTGTTCCCCATGGCACTACAGCCCCAGTGGGCCTAGGCCTACCTCCATGAACTTCTCCGTTCACTTCGGTCTTTCTAGATCTTACACATTCGGTAGGACACCTTGGGCAGGTGATCAGCTCGTCGCAAGGCCTCTACCTGTACACAAACACACAAAAACACACACACACAAACTAAAAATCCATGTCCTGAGTGGGATTCGAACCCACGATCCCGGTTTCCAAGCGAGCGAAGACAGTACATGCCTTAGACCGCTCGGATACCGTGAACGGCTTAGTATATGCTTTATATATTAAATTTAACCGAACTTTTTAGTAATTTAGGATTTAAGCAAAGAGACTGACAGGCAAATGATCGGCTGTACCTTACCCGTGCGAATCCATTTCATGCGTTGCTTCAAACGCACGTGCTTTTTGAGTTTTGTTGCCATGATTCTGTGTCACCTGTGAAGATATTGCTACAAGTGTTATGCTTTTGGACATTATCCGTCGTCCTGTCTGTTGTCTAAAAAAACCGTCCTGTTTCTTAATTAAAACACAACGTTTCGGAGACTGGATTCTGTCCCCTTCCTCAGGTAAAACCTACTCAGTTGGTTCCAGTAAACAGAGCTAGCCCCTTACTTACTTACTTGAGACCGCGCCATAGCTCAAGCGGTTAGTCGCCGGCTTCCCACCGCGGCGGCCCGGGTTCGATCCCGGTTCTGGTCAAGTGGGATTTGTGATGGACAAAATTGGGTTAGGGCAGGTTTTCTCTGAGTACTTCGGTTTCCCCTGCCAATCTTCATTCCACCAATTGCTCCACAATCAGCCTCACCTATCATCTGGGGCTGGTACAATAGGCCAGAAGTGGCCGCAGTACACGGGACTTAGTCCCACCCAACTAGCAATAAAAAAATACTTACTTACTCATGGAGCTGAGCCCTTCTGGAGGAGCCGCCAATTCTGCAGCTACTCAAGAAAATCCCAGCATTTTATGGAACCCGAAGGTTCATTACCCTGTTCACAAGAGCCCTCCACTGGTCCCTATCCTGACCCAGATCAATCCAATCTATAGCATCCCATCCCATCTCTCTAAAATCCATTTTAATATTGTTCACCCACCTACCCCTTGGTCTTCCCAGTGGTCTCTTTCCTTTTGGCTTTCCCATCAATATCCTATACGCATTCCTCGTCTCCCCCATTCCTGCTACATGCCCTGCCTACCTCAACCTCCTTGACTTGATCATTCTAATTATACTTGGAGAAGAGTACAATTTATGAAGCTCCTCATTATGCAGTTTTCTCCAACTTCCTCTATTTCCATTTTCTAAAAAATAGACAAGACGATGGATACTGCCCAAAAATGTAATACTTATAGCAATATACAATCGTCACAAATTTTAGATCTTAAGATATTGCATATTTTACTTTATACATCTTATTAACGTTATATTTATGAGCATAATCCCGGCTCCGTGCCGAAAGGATAATTTTCGAAAGATATTAAATTTAAACAAAGGAAATAAGGCCGGTCA
Organism: Cryptotermes secundus; assembly: GCF_002891405.2. NCBI lineage: Eukaryota > Metazoa > Arthropoda > Insecta > Blattodea > Kalotermitidae > Cryptotermes > Cryptotermes secundus. The sequence goes on from NW_019729230.1 coordinate 1,054,136, forward strand.
CGGTAGCCGAGCGGTCTAAGGGATGTACTGTCTTCGCTCGCTTGGAAACCGGGATCGTGGGTTCGAATCCCACTCAGGGCATGGATGTTTAGTTTGTGTGTATGCGTTTTTCTGTGTTTGTGTATAGGTAGTGGCCTTGCGACGAGCTGATCACCCGCCCAAGGAGTCCTACCGTATGTGTAAGACCTAGAGAAACCGAAGTGAACGGAGAAGTTCATGGAGATAGTCCTAGGCCCACTGGGGCTGTAGTGCCAAGGAAAAAAAAGGAAATAAGACATAACTCTGGCCTTGCTCTTTCCTTGATGCAAAAATAAGCGGTGGTTTACAAAAGCTTGTGAAAGACTCTAGTTTAGCTATACATGAGGCTTTTTCGCGAAAGCTTGTGAAAGACTCTAGTTTAGTTACACATGAGGCCTTTTAGCGAAAGCTTGTGAAAGACTCTAGTTTAGCTACAATGAGGCTTTTCAGTGAAAGCTTGTGAAAGACTCTAGTTTAGTTACACATGAGGCCTTTTAGCGAAAGCTTGTGAAAGACTCTAGTTTAGCTACAATGAGGCTTTTCAGTGAAAGCTTGTGAAAGACTCTAGTTTAGCTACACATGAAGCTTTTTAGCGAAAGCTTGTAACCCACGATTGAGTTCAAAGAACTGTCGGGGACAGAAAGTTAGTTTGTGTTGAATACGGTAAATGTTTTAACCACACCCATTCTCAAATTAAACACAGCAGTAATGCTTTCAAGTTCGTGGTCCAGCGTTCCTCGTTTCTGCTGTTAGCCTGTGGACAAGATGATAAAGTGGAGTGTTAATACATTAGTAAAATAAAGCCGATAGGAAGTTCAGCTTATTGTGCCTAAGTTCGCGTTTAACGCAGATCTGTGGGCGGATATGGACGTTTCTGCAGAACATGCTGCCGTCATCTTAAGGTTTCAATCCTGTGAGTGTGATTTTCTGGGTTATGACACTGTTTTCTATTGTCGACGGTTACCGACGTTTAGAAGAAACACTATGCCTTCATGTTCAGTGTTAAATCATTAATATGAAATCATAGTGTCGCTCCTAAACGTCGGTAGTTGCGGTCAAAATAAGATTATGCCATAATACAGAAGACCATAATCTTAATGTTACATAGAGGAAAACTTAGTGATTTTATTTGTACATCGAGAATTATTCCAGTTGAGACGTCATTTCTATGTTTTTCTTTCTCAGAATTATGTGCTAGATGAATGTGTTTTACCCTAACCTTTTGCTATGTATCACCGGTTCTACCTTGCAAACCGTAATCAATCCTGCTTCTTCAGTTATAAAGGGCATTGGGGTTTTCTACAGCTGTGTGGGCCATGACGTCATACCGCAGAAGCGCGGTAATTGCCTGCGTCCGTAGCGAACACTTGACAATGTTACAGACCACAAGGATTAGATAACTTCACTGTTACCCCTGTGGAAATTTCATTCAGACCTTTGCGCTATATTTATCTCACTCATCTGTCCGCCCATTGGTCAATATTACATCAACATGAAATTTGTACAAAGCTTCTTTCCCCCCCTTACGTACATTCCCAGCGAATTTAGTGTGTTTCAAAACAAGTTCCTCCAGAAACAACACATCAATTGAGAACTTACAATCAGGAGTTCGAGAAAAGAGTAAGGAGGGAGATAGTAACAGGATGCTAGAGAAAAATACATGATAAGAAGCTTCATAATTGTACTTCTTGTCAAATATTTCTAGGATGATTAAATGAAGGAGGATGAAATGAGCAAGGCATGTAGCATGAATGGGAGAGAAGAAAACTGCATAGAATTTCGATAGGAAAACCTGAAGGAAAAAAATCACAGTTCTGGAAATTAGGAGGGTGTGGACTGAAGAACTCTGATTCATGATTGGGACCAGTAGTGGGCTCTTGTAAACACCGTAATGAACTTTTGGCTTCCAAAACACTGGATGAACTTCTCACCTTCTTACAAATTATTCATACCATGGCGTTAGCAGATTACTTGGTTAGTTAAACATAACAAAAAAATCGGGTTTCTACTCCGCTATTTCAGGCCTATAAATAACAAAACGTTTTAGAACAGAACCATTCTTGAGAAGCTGACAGTCATTCAGCTGATCAACCCACACCCCACACCATCCGGCGGCACCTTGCACATCTATCCACAATACCAAG
>NW_019729230.1:1056310-1074415 GCF_002891405.2 Cryptotermes secundus
ATTGTAATTCAGACAAATTCATTCCAGAACCGCACACCATACATTTTAGATTGATTTCATTATCTGCCATCTGCTTCAAGTTTTATAAAAGAGAAAAATATTTCCTCTCCATATTTACAAAAGAAAATTTTGTATGCGTTTGGGTCACGTATATTCAGAACAGTAATATCACAACAAAGACATCTTGTCTTGTTGATAAACTCCATTATTCTGCCTAACAATCTTATGTGCACGAAAATATCTGAAGTAAATTGATTAGAAAAAATGTGTAATAATTTGGTGGTTGAATTCCTTCTTTGCTATGTCTGAGCTCACTTAATCCCAGTAACTCTAACTCTACCCTTTCTTTAGTGTACAAATACCCTTATGTACAGTTCTACCGGATCACATTATTGTGATATGACTTCTCTCAATAGAAACAAAAGACTACAACAGAACTTGCAGAAATCTGTCCTGTGATCACGTACTTCTCAATTTCTCCACTTGTGTCTTGTACTTGTTACTTCTGAACTAAATTCTATGTCATTTCTTTAATATCTAGTAAGTCTATAAATAAAAATATAACTTTTCCGTCAGTTTTGGTTTCCTGCCACGGATCTGATAGAGAGCATCGAAAGATATTGTAAAATTTATGTGTTCTCTTTTAGTATGTGATAAACTCAAGGGCTTTTGGAGTGATACGCAAGTATTTTGGAAGAGTTTTGGGATGCGATTCCCATGTCATTTCTTCTCTAAAACGTTTAGCTGCTGTTAGGTTCTAAATGTTAAAAAATAAGTAAAGATGTTCCTGTAACAGGCCGTGGAGGCCCATAGGGTTGTGAGACGTCGAGGCTCCCACGTTTTCTAAGCAATGGGATCATAGTTGGCGGTAAAGTTGTCAGTCTTACGCGCCGGCCGCCCTTTACCCCCAGGAACATTCATGGTACTCATTTCTGTTAGAGGCTGAGTCGACTCCGGGGTCATAGCGCGGCTGGAATAATTAGATCAATTGAAAAATCCAGTGACGACGTCGGGAATCGGATTTACGACCTTCCGGCTTCTAACATATTTTTTCTGTATAGTGAAAGTCTAATAAAAATAATGATCTCCCTCTGGAAGAACGGGAACACCTGTTTGTCCATTCTAATTATGCAGCATATCTCGGCTATTAGGGAAAAGAAATGTGTATGGGTAGAAGTGGAGTGGCGTTCCCTTTCAAAGAAAAGCAATATGAATACAGTTTCTGTAGTAATAGTTGTACGCGTTCCTGTAAGCTCTGATAGGAGGCTTGTTGGAGACTGAGCTTGAACAGCGGTTTTCAAAATTTCATAATAAATTCCATTAAAATTGTAGTCAGTTGAATAAGTACTCCGGACAGGTTCTTAGAACTTTATAGGCTATATCCATGTTTGTGATAGAAATAAATACCAATTAATGACTTACAAAAATCTAAATTAATTTTAACTATAATATAATTTACTAATAAAAATATTATTTTATTATTGTAACATTAGAATTGTCTTTAAATATTATTATGTAAAATTGGTCTGAATGACACTTTGAAATATTAAAAATTCATAAATGTTATTCTGTTTCCTACGTTTATTACTAATGTATTTTTTTTTTCATTTTGGAGTACTTAACAATGCTGCCTCAATTACATGTTGCTTCGATCGAGGAAATAATTGTAAATGGTGAGTTAAGAATGCTGTAGAAATGGTAGTAGCCTACTTTGGGATACAGTCCCATCGTTTTTATGAGGATAAACCAAAAAATCGAGTTCGTCTCTCAGATTAGCTAACTTGGATGGACAGACGAATTCCTGAGTGCGGACAAGCGTGATAACTGAATTATGACATTATTATTATTGATATTAGTATACTCATCATCATAATACTCAAGTTTGCCGTGGCTCTAAATTCTGCCTTCCTATTTTGAGACCGTTGGTCTTTGAATTCTTTCTCAGTACATCAGAGACTTTTCTATTGTAACGGATTTGATCAACACATTGCCAGGCAACAGCTCTCTAAATACGGTCCAACACGAAACAATATAGGAAGCTGCGTTTTCCGTGTCCGCGGCGACGTCACAACAGTGGATAGTGATCACTTGACGTATGTTTTCTGTAGACCCAACCGACGCGCCAATAGGCTGACTGGATAGCGATCACGTGATATGTGCTTACTGCAAGTCCATGTCCGCTCCGCGGCTATATAACGAGAGCCGTGAGCTGTAAGTTTAGAGCAAATTTGAAATAGGAGCACAGAAGAACTGAAAGTCGGCCTGTGAAAGCTTAACCTGTGATTAGAAGATTTTATTTGTATGTGAGATTGCTATAGTTCCCGTGTTATAAATCCGCGAAGACTAGTGCAGATAGGCTGAAGAGATTATTGTGGAGTGGCTGTAAATTGTGTAAACCAGCAATAGTGTCATAATTAATTGCAGTTACGAGCTGTAGGTTATTAATAAATCCAATTACCAATCCGAACCTCGTCTTTAGTCATTGTGTAACGCGTGAAACTATGTTCAATGTCTGTTCTGTCCTTCTGTTAGATGCACTTCAGCCGCTAATGTTCTCTGTAGGGACAAGAACAAAACATATTTCTCTTATACGTATTTTATAGCCGGGACTCTTCTTATTAATTGTTAAAATATTCCTTTGTGCAGTGTTAATGTATATGTATATATATATATATTCTCTCTCTCTCTCTCCTTACTGCGCTCTGGCTGTCAAGTTGGAATCAGTTAAATCGTTATTGTCTAAATGGTACATATTGGCTAGTTTTTGTCTTTGTTTATGTGAACCCTTTGTTTTGTTTGTCCTTTTGCATGTGATTATATTGCATTGGCCTTCAGGCTACTGAGCTGTTAAAATTCATTTATTATTGTTATATGGCTATTGTCCTTATGTTTGTGTTTGTCCTTAATGTAATTGCCTGTGTCTGCACTGAGCTGTTTCTGTCATTTGCCTTGCAGGTGTTCATTCGGCACATAAATAATAAACAATTTAATTGAATTATTATTACTCTTTCTACGTACTCTGCTAACTTCGTAATTGCCTTGTGGTCTGTTAAGTTTTGACGTTAAAAAGGGAGAATTAAATTTAATTATTATTATTACATAAATTTACTTATTTTTGTACTTTATGTGAGTTTTGTTTCTTTTTCTACTTATACTCTCTTTATAATTGACTTTTAGGCTGTTAGATTAGTACGTAAATAAATAAGAATTGAATAATAGTAATAATAATAATTATTATTATTGAATTATCATTATCACTATCATCGAGTACTCTTAACTCCTGTAAAGAACATCCTATTCGTATCCGTAAGTTTACTGAGTTACCAACTCAGATGATGGAAATTTCCCTGGCACGGATAAATTATCTTCCCTAAGAACTTGCACATTTGTATCGCTTTCGTGTAGACCCACCTGTAACAATGAAGCATATGCTACTACTTCACATACTTTTCTGTAATTAAAGCAAATTTTAAGTGGATTTCTGTACTACTTAGGTCACTTTGCCCCAAAATTGCTTTGCTTACTAACTTATTGTCGGTTGTTCTCGTCGCCTCTGGATATTCCATGGTACAGAGACCCCCTTTCGATCCGCTGTTGGTATCTTATTCTCATGTCACTCACTCAATCATGGAGCTGAGTCCTTGAGAAGCTGCAAATTGTGTAGCTACTCAACAACTTCCCAGCATTTTATGGAACCCGAATGTTCTTTACCGTGTTCACAAGAGCCCTCCACTGGTCCCTATTCAGAGCCAGATCAGTCCAATCTATATCATCCCATCCTATCTCTCTTAAGATCCATTTTAATATTGTCCACACACCCACGTCTTTGTCTTCTTCTCATGTCAGTGGTGAGTGCTCTGTATTGTTATTGCGAACTGTTTGTAGGATTAACCTGGACAGACAAGTCAGTAGCGTGATTTGCTGCTGACTGGATGACTAAGAGTTCGATTCCCAGTACTTTCCTCGTCGCCATCTTGTCCGGACAGACTGCGAGGCTCTCTAAGCCTATGATTACCGAGAATAAAGCGCGCGACCTTAGTTCTGATTACGCGCCTTCATCTGAAAGCTGCTTTCGTGTGGTGAAAATTCCTGCTTCACATTCTTGTCGTAACGGATTTGACTTTCATCTCGAAGGCCACATTACATTCACTCAATCGCAGGAGTTTCAATCCGAGATCATGAGAGGAACAGAGATATGAGACAGGATTCGCTGATCAATAATGTTGCTAATAAAATTATAGATTAAAGGCATTAATCGTGTGGACATGTTGAAAGAAGAAATAAAATCATATTCTAAACATAGTTTTCAGTTTCAGTTCACGATGACAGAGTAAGGTGATGTTTGAGAACCTGTACGACGGTGGATTGACAGAAGAACCATTTAATGGCGATGGAACAAGTCACCGGGCTGCATCATTTACTGAGCCCTTGGCCTCTTTTTCGACTACTCACTCAGTCACTCATGGAGCTGAGCCCTTCTTGATAAGCTTCCACTTGTGCGGCCACTCAAGAACTTCCCAGAATTTTATGGATCCCGCAGGTTTATTACCGTGTTCACAAGAACCCTCCACTGGTCCTATTCTGAGCCAGATCAATCCAATCCATACCATTCCATCCTACCTCTCTTAAGATCCATTTTAATATTGTCAACATTCCAAGTACCAAATCTCATATACATTTTCTTTAGCTTAAATAGTTTCCTGTGTGATTGTGAGGCCATAGCTTATTTAAGATTTCGTCACTTGGGTCAGTTTTTTATAGAATCAAGTAATTTTTATGACACACCCATAAATAAAGTCCTACATTTCATCCGAAGTGTAGGATTAATAAAGTGTTGATCCAAAGGGAAATCACAACAGATCATTCAAGGTCGCAGTGCGGGGGCCGGTTTTTATGGCCCACCCCTTACATATATTACATTACATTAGCGAAGGTCGTTTATCCAAGGAATCCGTCCATGTCCGAGGATTCTTGAGAATTTTCATAACCAACTCTTTTTTACGGTGATGACTTGTTAGACCCAAGCCCAACTCCCATGCTGGAGGACCACCCCTTGTCAGCTATCCGCAACTGCTTATTTAGTATATTCGCAGCTACCTTCCATACCTGGAGGGCGTCTCCTCTATCCGCAACCTAAGGACGCGCCATGCCGTGGGGACAAAGGACCCATCTAACGTGGCTTTCCCGACTATATAGTTAACTTATATTCATAGCGCTTTCTTGTTGAATGTCCCAGGTATCTTATACTCGTGTATCGATAGAATAGTTATTGGATTCAGTTAACGATCATGTTTCCAAATATTTTCTAATAATTTTTATGGTTCATTTTTATTTTACTGATGTCTGTTATTTCTGGTTCGTCTCTAATGTCTTCGTGACCTCATGGCCTGTCATTTTCTATCTTGCGACCGCCCTGAAGAGACTCATTTCTTCTGTCCACCATTCCTGTAACCTCTCGCTAGGTTAGGGAGCAAAATCCTTGAAGCTTTTCGTCACCATCATCATCATCAGCAGCAGCAGCATCATCGGTCAGTTCATTTTTTTATTAGGCCTGTGTTAGCGAATATAATATTATGGACAGTGGACAGCTGTTGTGTTTCATTCTGTATATGGAATATATTCATCATAATCTTCTTAAATAAAATTCTGACGAAATTGCTTCCTTAATTGAAAGTTTTAATGTTGATAGATCCGAAATGGCTGTCGGTTTAGTGCAAATGCATAAATTAATTTCTAAGCACGCGGAAATAAATGAGAAAATATTTCAGGCAATAATTCTGAAATAAAAATCATGTATTTATGCATTATTATAAATAAAAAATCAAGTGATCTTAATATTCTCGTCTCTTATCCTTGGAAACAGTAGTACTAAACGTAGTGTCATAGTAATCTTCAAGAAGGGATATAATATATATATAATATAGTGATAGGTGCCTCACTGTAGGCGTATGATTTTCAGCTGGTTCAATGTAGCATTTACCCTCATTTTATTAAAAGTGATGCTTCAAGATACTGTGTAACTAACTACATGGAACAATTACAACAGTTTGAGTATTTTATAATGCTCAAACTGCATAAGTAAAACTTATAGTTAAATACCAAGCCGCTTCACGGGATAATACTTGCAAATAAAAGTTTATTTAGAGTGTAAAATTTAAATTTACTTCTCAGTTTAAACACAAGGTGGTACAGATGTGTGGGGGAATGGAAATATAGATCCAAGTATTCGAAACCATTGCATTAGATGAAGGTGTTATGTGAGTTTCAAAATCTCAGCAAATTTCTGCCGGAAAAACAGACTCCAAATGTGATTTGATAGGTCTGAAATCTGTAGTGAAGAAGAAATCCCTGCCACTCCCAAGAATCAAACCCGGGTCGTCCAGCCCGTAACACTATCTGTATACTGAGTTATTTAATCCTACCTCCTGGAAACGCTGTCAAATTCATGAGCTCTATCACTTAGAAATATATATAATTTAAGTCTGCATTTTTGGCCTTTAATAAAATCAGTTAAGTATGCCTGCCTCTCCCCCCTTTTAACATAAAGTATTAACTGGCTATATTCTCGACGTTAAAATAAAATAAATTTTATATGTTTATGGGAATATATTATCAGGAAAAAATCCCGTGGATATTAGGCTTCCACGCGTGTTCGGTGTTGATCTTTATCGTACTCAGGGGTGTTTGCACCCCCTGGAAATAGACTGCTTATGTTCCGCTGAAATAGGTTCCCCTTTTAAATAAAGTACAGTATTGAAAATTATAAATTTTCATGTTATGAATTACGCACAAGACAATAGATATTAGCCTCGTCGTGTCAAGAACGTCAAGAACTTCACTAATTACTTTTGTTGTTTGTTTACTTATAAAATTGACTGTCGCGTATTTCATTTTATAAGCCCCTCCGTTGCTTTTGAAAACACAGTTCTTAAGATTGTTATCTACATGAAAATGGATAGATCTATACACACAAGACCGCAAACCTGCAAGTTGTTAGACTGTCCTCCGAAGTCTTCTTACAGACATCTCCTGATGGCTTTCTCGTTCCTTCGTTGAGATGTCTTGAAAGAAGCCTGCTTTCAATAACTCTCCCACGATGGGCTTCCTACAACAGTTTCTCGCAACCTTTTGGTCGTGAACGGTCCCTGGGGAGCAATTGTGAATAGAAACATCTTATTTTATAAGGAAACATAGTCAGCCGTAGTACTCGTAGAACCTATAGGATACCATATCCGAACTGGCAATGTCACTCTTGTGATTCCAATGCATTTCGCCTTCCTGATATTTCGTACTGGCGATGTGCAGTTAAAATACAGCAGTATTTTGCTGATGTTTATGATTAAACGCAAGTAAAAAATTAAATATATCCCTGTAACAGGCCGTGGAGGCCCATGGAGTTGTGAGATGTTGAGGTTCCCAAATTTTCTAGATAATTGGCTCGTAAATGGAGGTCAGGTTGTCAGCCTTACCCCCCGGCCGCCTTTACCCCCAAGAATATTTCTGGTACTCCTTTCTGTTAGAGGCTGAGTCGACCCCAGGGCCATAATGCCGCTGGAAGGATTAGGTAAATTGAAAAAATCCATCACGCCTGGAATCGATCCCGCGACCATCCGACTTGTAGTATAGCGCCTCAATCATCTACGCTACCGCGTGCCCCCATGAATGTTCGTACTATTCTATAAGTCACTGGGATGTATTTTTTTTTTGCATGCAAAAATACACCATAAATTGTTCGTAAGCCATTATTTTTGTATTTGTTCTCATGTATGACCTTTGTAAAAAGCAATTAAGCATTTAATACATTATTCCTGTTTCGTGTGTAACTGTCACCAGAGTTAAAAGTGTTTTCGTATCCATTATTTGTTTCAGTACATTAATGATAGATGATCACTAAATAATGCGAACCTTACCCCCATGTTGAAACCCCCCCCCCCTCCTTTTCACTCATAGCTATATATATACCTCTCAAAAGTGAGGAGCAAATTAATTAATTATTAATGGAATGAAGTAATGTTCATGCACAAGAAGAAAGCAAAGCTTGTATGAGAGCATGAAAATGACTGCAATCGCTCCATTCATTCATGACGCAGTACCTCCTCTTTTAAATACAGAATGGTCCGAAAGTCAGGTAACCTAAAATATTTTGTCGTATTCAGATTTAAAGCTGTCAGTCAATTTGTAGAACGGGATCGCAGCGCTGTGAGTTGTACACTGAATATTCGAGAAGTTTTTGTAAATTCAGTAAGTTATAAAGAAATTTCTAACGTTCTTTAGCGAACATTTTACTAAGCAATTGGCTGACTTTCCAACCTCCCTGTATAAAGAGTAAAAGTAATTAAAAGAAGTAAAGGTATCCCTTTAACAGACCGCGGAAGTCCATAGAGTTGAGGTTCCCATATCTTCTGGACAATCGGCTCATAGATGGCAGTAAGGTTGTCAGCCTTACACGCCAGCCGCCTTTTACCCGCAAGAACATTTCTGTTAGAGGCTGAGTCGACCCCAGGGCCATAGTGTTGCCCTGAAAAAAATCCATCTCATCGGGATTCAATCCCGCGACTCTCCCTTGTAGCATAGTGCCTCAACCAACTACACTACAGCGTGCCTCCTGTATAAAGAGTAAAGACGGAAAATCATATTCATGGCGAAAATGAGACCTACCAATGCGCTTTTTGTGTGTAGAGCTGCTAGGTGTAACAGGTCGTTGCGCGGACCAGGTATTTCTGGTAATATAGTGATATAAATATAAAAGAAACTTCTAATGTATTTTAGTGTACATTTTACTAAGAAGATAATTGAGTTTTTGGCCGCTCTGTGGCCAAAGTTCCTTGTCTGCTGGATCCAATTATTTAAAGTCACAACTCTACGTGTCTCATTTATATTAGCTGCGAAACAGGGGATAGAAGCTGACATATGAATGCTCAGATGTCCTAATACGATTTATTTGTGGAACATGAAAATAACAAATTACTTGTAGTTTACTGCCTCCTGGGATTTAACGCCATGTAATCTGGTAAAGCGGTAGAGACAACTTGAAAGAACGTGTTGCATCGGAAGAGAGTAATAGTAAACTTCATAGCCACAGTCAAAAAAACCTCAGATCTCTTAATTACTTAGTTAGAAATCACAGGTCAGAGATTGAAACGGAAGCTATTGTATTGCCTTCTACAATTATTCTCTTTGACTATTTATGTTGTGACATGCACGTTTCCGTGGTAACGCGAAATGCACCGTTACTCCAGGATTTGATGGAACAGTCGGTTGTTGAGAAACGGCTCGTTAGTAATGTTTCTGCAGTAAATACATCGTTGCTTAGGTGGCAATTGTAAACACGTACACATGACAGCGCATTCATAAACAAACTGTTGCGACAAATACAAAAACAGAACTCTTCAAGGAGGTGATTCCTATCCAAGCCGCATTTAAGGGGGTGGGGGGGAGAAGGCCAGTTGAGAAGGAGAATATAATAGAAGCTGAGAAGTGATTCGGCAGTAAATGAACGCGCTTTCGAGACCGAAGCAGAGTCACGCTGAGAGGGATTTGTTATGCAGAAGGAGTTGAGTGTGTGAATTATTATAATGTAGTGTGATTGTAATAGTGACGTCAAATAAACCTAATCATCAAATCTAGAATCCGCAATTATTAGCCACTTTACCCCGGATACACGTGACAATACATTTATTTATATTTATGGTTTATTTAATGACATTATCACTGTATAAAACTATGTATCTTCAAATAATTTGATGATTATAAATGATGATTCGGAAAATATGTGAAAGGGAGCAGTCGTAGCGTAGTTGATATAGCATCTTGGAGTTTGCCTGAAGGAATCGAGTAAAACCACGAAGAACTTTAACAGGGATAGAAGCTGTGTAAGATTTGAGGCTTTCACGGCGGTGACTATGAAGAAAGCAGTCTTCTGGGATATACACGGTGCCAAATCCCAGAAGACTGCTTTCTTCAGGGATAGAAGCTGTTTCGGAATTTTTGGAAGTTCAAAACCCTTGTCACTTGAGCCAAATTACTCGGTTGCCTTGACGGATTTGCTTGGCTTCATCACCTGCTTTCATATTAGTCGTGGATAATATCTCGGAAATATATGGTAATGGGGTGTAGGCAGAGTTTAGTAATAGTCAATATATGGCAGGAAATACTTCTTTACGGAACTACAGCCCTTTCATAATCTGAAGCCCCCAACAGCGAAGGTAAGGATGAAAAATGTCGTTCCATTATACTAAAGGTTCTATTGAATTTGTCATTTCCTATTTTTCCATTGACTACTCGAAAAGATCACTGTTAACAAGGTAAGTCGTAAAGACGGGCTAACACGCACCTGGAGAATAAGAAACATTGTTCTCTACAATCTGTATGAGATGCAACAGGCCCCCTGTAATGTATGCAACACTGTGAAAGAACCGAGTTCTTTGTATCACCCGAATAATAGAAGCAGTTTTTATAGGTCCGACGGTTGTGTTGGCCAAGACACACGGATCAAGGTGCAGAAGAACACGGGTATATAGTCCACACTAGATATAATATATTGCTAGGCAAAGTGTTGGTAAACAAGTTCCCACGACGACAGATTCTTGGTAAAGAGTCTTTTGCTAGGTTATGCAACAGTAGTGGAGGCTGTGTTTTCCGTGTCCGCGGTGACATCACACAGAGGTGGGTGGTGGTCACGTAACATGTGTTTTCTGTGATGTATGTCCGTTCTTTGGCTATATGAGTGACAGAATTTATTCAGTTCAGGGATGAGTCAGTTCTCGGTAGGAGATAGTCACGGGAAGTTCGTAATTCAAGAAGCGTGCAAGAAGTCAGACTGTGAGAACTTAACGTGTGATTTTAAGACTTTATGTATGCTGTAGTGCAGTGTGATTGGGAGTGTGTGATTTAGAGGGACTTATATAGTTCCTGCGTTCTAACCCGTCAAGACTAGTGGAGACGGACTTAAGAAGGTAGCGTGGAGTGCTTTGTAGTGTGAAAGTCAGCAATAGTGTTATAATTATTTGTAGTTACGACTTGTAAGTATCCAATAAATCCAATTAACAATCCAAACCCGCGTCTTAGTCACTGATACACGTGACAATATCACATTTTAATGGTCATTTCTAATTCATCTCTTCGTACTAAGAGATATAGGAGAATTCAGTGGTCCAAAATAACTTAACTAGAACTTGTAATTGAATGTAGTAATAAATCCACTCCCTTTCTCACGATTGTTTTTAAAGTGGTAGTTATTAACTGTGACTCCCTCCGTGTAAAGATCAGTTCATTATGATATGAAAGTAATTCGCTCTTGTTTAATCTGGAGCTCTCCTCACACCTGTTGAATTCTTAGTTATATGAAGGAAAAATATTTATTCTTTCGGGTTAAATGGCGTTGTTGAATGTTCATTGGATTCTAAAACAATAATTTATGCTTATTAGTTTAGAATAATGAGAGTTCTCAATGTCACCCACGTACCCTAGTGCCGAGCGCCTAGCTACGTTGCTCGCAGTTGATCAGTTTCCTTACAAGATCTGATGCTGAAACGTTAGGTAAATGAAGGCGGTACTGCAAGGTGAATCAATTAAGGTGTTAACATTGCATCGTAATTCTTTTGAGGAAGCTATGAATTTTACAGCTAGTTACACCCACTCCAATCTGTGAGGTGTGCGCAAAGTATAGGACAATACTTTGAAATTTTAACATTGCTGATATTATTAGTTAGTTTCTCCAATTATTTTCTATAAGTTTCATTAATTTTTATAACAAAATTGATTCTGATTGTTGCTGCCTTTCTTAATAAGTTTTTCTAAATATTTTAATTTTTTTTTCTTCAGAAATTCAGGCTATAGGGTCTATTTTTTGTGATTATCTACCTCGTGGTTTAATTTGAGTATGTTTTCTATATTGCATTCTGAATGATTCTGTCTACAGAACAGATTTTTCTATCTCATTATTGTACTTCTACTGTGTAAGAAGTAATTAATTCCATCATATTCCAGTAGATGGCATGGTAAGACGGTAAGGTTGCGAATATGGAAAATTCTTCCAATATTTTAGGAAATAGTTCAGCAAAAAAAAAAAAAAAGCATCAAAATTTTATGAAGAAAGAGGTAAAAGGAGGTTCAACTCAGACCTGCTCGCCGCCATTGCGACTAGAATCATGCCCTTCCATTCTGTACGGCTGTGACAGTCTCACGTACGTACGCTGAGGGTAATGAGGTTATTTTGACTGCAGAGAGAAGAAGTGGCCAAATATTATTAGGATTTCAAAAGCAAGGAAGATGACCTTGACATATAAAAGAGAAGTGAGCAATAGAAATGTATACAGCAATCAATTTTAACTGGAAGACTAAAATTGAGAGAAAGCTTTAGCCTCGACGTGTGTAGCAAGTTAATATTAATGGGGTTATTTAAGAGATAGCTTACGAGATTCTGGAATTAGTTAGGCCAATATGGGCAAATCTTAAAAGTTCATTCACTCCTTTTTAGTGCATAGCATAATTTAATACGTCACTTTCGAATATACCCATCATCAATTACACAGAATAGTGTACTATTTTCTGGGATGTCACCTCCACATAGAGCCTGGTAGGAGTTCACCGATGTTTCGGGAGAAGTTATGTCTTATATCTTCAGGGTTGTAAAGTAGGATGATTAAGTAAGCAACGAGTAGAGAAAATTTTCTCGGCACGCTGTCTCTTCTTCGATCCTGAAGATAGCGGCAATATATTCCCCTGAAACGTTTGTAAATTCCTGACAGATTCATGGTGTCATATCCCTGTCGCTAGTATCAATCATTGTTACCGATGTAGCAGTCTCAAATCTCACATTAATTAGCAAATTCTCCCACCAACAAACACCATATTGTTTTCAACATGCCAAATTTCGGAGGTGCACCGAAACTCCGACATATTGCTCCTCTCGGATCTAAACAATTACAGGGTAAACGCTAACGGATAGGAATCCCCCGTTCTCCAGTATTTCTTTCCTTCTCTCTCTCGCTCTGAAGACTTTACACTCTTGTAGCCCGAAAGGAGACTATTGATTGGTCCGCACTCATCACTCTTCACCTGCCGTGACGTCAGAACGCAACGCTAGCTCTAAGAGAGAGGGGTGGGAGGTATGAGCGACATTTCGCACAGGACCTGTCTATCTTTAGTAGAAAGAGTTGGATGTAAAAAGTTTTGAATTGATACTTATATTTGGCTATTTATGTATATTCGTGTAAACATCCACAGTTTTCGATGTCAGAAGTGGGCTGTGTTCGAACTGGAAGATATGAATAGAAATGTACCAACAGGTTGCGTGAACATAGCTTTACTCACGTCTTTTCTTCCCTTTGTCAGTGTTCAGACAATCGCAAACAGAAATAGGCGTACCTTTTCTTCCCCTGGGATATGGCTTCCTTCCTTAGCAGCATCGCAGTGCGCAGTGCCAGTTGCTTACTGTGTAACCAGCCAAGTGCGAGACCACACATGAAATCCCAAAGGCTATGGATGTGACAACATTCCGACTGGTCAGTGTTATCGTACACTTCAAGGAGCGATTCTAGAGGAGTAAAGAGCAATGGTGGCATATACTGTCTTCGCTCGCTTGGAAACCGGGATCGTGGGTTCGAATCCCACTCAGGGCATGGATGTTTAGTTTGTGTGTGAGTTTGTGTACAGGTACAGGCGTGGTGGCGATCTGATCACCCGTCCAAGGAGTCCTACCGAAAGTATAAGATCTAGAAAAACCGAAGTGGGGTAGGCCTAGGCCAACTGGGGCTGTAGTGCCAAGGGGGGGGGGAAGAGAGAGAGAGCAATGGTGGAATAATTAGCCTGGGAAACCCGAAGAAACCCGAAGGAAACATTTCTAATATTGATTCGTTTTTCTTAAAAATTATTCCTTATTTCTCAGTCTTACAGCGCGAATACTAATATAGTACATAATTCCTGGCTTATAGTATGTGACACCTGTTGGTTGATAGTTACAGATGTTTCGGAAGAACCGACTCCTACTAAATTCAAGTATCTTCTACCTTTGAAGACTGAGAGATCCCCGAAACATTGATACGTGTTGAATAAACTAGACGGCGTTATGTTCCGTAAAATCTGTGCTCATAAACTTAAAAAAAACTCCGTAGCTTGAGTTCGCAAGCCAAATAGACCGAAGGAGCAACCACCGCTGTTCGGCGAAGTTAGTGCCAACTTTAGTGGATAGAGGGTGTCGCGTGGGCAGTTCAACGAATACCCACCGCCTTTAATTTCGGGTTTCTTGACCGGAACCTCTATTTCCTTGAAATAGCTCCTCAGTTGTCCTCACGAGGCTGAGTGGGCTCCGTTCCAGACCCACTACTTCTCAGAAAATTTGGTAGCGTCGGGAATCGAACCCGGGACCTCTGGATCTGTAGGCAGGAACTCTGACCACTATACCATAGAGGAAGTAAAAAGAACTGTGCTCATAACTAGAATTACAACTTAAAATATACCGTTACCATCCTTTTTCAAATCTGTTTCCTTTTCTCCATCCATGCTCACCCCCTGAACTCATTTGATGCTATGTAAGAGACAAATTGTATGCAGCATCTTTGACTGGTCTAATAATCGGCCAATATAGCCATCATATTTCGAGTTAATGAACGCATCTAGAGAGATTCTTTCGCCTAAAATGAGAACTACAAGAGATCTGAGCTTTCCATGGCAACGAGGATTTGTATTGTGGTGTTCTGTCTTGTGACGCTGTGCAATGTTGCAACCCTGACGCCAACAATATCAACGAACAGATATTCGGCAGCAGACAAATGAAAAGTTGTGGGCTGAAGTGGAGGGAAAATGACATAATTGTGAATATCTTAACGAGAAACAGAGGGAACAAATAACAAATTATATTTAATTACGCTCTTATTTAATGAGCAGAAATTTCATCAGACGAAACCTGCCTTGGAATACAACTCAGTTCTCTTTATCATCTACTTATCGGGGAGTAGTTGAATTAAGTCTGCTTTTATGTAGGAAATGTGAACATGGGACCTCGTACCTTGTCGTCCACATAAAAATGACTACGATAAAAATGAACGCAATTCTGTGTCAAGTGGAAAATTTATACCTTTAAAAAAAAATGTAAAGCTATCCCTGTAACAGGCCGTGAAGGTCCATAGGGTTGTGAGACGTTGAGGTTCCCCACATTATCTAGACAATGGGCTCAAAAATGGCGGTAAGGTTGTCAGCCTTACGCGTCGGCCACGCTTTACTCCCCAAGAAAATTATTTAATTAATTCCTGGTACTCATTTCTGTTAGAGGCTGAGTCAACCCCATAGTGCGGCTGGAAATATTAAGTCAATTGAAAAAAATTCAGTGACCTCATAGGGACTTGAATTCGCGACCTTCCGACTTGTAGCTCCTTGAAATAGCTCCTCAATTATTCTCACGGGGCTGAGTGGACCCCGTTCCAGACCCACTACTTCTCAGAAAATCTGATAGCGGCGGGAATTGAAACCGGGACCTCCGGATCTGTAGCCAGGAACTCTGACCACTAGACCACAGAGGCGGTCATGTCACCAACATATGCTGAGTAAAAAGAGGAAATTAGGAAAAGAGTTACGACAGTATATAAAGAACGAAATTTCGGCAAACAATTTTAAGGCACTTAATGGCAAAATAAGCCGAAACATATTTTGTGAAATATGACAAATAAATACGTACAACCTGAAAGATATACGAGTTTTTAAAAATTTAAATTTGATTTTTATATCTATTAGACTGATCTAATTGCCGTGTTCCGTCTATGCAACTCTAAGAATGTACACACATTGAACTGTTTATTAAAAATCACTACATGTTTCGACCACCCAACTGGTCATCAGATGATGATACAATACTTACAAGTGTAAGATTTGAGGTTTTCACGACGGTGACTATGAAGAAATCAGTCTTCTGGATCGTGGGTCCGTATAGATATTGTGTTAACCGAAGTTTCGGAAGAACGTATCGCCTCCATCTTCAGTGTAGAAGTCAAGAAATGCACACACATACTGTACTTTATATAGGGAGAAATTTGAGGTGACCTCTTGCTCAAGGGTTAGTGAGAAGATAATTTCGAAAGTAAAATTACATTTTTTATGGTCAACCCATTCTATATTCAAGCGGTACTCAATTTCGGTTCATCTTACTAGCATGACACTGATGTATCCATGAAGTAAGAAATTATCTTTAAAAACAAAACAAGAACCTTCTTTTGTTAAGCCAATTTGAAGTGATTAAGTATTCAATTGTCAGTAAAACAGTAATTACATTACAGTTCTAAATGTTACATAATGCGTTAGAATATGACCCGTAGGAAAGACCAGACGTCTTTCTTCAAGTAGTTACTATAGGATTCTGACGATGGTGTATAACACACAGAGATATTGGGTTTTCGGACTTTAGCCATCGTCCTGGTTTTTAAGATAACTAAGGAAAACACTGGTCCAGTGATTGAGGCTAGCTCTTTCTAAGGGACCCAACAGAATAGGTGTTTTCCCTCACCTGAGGACGGAAACAGATCCAGTTTCTGAAACGTCGTGTTTTTCTTAGTTAGCTTAAAAACCAGGACGATGGATAAAGTCTGAAAACCCAATATCTCTGTCTTTCTTTCAGTCTTACATTTTGAATTGGGCTAAATTCCAGAGTTCCTAGCTCGGGAAGTAGTTTCTCTAATATAAAAGTAAATTCAGACTTGTTTTAAAGCGTTAATTTATTATCAAAGCATTATACACTTTCACATAAAAAAACTCGACCTGAACATAGTGTCCATTAGTGCGATATTTACAGGTCAGTGGATCTGGATTCAGTCTTTACGTAAATATTTTATAAGAGCTCTCATATCCAGTTGTGGGTCTAAAGCAGAAGAGTGAAGGATTATGGAACAGGTTTTAACAGCGATAAAGCTCCAGACATTTATTCTGGAGGTGATAGGTTTGAATCTAAGCGGGGATACCGGTATTCATGGCTTATATTTTTGTGACTTTACTCAGTCCCTCCAGTAAAATGCTGATGCAGTCAATCACTGATATACCGGCTAAAGTTATTTCAACTTTCAGAGTAAACAGTGTTTTTGTATTTTGTACCTTTGCCATTTTTTCTATCATAGTACAACTTACCAATTTTCATGTGATTTTTAAATATGATAATTTCCCTCGAAGCCACTCTTTATTACTTAAAATTAAACTAAATATTAGTATTTGTTCTGTTATTTACACAAGCAGATAACCTATATTTTGCAATGCTTTATGATTGTAAATAAATAGTATCCTTTTGTTATGTGTGTTATGCTTTATATGATTCATTTTTTCCGTTAACATTTGTCACTGCTTTACGTCTTACTGCCCTCGTTTATTTAGGGATCGTTTCGCAAACGTCTTTGGTTTCATAGAGACAGAGGAGAAATAGAAGACATATGATTGTGAATGTTACATAGGCAGATGTATGAAGTAAACTTACCGTGACTCACTGTAACGTATTATCGTATATTTTTTAAGGGTGTGGAGGAAACTACAAAATATTTTAGCGCGATAGATGGTGTTCGCGACTGGAATCGATTCAAGAACCTTCCCATATAACCCTCAATCGTTACGATCGGTTTTCCATTAGTGTTATTGCTACTATGGCCCTGGGTCTGACTCAGCCTCTAACAGAAATGAGTACCAGGAATCTTCCTGGGGGTAAAAGGCTGCCGGCGCATAAACTGACAACCTTACCGCCATCTATGAGCCGAATGTCTAGAGAAAATATTTGACCCTCGACGTCTCATAAACCTATGGGCCTGCACGGCCTGTTACAGGGATAGCTTTACCTTACTATTAGGCTAGGAACACACACAGCGACATCGGCCGTACAGAAAAATGTCGTACGATTTTTTTACCGTACGACCTCATTTTCACACTAGAGTGACCAAATATATTTCTTTGCTCTCCGACTGCCGTACGGTAGATGTCGCATGTCGTCACATATGAAAACTAAGATTACACTTTATATTCTACTACTTGATGCGACATGAACCGTACGGACTTCGTATGACCGATGTCGCTGTGTGTGTTCCAGCCCTTAGACTTGCTTATGGCGATAATGCCGCCACTGTAACTGCCGCTCAGCTTGTA
>NW_019729230.1:1074804-1119920 GCF_002891405.2 Cryptotermes secundus
TAATCTCACGTTTAAATTTTAAACTATGTGCAGTGTAGCAGCTACGTGAGTGTATACACCTGATGATGGCCATTTACGGCCGAAACATGTAGTGTAGAAGAAAGGAAGACGAAAGAACTACAATAAATTATTGCACTTAGGACGGAGTTTGTGTCATATATTTAAATCTGATGTTACATAGGTGGTCAACTGTGCAGGCATTGCACTGCTACGTGAAGTAAATAGCAACTACCTTCATAAAGTTGGGTTATGTCAGAAGTTACTCATCTGCTTAAAAATTTTCAGCATTTTATGGAACCCGAAAGTTCATTGTCGCATTAAGAATAACCTGACAAGTTCAAGACCCTATGTAACATTTCGTAGCACGCTCATTTCTTGCGATGACCAGTTCTTATTTCTACGACCAATCGCAAAGCTGGAGGACCACCCCTTGTCAGCTGTCCCAGACTGATTATTCGATGTATTCGCAGCTACCGTAATGTATTCACAGCAATTTCCTTAGTCAGCGTCTTGAGGGCGCGCCGTGTCACAGTAAGAAAGGACCTAACATGGGCAGTAAATAGTAATTATATCAGAAAGGTTAAAATAAAATTAACATGCGTTGTGTGGGTAAACGCTGTAAGGAAACTGCTACTTTAATTCTGAGTTGCATATAAATATATATAACCAGTACGTGCAAAGTATTAAAGTTCCCATGAATTAATGAATGAAAAGAAATATTCATTGATGTGTACTGCCTGATGATGGCTTTATAAGCCGAGACGTAGCACACTGTCATATCATTAAGACCAATAAACTTTTATACACAGTGAGATGTGACTGAGACCGTCATAGTTGTTGTGTTGAGATGGAAACCAATAATGAAGTAGTTATGTAGGATAACACAACAGGATGCATTCGTTTATCAAATGAGACTTTAGATTATCAAGCGGAAAATATAAAGATGAATATCTTCCAGGGCACCACTTAGTTTAGTTAAACCTTACGAATATATTTCTGATGAACCTGCTGCCTCCATGTTCAGGGTAAAAGAGTAAGATGCGGGAAAAGAAACAGAGAACAGATATAGAGGCGTGAAGAAATCAGATGAGCCTGCGAGAGGGGTAGTAGTAGATAGAACAAGGAAAAATGTAGGGGCAAAGTATCTGGGAAGCATTGGGAGCCTAATATACAGCACCTCATGCTACAAGAGTGTAAACCTTAATATTTATGTAATACGCACTTCAATTTATTTCTGGTGGCGTGAATTCTTATGCCTTCTCTTATAAATTTATATCACAAAGTATAGATTTTCATATGTCCTGCGTGTATTTTAATATACGTTCTCTTTATGAATGACGTCACTGTGTAGATGTAGCATTTAATATAACCATAACTACAATCAACATTATGCTGAAATTCTATGTATTTTGTATGAATTTTTTCTGTTGTTTGAAATCAATGAAGCTGTTTTGCGAAAGTTTCAGAGGTTGATAATGGAATTCTGTTCTTTATCCAGTCAGCCATTTAACCAAACCCTACTGGGGCACTTTATCGGGGATAAATCTATATTATATTTAAGCATCCTGTTGCTCTATACACTTCTATATGTAATAATACAAATGCGGTCGTGAATGCAACAATTTATTTGGTTGTAGATCTTTGCCTTTTCTTCCTCTATACTACATGTTTCGGCCGTAACTGGCCATCATCAGGTGTATTTTTCATCTTTAATACGCTAATAGCGTATTAAGGATGAGCAGCGACACACACACAGGGAGCCTGCACAGAATAATACGTGAACGGTGCTGGAAACAAGAAATAGCCGCTGAAGCACGTGTGGACACAGAGCGGGTATCCCTGTGATTTAAAACTTTAAATTTTGAATTTTAAAAGTTATAAAATTTTAAATTAAAATTCTAAAATCAAATTAATGAGCATATGTTGGCGAGATTTTAAACAAAACTGACAGGCTGGTGTTTTAGATTTTGAATTGTGTGCAGTGTGACAGCTACGTAGTGAAAAATACACCTGATGATGGCAAGTTACGGCCGAAACATGTAATGTAGAGGAAGAAAAGACAAAGAACTACAACCAAATAAATTGTTGCATTCACGACGGCATTTATATTATAACATATAGAAGGAGATAAATCTGCCCGACCATTGAACGGACAGAAAACTTCCATCTCTTACAAGCATCAAAATACATGAAAATTTATCTCCGCGCCATCTTTAACCGCCTCTTCCGGCAAGAAACAAACAGAATAAAGCGAAAGTGAATCTTATGCTTCTGTTACTGTCCATTTATTTTTATAAAATACCATAAATATCTGTTACCATCAAAAATTCTGTCACTTGCAGAAGAGACCAATATTGGGTTATACATACAGAGTGGCCCAAAAATTAGTTTACCTAAAATATTCTTTCGTATTAACGGAAACATTCAGATCTAAACCTGACAGTCAATTAGTAGAACGGTATCACGGTGTTATGGGTTGTCCATTGAACTTTGAGGGTCTCATTTCGAACATTTTTTGTGAACTCAGACTTGTCTGGCTTTTATATTATACATTTTACTAATCAGTGAACTGAAATTTGGGCCATCCTGTTTATACAGAAGTAACTAATCAACTAAGAAGTAACCAAGCCCTGTCTTGTATTACAGAATGCCCACCCGCGGAAGACGGTATGGACAGGTTCGCGTGTCCAACCCCGGACAGGATGGGGAGGTATCGCTGTATAGAAGACCACGTCCTCTGCGACGGTTACATAGACTGCCCCAAAGGGGAAGATGAGGACCGACAAGGTTGCATGTTCTATAAAACGGTTTGTATGAAGCAGTATTCTCTGAAAAATCTACATGAAGCAGAGTCCCTGAGTCAAGTAATTCCCCCCCTTTTATGGGGCCCGAAGGACTATTACGGCGTTCACAAGAGCCCCGCAACCCAACTTCATTCTGAAATAATTTAGTCCAGTTTACAACTTTAATATTATCTCTTCTACTTCCCAGTGCTCCTCCCCTTTGAGTTTCTGGACCAAATATTTGTGTACATTTCACATTTTCCAAATGTCTTTTGTGTATCCTGTCTGTGTGATCCTTCTGTGTTTGATCAGCGTAAGAATACAAATTATAAGATTCGCCGTCTTGAAGTTTTGTCCGAGAGCTTTATTACTTCTCCACACTTAGGTCATAATATTCTTGTTAACGTCCTTTAACCCTAGTCCTTTCTGACATGACGTAGATTAGGTAAACAATACTTCTGGCTTTGTCAAGACAGAAGGTGATGAGCTTAGGGTCAGTAATTTCTTCTCACTTTCGTCTTATAATGAAGTTTTGTTAAAGGTAAAGGTAAAACTATCCCTGTAACAGACCTTTGAGGTCCATATACTTGTGAAACGTCGAGGCTCCCACATTATCTAGACAATCGGCTCACAGATGGCGGTGAGGTCAGCTTTACTCGCCAGCCACCCTTTATCCCCCAGAAAGATTCCTGGTACTCATTTCTGTCAGAGGCTTAGTCGAACCCAGGGCCATAGTGTTGCTGGAAGGATTAGGTCAATTGAAAAATCCACCTCATCGGGACTCGAACCTGCGACCTCTCGGCTTGTAGAATAGTACCTCAACCAACTATGCTACCGCGTGCCCCAAAGTTGTATTATAATGACATATTATCCGATAAATTTACAAACATAATAAGTTAAGCTTTCCAGCAATTTACGGAACGTTGAAGACACATCAAGATAATTTATTTTTCTAAACCGAAATAGAAACGAATGCTCTCTGGATATAAAATAATAATGAAACCGAACACAATTTCTATGCAAGAATAATGTGGATTTTGAGTCATTGGAATGTGTATTTATTATAAAAAATTAACAGTATTTTATGTATATCTGTTTTCTTGATGTGGTTTCCGTAACTAAATATATATCTGTAGCTAAAACTGGTTGGTGGCATCGTGCAATATCCTACTTAAAGTGACTGTCAGTAATTGAGGAAGAATAAGAAATTCGGAAACTTTTTCTTTCCTTGGCACTACAGCCCCAGTGGGCCTGGGCCTACCTCCATGAACTTCTCCGTTCACTTCGATTTTTCTAGATCTTACACATTCGGTAGGACTCCTTGGGCGGGTGAACAGTTCGTCGCAAGGCCTCTACATGTACACAAACACAGAAAAACGCACACACACAAACTAAACATCCATGCCCTGATTGGGATTCGAACCCACGATCCCGGTTTCCAAGCGAGCGAAGACAATACATGCCTTATACGGCTCGGCTACCGTGACCGGCCGGAAACTTATTTACATTGCGTAATTCTGGTAATGAGACATCAATAACATACGTCAGTAAGACGACACTTACTTTTCTTTGTGTTTACTTCTAGACCAACCTTCTTACTAGCGTCAGTTGCAGCTTCTGTGTTCCTTCAGAGCATTTATTTCGTCTCCCAGTAAATTCACATCATCAATATAGACCAACAGCTGAGGTGTCCCATTTAATTTCAGTCCCAGCTGAATTTCTTGTACCTTCCTAATGAGCTTTTCTAAAGCAAAGTTGAAAACCATCGCCCCTAATTTTAGACCATTCTGGATAGGAAACGTATCAGACGAATGTTCGCCTGTAGAGACTTTACTACGTATGTTTATTTAAACACGTTTTAATAAGTGTAACTAATTTAATGGACATACCAAACTCTATGGGGGCCGGTCACGGTGGCCAAGCGGTCTAAGGCATGCACTGTCTTCGCTCGCTTGGAAACCGGGATCGTGGGTTCGGATCCCACTCAGGGCATGGATGTTTAGTTTGTGTGTGTGCGTTTTTCTGTGTTTGTGTACAGGTAGAGGCATTGCGACGAGCTGATCACCCGCCCAAGGAGTCCTACCGAATGTGTATGATCTAGAAAAACCGAAGTGAACGGAGAATTTCATGGAGGGAGGCCTAGGCCCACTCGGGCTGTAGTGCCAAGAAAAAAAAACTCTATGGGGACACGCGGTAGCGTAATTGGTTGAGGCATTATGCTACAAGTCGAAAGGTCGCGGGTTCAAGCCCCGATGAGGTCATTGGATTTTTTCAATTGACCTAATCCTCCCGGCCGCACTATGGCTTTGGGGTCGACTCAGCCTCTAACAGAAATGATTACTAGGAATTAATTAAATGATTTTCCTGGGGAGCAAAGCGTGGCCGGCGGGTAAGGCAGACAACCTCACCTCCATCTTTGAGCCGATTGTCTAGATAATGTGGGACCCTCAACGTCTCACAACCCTATGGGCCTTCATGGCCTGTTACAGGGATAGCTTTACTTTACTTTTACTTTTACCCAACTCTATGAGAATACTGTACAATACTTCCCTTCCCAACTCAGATATATGCTTTCTTGAAGCCTATGAATAGTTGATGTACTGTCTCATTTTACTCCCATTTTTAATCCGGCATCTGATGAATGCAAGGAAAGCGATCAATTGTTGATCTGTTACATGATGACCCCCAGTCATTTTATCTACGTATGGACTTCACCTTGAAGGGAGTATATTGAATTGAAAATTATTACAGTACGTTTTATCGCCCTCCATGTAAACGGGTGCAATAATGGAGTACTTCCGCTTCTGAGGCAGTTCTTTCCTACTTGAAGTAGAATTATTGGGTTTATGGATTCAAGAACGTGATGGAGTCAGGATAAGTTCTGCCTGAATTTCACCACTAGCTGCAGATTTATGACTTTCCAAATTTGCAATATCAATTTTAAATTCAAACGGACTAGGATCGGCTACTAACCGCTCAGCTGTATGTGTTTCTGTCTGCCTAACATCACTGCCCCTATGTACATTCAGTAACTGAGAGAAGTAGTTCCTCCACCTATTCAAAATATTGTGGGAATCTGTAAGCAAGTCACTGTCCTCATCACTTACTATAGGTTGGTAACCCTTCTTGAAGTCATTTATTCTATAACGTTCTTTTTCTTACTGTTTATTGCAAGCTCATATATTCCCTGCTTTTTAGTTCTAAAATGGCTGCTAGCTTCATGTCTTATGTTCCCTAGATTATTTATTTGGCTCAGTTCCTGTAACCATCGCAGCTTGGCTTCTTTCCTTTGAACATCTTTGTCGAATCATGTTGCTTCAATTCGTAAAAAATTAGAATCTGTTTGACCAAATAAAAGTTATAAATATGTCTCTCTACTACGAGGTTGTTTTCTTGCTACTATCAAAAATTGTATTTATCTTCTGACTTGACCTTCTTTGGCTGTTGCGTTAAGAGTATTGTATGGGTGTTAATCATTCCTATTATGTAGTTCTGTGCCTGAGGAAAATTATTACGAAAAATGTTTCTGTGTATAACTGTCCTAAATTTACTTTTTCCTAAAGAGTTGTGATCGCATTTTGAATTCATAAATTCCTAAATGTTATGTAACTGGGCTATCAGCGTTGCCAGGTGCTTTCGGGCTTGCGCAGATAAACCATACGTTGCTACACTTCTGGATTTACCTCAGTAAGTACAATGTGAATAAAGAAGTCACGTGTGTAAGGGGGCCAATTATGTAAATTCAAGTCTTCACTGCCGAACACAAAACCGCTACACGTGGCTTGACTTTCGCTTTCTGCTTCTGACGGGACAGCCCGCTCTGAATATATTTAACTTGCGCAGATTATTGTCTTCTGAAATGGAACACATCATATAGCGTTACATATTTACAAATATTTCGGTGAAACCTCTCACCTCCATCTTCAGGGTAGAAGAATAAGCCACGTAATGGCAACGTTAGTGGCTGCATTGCGGCCGGCTCTCTCCGCCAACACATATTGTCCGGGTTTCGAGCCCTGTTTTGGACTCAGAGTGTGAGGTGCAGCGAGAATCCTGTGTTAGTCTTACTTATTACTCCATATCTGATGAGAACATAAGTCTGACATGTGACGCAGTAACTCGAAAATGAGGAAATGCTGGGAACGTAGTGATGGTGAGATTTGAGACAGGCTTTGAGTGAACCAGAGCTAGTAATGAGAACAGAGTAAATAATATTGCTTCCTTTAAAGAGATATTTACAGTTCCACCTTGAATCTGGAGTCGTCAGATTACTGCAAAATAATGGTAACGCTCCGTCAGACAACATGGAGTCATATCCTGAAGGACAGAGCCGTACGAACTCAAACTCTGACACAGGTTTATGAAAGTTGTGCGGAAGATGGAAGCCATGGTAAAATACAAGTATAGCTGGATGAAGAATGAAATAAAGAAGGAAACAAACAAGAAGAAAGGAATAATTAGATATACTTGTCATGGTGTGGAAGAGAGAGACAGGATCATTGTGTCGTACCTGCGAAGTTCAGGAAAATAGAGTGCCACAGTGGAACGAAACCGTTTCTTAGCCTTGATTTTTAAAGATGTGTGTTAAAAGTAATATTTTAAGAAGTCGCTGTAGAACGTTGGTATAGCGATTGGTTACGGGCTGGACGACCGAAGGGTAGGAGTTCGAGCCCCGATAGGGTCAAGAATATTATCTTCTCCATGTCGTCCAGACTGGCTCTAAGGCCCACCCAGCCTCCTATCCATTGGGTACCGGGGGGTTTAACCCGTTGGTAAGGCTGGCTGATCGTGAAGCTGACCACTCACCACAAATTAATGCTAAAGTCAAGAAAACGTTGATCTATACATTCACTCCCCCCTACGTCTTCATGGCGTAGCGCATAATCCGATAAGCACACGGACAATTTTACCTTTTTTACCTTTGTAGAAAGTATACAATTGCGTTAAATATGTGAGAGAGGAAATTTCTGGGCATTGTGTATGAACCAGTAACCTAGCATGAGGTCTGGATAACCATAACAAGGAATTGAAACAATTAGACCCTTCATCACATAACTGCATAATACCCTTGCTCTGTTAATATCAAAAGGGGAGGGTTGGAGTGTTCGGGGTATGTAACTCAAACGGACCAAACAAGCTTGTCGAAGAAATGTATTGAGAGTAAGACAAACGGCAGAAAGAAAGCTGGAAGGCCCAGACTGAAATGACTCGAAGATGTAGAGGATGATTTATCAGAGCTGAAAGAGAATAGATGGAGGCAAAAGCAAATAATAGAGCAGACTATATATCTATTGTATATCAGTCCAATGTTCTTCGAAGACTGTGTCGCCAAGAAAGTAGATGTAGCCAGATGGATATATTTTAGTCTCATGTCTGTAAGTTGTATTATATTCTGTACCTTTACGTTGAGTTCTAAAGTTACACGAATGACTTTACCGTCACTTTTAAGTTCAGCAATTAAGAAATTTTGTCTTTAGGGATACCTTAATATTATCCTAAGGTAACTTTATAAAGTAACTTTATAAAGGTAACTTTATAAATTCTCTCATTTTCTTCCAGGAGCAGGTGTTGAGTATAAATCTCTTTATAACAAACGAGGAACAAACTTGAAGGTTTTATGAGCTACTTTAAGCAGAGTTACTGCCATCTACCTGCTCTTAAGAGGATTAACGGGCGGAATAGGGAAGTGTCCCCCATGTTGGACAGATCTATCAGGACATAATATAAACGCATTGAATTAACTTACAGCCCATTTTTGTAGGTCAGCTACCTTATTCTAATAACATAATGAAACTGGAATAATGTTTTCCTTGAAGAGTATGGTCTTCTAAGAGGTAACATTGTGTAGTTCGGGGAGAGTCCGAAGTTTCGAAGGAGCATATTCCCTCTATCTTCAGGGTTGAAGTTGGAGGTCACATATTAATTAGAAATGTCGGACTTTCTAGGAGCTACACAGCCTTATAACACAGAGACCATAGTGTTCACACTCACTTCCAGAGAACTTAACCTAACCTAACCTAACCTAACCTATTCTTTTCTCTACATATTTAGCTGCAGAAAATATGATTCTTTCTTTTTTTCACGACATAAAAATTAAAAATTTTAAATTCACACAGTGGGGGGTTGAGTCCAGTTGGGTCCACTCGTCACGGCGGCCACCGATTGGCCTCTTGTACCTGCCACGGGTGATTATGATGGTGGAGAATTTAGTGGAATGAAGATTGGCAAGGGAAACCGAAGTACTCGGAGAAAACCTGCCCCAGTGCCAATTTGTCCGCCACAAATCCCACTTGACCAGACCCGGGCAGCCGAGGTGGGAAGCCAGCGACTAACCGCTTGAGCTATGGCGCGGCCTATCACACGACATAACTGAGTGTTTCATGAAAGACCCCATTTCCCTTTACTCTTTCAGGGCTGCCCTTTCAATCCTAGCCTTGTCTGTTCTGAGTGGCCCACCTTCCTCATAAGCTTAGTTAACTTCTATGAGACCACGTACATTATGAGACATCCGATAAGACCACCATCATGAGAACCCCAAGTCTCGCGGTGTTGAATATTGTTTTCCTTTTTTGTTACGGTGCTTGAATGCTCCGAAATAATAAACCTAAGAAATAATCCAAGGCTTAGATTTCTCAAATAAGAGGAAATATTCAAAGTTGAGGACAGGAGTCTACTGAGAATATATATATATAGGTATACTTCTGACAAACCATATCTAGATATAAGCCGGGATGATGGGTTCGAATCTCACACAAGGCATCTTTGTTTGGTATGTGTTTATTCTGTATTTGTGTTGTCCTGTGTTTAGGTAAAGGCTTTGCGACGATCTGATCACTCGTCCAAGGAGTCCTACCGTCTGTAAAATGATCATGAAACTGAAAAAAAAAAATCAGGGGCCAGTGCCTAAGGAGGCTGTAGAGCCAATGGAAAAATAAGTGTGAAGAAATGAATGGAGCATATTTCCAAACTCCTCATATCCTTGACAGCGTGGTATGAAGCAGGGGGATGTCATAAATTTACTTTCATAACTACGCTCTTGTATAATTTCAGAAATGCATTATTTGCCAAAAATTATTTTTACAGTCTGGCTATCTGGATGAATCAATTGTTTATTCGGCGAAAATCCGTATGGGTGAGTGGATTGGTTGATTAATGGGTGGACTGTTGATTGGATGGATTAATGGGAAGCGTTATGAGTAAATTAAAATGGGGACTGATGAATGAATGGAAGGTCGAATACATAGATTATTAGATTGTTGAAATTATTGATTAATTGNCGGCCGATGTGTAATACCATCAACTTTTATTTCCAAGTCATGACACACAACAGAGTGCAAAAAATTAATGTCCTTCTTTCAGTTGGTGTGGGCAAACTACCTAGAGCGACCAGTGCTCCTACATCTCCAGTTCTTAATCTATGTGCAGTCTGTTCTTTCGTTTTGGAGGTGGCCGACCCTTCCACAATGTCCTGACCATCCTGATATTCATTTTAGAAATACAGACTGAAGGTTTGACCCTTAACTTCATGATCTCCAGCACAAGAGCTTTCCAGAAGATCCTGCTGGACGCCCTCTCTATTCCAAGATGTAGTTACTCCTGTAAGTCACGGTCCATGAATCCAGTACCACCTTCTGATTACACCTGACTTCTCTTCTTGAGTGTCCATCTTTTCGAGGCTCCTCTTGCTGCACTGTCCCTGGTCCTATTTTTCCATCATTTCTTTTCAACCATAGGTCCTATACAACAGTATTAATTCAGGCACCATATAAACATTTCAAGATTTCCAGTTATTCACGTCAGCCTTACAACATTTAGTTATGTTTGATCTGTACTGATCTAGTTGATAGTGGTCAGAATTCAATGTATCCTTTATTTTTTGCTTTCCTAACCTAATGACTTCCACAGTTGTTGAATTGCTGGCTGCATGCATTCTTCAGTTATTTTCAAAATACTGAGAATGGTAATAGATGACATTGTTCCGTGCAGAAGGAAAAATTGCAGGTTCTCCTCTGAGAGTACACACAAATTTACATATACATTATTTGAGCTTCTGCTTGTAAAAGAAGTGCGCATTCTAGTAAAGAAATGTGATAAAATACAAAACATGGGTCTACAAAAAATTTCAAGTAATGCATCAATAAAATGCATGTAATATTGAAAGGATAACATCTTTCAATTAATGTTACAGGCCAGTTCAAGAAACACCCACACTCTCTGACAAAGGGGAAAGAAATATGGCAAATCTAGTCAAGATTGTAAACAAAGAATCCTTCAGAATACTCAAATCTATCATTGTCCATAGTTTTGAAATGTGTCTTTCATAATCTAACATTTACTTTAATTCCATGTATCTTTTTTTTCAGTTTGTCTGTATGCATATCTATATTTATACACTGCAAAATACAACAACAAAAATTGTAATGAGTGTGTAATATATTTAACATTATGGCTGTTGATATTTTGGTAATCCTGTACACTGATACCCACCTGACATCCTTAACAAGCATGTTGGCTTAAGCAATATACTCGTATCTGCCTATCTGTGTTCAGGAGGTGCCTGGTTTGAACTTAGCCAAAGACTGACTATTCCAACAGAAGTATATATATATAGGCTTCCCCAGTCTTTCCAAGCAAATTCTGGAGGGCATACCTTAAACTACTGCAAAGCAGCTTCCTTCCACTTCCTTCACAGTTCATCATTACTATCATTAAGTCATTTGACAGAATATACTCAGAGTTACTGACAGTGTCATTAAATAAACTACTACTGCCGGCATATCACATTCAGTATAGCAACTGGCTATGGGCTGGACGACCAAGGAGTTCGAGTCCCTGCAGAGTCAAGAATTTTCTCTTCTCTATGCCTTCCAGACTGGCTCTGGGGCTCACCTACCCTCCTATCCAATGGATACTGGGGGCTCTTTCTCTGGGGATAAAGCGGCTGGGGCGTGAAGCTGACCACCCAATTCAAACTAATGCCGAGGTCAAAAAATGTGGATCTATACATCCACTTCCCTATAGGCCTTCATGGCACAGTGCTAAATTAGTTAAGCACAGGACAACTTTACTTTTTTACCTTACTACTGCTTCTACCACTATTATTACTACTCTGCTGTTGCTGCTGCTGCTGCTGCTGCTACTACTACTACTACTACTACTACTACTACTACTACTACTACCAACTCCACCACCATTTGTGTATTCTTGTATAAGTATTGTGGGCACCATCTATATTAATTTCACTCTGGTGTTTGTTGCAGACGAAAGCCCACTTAGATGTACTGGCAGATGCACTACTACGGTGGGCCAGACAGCGCTAACAGAGGACATCAATGCCAGAATGACTGTACCAAGGATGGAGAGAACAAAAATACGCGAAACAAAACAGAATCTCATACTGTACCTATTTTTTATTTCGTCTACTGTTGTACCTCACTTACTCAGTCATTCCATCAAATTAGTCAACCTCAGTCATTCCAACAATAGAAAATAAAAAAACAGAATTTCTTCTCCAACTTGCTAGCTCGTTCCACATTGAGATGGAAATCAATGAGAACAGAGCATTCACAAAAGTATTATTCAAGCCTCCAACTAAAAAGAAAAAAAGAAAAAGAGCCCCACATCATTTCCTCTGACCCCCTCCTCCCCACAGCGACACTCTATATAATGGGCAACATGCATATTGATTACAAGGAGAGTGGAGTGCGCCCAAAATAAGAGGAAATGGCATTGTGATACTGTATCAAGAGATGGGTACACGGCCTATATAGAAATAAGCAGATGCGAATAAAGAGAACAGGCTAGCTAAGGACTGAAATACGAAATTTTAAACTCAGGAGTAGTAGTAAACCGTGATGTTATAATTATTTTAAGTAATTCATTATATTTAATTAATGTAACATATTTTCTGTAGAATCATTTTACAGACATATGCATTTGAGATGGCTACGTAATTAACAGTATATGACTGTAACTCTTAATGACAAGTGTCTCAAAACTAGGGACTGTACGCCTATAGCCCAGAAGAACCTTCAGAACTGGTCAGGTTTGGAACACATTTGTCATGCAACATTGAAAATCGAAGACCTAGATCAGATATGTCCATTAGGTCCCCCTCTCTGTTACTCACCACAGCATTTATAATGCCACAACCATCTGTTATGACTTGCTGTGTCTGATACTGAAGTCATTTGGCACTTCATACATTCTTCCTCAACAAAAGGCTTATTAGAAGCTCGTTGACATTCATTTATTTCAACATGAGAAATTTGTTGAAATTAAAATAATTCAAACTTACACCATGGAAATTATTGACCAAGTTAGAAAGTGTTTCAGTAGCAGAATATGTTTCTTAATTTTGTCTCCGAATAACAATTTTGTTTGGTGCTGATATGAACCGACAGGTTTGGATGCAAGGATCCGTTGTGGTGGTGCTTTGATACCAGCACTTCATCGAGTTCAAAACGGATTGAGATACAATAGGAGGGTGAGTCCAGAGTTTGACGTTTGGCTACCAGACAACGTTGATTTTATTTTCAGCCTCCTACCCCGAGCCTCGGCAGGAAGCTGATCGATGTCACATAACTCCTAAGACAGAGAGAAAGTAAAGTACTGGTTCTAAGACTGTATATATGAAAAGTTCAGAGGTAAATGAATTATAGCAAAGAAAAATTATTGTTCTGGAAAGTAGTATATGATGGGATATCAATTATGTTATAATGTAGTAATTTAACCAATTAGAACACAGCTTATATATATAAAACTAAACAAAAATCAACAAAAAAATGCTTATATTTAGAACAAAAAAACGTACTTTTATCAATGTTATATGTGGTATTACATAGCCCTGATCAATGTTGTTGATGTTGTAATAGTTGCAATGTGCAAATATGAATAATAAATTTAGTAATAATTTTAATAGGAATGAAATAATTGTAGAATACTCACACCCATCATATTACTATAGTAAAGGTGTATATGGTCACAGATTGGAGCAATTCTTAATCAGTAATATGTCAAATTATCTGTATTTGTGTCAATGTGTCTGTAGATGAAAGGCTCCACTGTGAAACTTGATGCTAGGAATGTGAACGACTTGATGACATTGTTTCATAGAGAGCACTGATTTCTGGATATGCAGGACAGACAACTGACGAGTGGGTCATGGTGTGCAGCACCAGAGGCTGGACTCTGTTGTCCATGTGGTCACATTGGACATGTCACAAAGGAAAGAGGCAGAAATTCTGTGAAGAGCTTCGGGCGATGACATGTATTATCATCCTGAGCCCCCGAACCGCTCTTCACAGATTCCCTATTTATAAACAGATTTAAACCAGAGGATATATTCATATTTCTTGTATAGTATTGTTAGAAACAATAAGAATTGCTATATTCAGACATTTTCTAAGGGACATTCCCATGCTCCACTGGACGCTCTGTTCATTAAATTGCACACCATGATCTGACATTCGTAGTTGCATTGGTTGGTTGAAATTGTTGGAGAGTAATAACTTGAGAAGGGCTTAGGAAATGTTGTTTGACAATTAGATCTAAAGAATATGATAAAAATATGCAGCTTGTTACGTAACCATCTCAACTGACTTTAAAGTAGCTATTACTGGGACACAGATATTTTTCATGGAAATACAAAGAGTATTTTCAAATTTCCTAGACATCAATATGCTTAGATAAAATGCTGATTTAAGAGCAACTAATTAATTTTCATTATATTATACTAAATTCTAAAATGGTTTATTTTTATTTTTATTTTGTAATGTTCATCTCTGCATTATCAAATATTTTAGATCTCTTAAACCATAAGACATCTCTCATTCCTGCAGTGTTCATGAGAGTGGTAAACATGGCAAATATCTGATATGTACAACGTATCAGTTCATTTTATATACGTCCGTAATAATACTGAGTGTTGAATTTATATTCAGGATCCTGAAGACATAATTGCTTTTAGAGGAAAAGCAATAAATGATAATCATTAAAATTTCGTGTCTCAAAGTCCTACTTCTGAGCTAACATGAAACAATAGAATTACACACTAGCAAAGTAAATACACGTATATAAAATCGGGTGCAGTTGTGTTTCTACAAGTATATATTTTTTCCACAGCTTGCTACTTGATGATTCAAAAGAGATAATTTCCTTATTAATTTGGAAGTCTTGAAAGACATTTGTTCACTAATTATTTTCCATAAATTAGCATATTTTCTATAAAAGTGTATGAAAATATATCATGTAAAGCCTATTGATGAAGATAGGAATTATAGCAAATTGGTGGCCTATTGTGAAATGTATTTAATGATAACCAAAATAATGAATAGATGCTGGTTCACAGTTAGAGGGAAGTTACATTAATTTGATTCTGTGGTATAATGACTATTGTTAAGCATAACTTTTTTATTTTGGGAGAAAATTAATGTAAATTGGTTAAGTATCAAAAAAAAGTGCTTATGAGCCATAAATTGAAATCAGAGATGGGAAGAGAAAATGTGTGATTTTCTCACATATTTGTATCTCCCATTATAGGAAATCCTGATTTGATCTCCAGAACTCTCACGTAAATTCCAATAAAAACAGCTCTAAATTAACCACAGAAATGTAATTATAGGCCACAGTCACCTCACAAGACACCATT
Organism: Cryptotermes secundus; assembly: GCF_002891405.2. NCBI lineage: Eukaryota > Metazoa > Arthropoda > Insecta > Blattodea > Kalotermitidae > Cryptotermes > Cryptotermes secundus. The sequence goes on from NW_019729230.1 coordinate 1,090,237, forward strand.
CTCCCTTGTAAAATTAAATATTATCAACACTTTGAATAATTCAGTTTCATTTCACATGTGGAATTGTGTTTAACTTAAGGGATACCTGCCAGGGTTTTATGGCCAAGATATAGGTGGTCTGTTGAGCTAAGATCATAGGTGTTATTCTCTAGTAATAATTAATAAAAAAACAACATGACATCTTCCTGTAGCTTGTATGTTGCAGGCTTTTACTTCCTTCTAAATTCTGAATCAGCCTATATGTCATTGCTGTGGAACTGAGGCATAGAGTTTGGAGTTCATTCTACTAAAATATTGGAGTTGAAGTATTTGTGATGATGAATAACTTAAACAGGAATGTTTGGAGAAAGTCACGTTCTTATATTAACTGAGATTGTGAGGCTGCTTTCACACATTCTGATATTATCAGAACTAATATTGGATGCACTTAAACCCATATCTGTAAATTGTCTCTTTCACCCAGTCACCAGTCAAAAAATTGTTCCGTTGTACTGTCTTCAATATGATTGCTTGAGGTTTTTGAAGGAACATGCTGTTTCACACTTAAGAATATGAGAGGGAGGCAGAATGTTCCTTTTAAACATCAGTAAACTTATACCACACTACACGGCATTAAATCATAGAAGAGAGTATGCTTCATTTTTAAATAGTCTGCATTTTTAGTTGACACCCTAGCACATTCTAACAAGACTGAAAATCTATATAGCACCTGCTTAATAAGTGCTTTCAGCAGAAAAATTTTAAATGAAGCTGTTGAGACTATGATGAACTTTTCGCTTGTAACAAAAAAAGTTCAATTCACAATTAATTGATGATACTCAAACTGCAAGAATATATAGACATACTGAATAAATAAATGATAAGCATTAAGACTTCAATGTTACTTCATATATATATACTTCTTTAATCTACATCTTGTGCTTTGAGGCCCTGTAATAATACAGTAAAACTAATCTGATTTAATGCAGTTTGAAGTAAAAAAGACACTGTTGTATTTGTTTTCTTTCCTTATTGTGATCATGTTCTAGAGACTGACTGAATAACTGCTGAATATGGATATTTGAAAATATACTCCTGACATATGTTTTATTTTATTATCTCAAATTTCTGAAGGTAGAAATAAAGGTAAAGTTTCCCCTCTGCTTAATTCTTTAAGAACAATGTCTTGAAGACATATAGGGGAATGGAGGTACAGTTCTACCCTTCTTGACCTTGGCAGTAGATAAAGTTGAACATCCACCTTCACACCCTGGTAGCATTACCCCCAGAAAAAGTGCCTTCCCAGTACCCATTGGATAAGAGTCTGGGTGGGCTCTAGAACCGGTCTGGATACTATGGGGTTAGAGAAAAATATCTTGCCCCTGTCAGGAATTGAAATCCAGCTGTTCAGCCCACAGCCTATCACTATACCAATGCACAGAAATGTCTGTAATCTTCACTTAAAATCATGGTTAGATACATCGGCCTAAATGGAAATTGAATTAGTTTCTGAGTTGTTTTTATTGCCCACTGTCAAATTTTGTGAAAATCTGCCCATCAGTTCTTGAATTGTTCCATGCATGTGAGTGACCAGCAGACTGAGCAAACTTAATAGACTGTTTGTAACACTACAAAAGCTTCTAAAAAATTGGGTCATTGTTTAAACTGTTTTGAAACCATGATATTGTAAATAACTTTTTTTATCAGTAATCTGTCAGACGACAGGTCCACAGTCTCTCCCAAAACAGTTTCTCCACTTAATGCGATCTAGGGATTTCTCCTTCAAATGAGAACATCCTCTTCTTTCCCCAAGGTCATCCAGCATCTTCTTACGTCTTCTGGTTCGCATACATGGTGTCTCTGTGTTTGGAAAGAGACTATCCAGGAAAAGTGATAATGTGGTAGTTTTTCCATTTGCTTTCCACATCGCATTCCACATTGCTTTCTTGTCCAATGCATACAAATTTCTTTAAATATCAACAAACAGAAAAATGGGCCACACCATACCAGATATTCAAGAGTGGTTTTAAAATGGCAGTTGATAACACTGGATTTTCTCAAAAAAAGTCTAACATGAACTGGTACTGACACTGATAATGTCAAATTTGTGAAGGCAGCCTAAGCAGGTGTTTTGTTGCATTTCTAACAAAAAATCAGCCGATTGTAGCAAGTGTTATTGTCAAAAAGTTTCCCATCAAGAAGTTTCTGAAACAAAAAACCATGTGATTTGTTGTCTCTAGTATCATTTCTTCCATTAACCTAAGAGATGAACCCTAGTGTTTATATTTTTCTAGATTGCAGAGCATGTGGTTATTGCTTCATTATTTCACTTCTGTAGTCACTGAAAACAGTCAGTAACATTATTAAGATATTGTATTATAAACAATTCATAGGCATTTTGTTACCAGAAATATATACAAGTCATTAATAATGTTGTTAAGCAAAAGTTATAATTTTTATGAAGCTTTAGTTCATATACTGTAAAACTCGTAATTCACAGCTTGGTTTCATTGCATGTCATTTGCTAGTGGTTACATAAATTGGAAGTTGGGCGGTGGCTGTGCTCACAGTGGTTGCAGTCGATTTCTTTAGCACAGGAAGAAAAGGACATAACAATACAGAAAATTCCAGAACCCTTCAATTTGGAACAAATTAAATGATTTTGAATGGTTTAAATAATTCCAAATTGCCATGACTCCAAACTGTGTCTAGGTAAGTGACTTTCGCAAAAAGAATACATGTACAACAAAGTATGTACTGGGAATGATGGAGCAGGAAATTTCACAATTTTTATGTTTATTTATATTTAAAGTAATTAGGAATATACCACACAATTTTAACCTCTTCAAGGGCAAGTACAAACCAAACAATACAAACCAACGGAAAGTTCCACAGAATATAGAACTATCACCAGAAGGAATCATTATTTAATGATTGAAATATGTGTACTGCTAAAAATGAGTCCTGTAATTTATTCTCTTGTGCTGTAGTTCATATATTGCACTTACTTTGCTCGCTGGACTTGTGGGTTTGTTCTTGGTCAAAGAGATATTTGATTTAATGTAAGACATAGCATTTACAAGTTGTCATGCTCATCAGCATTGGTGACGTCTTGAATGTTTAACAGTGGACTTTTTAAAGAAATATTATTTTAAAAACAACTGGCCTACAATAAAGAGAAAATAGAGGACTTAAGGACTTAAATGCTCCTGCCCTTAAATTCAGGCAGGCATAATAAAATATATATGCGATAATGGAGGTTGTCACCATTGTTGCTCAGAATCACCATATGTGTACATTGCTTGTATTTCTCTTTGCTTGTCATCCTCAGTTGGTCACTAAAGGACTAAAACTGCAAAAAAAAAATCATTGACAACAAGCTCGAGTATGTCCTCTATCTATATTTTCAATGACAAATTGTGCATGTTTAAACAAGTTATTCTCAGGTCGGTGGGTGATACATTGTGCAGGCGCCCATGTTTTATTTGTTCAATCCTAGAAGAAGCTGGGAGAGAACTACATTTCTTATAGATTCAGAAAGACAGAGACCTAGTTTCCAAACCAAAATCAATTCCCCTTACCTTACCTTACCCCTTTCCCCACCTGAGCTGAGAAGATTAGACCAACAGCCCTCTGATCCATTTCAAGAACCAGCATACACCCATAACATACATGTTGAGCTTTGATTGTCCTTCCTTTCACTTTTGTTTTGAGTTTCCTTCTTAATGCACCGAATTAAAAACGATTTTGGAAGATGAATATGCACACTCACTCATTCTACACATACACACACCAATCTAAAAACAAGAAATGTTCTTTTTATATTCATGTTACATAGCACATTTTAGCTATATTCTAAGCACGTTGAAGCACTGCAACATTGTGATACGATATCAATCCTGCCACACTTGTTATTTATATAGTAGCCTACGCACGTTGCACTTTGTGGATTTTTTTCAATTGAAATAAAAACAAAAATAAAAACTAAATATCTGTGTTGGAAGAAGTATTGGATGTTTCTTTGTGGTTTCCACTTGTGTTTCAATGATAGAGATATTGTAGAGAGCCACAATTGTAGTATGCTGGTTTGGTCTTTGTAATTCTTTCATTCTTGTCTTTCTGTTTGTGTCAATCCATATTGAGTCTCAATCCTGTCCCTGTTTCGCCCTGTGTATCCATCTTTTTCTTTTCAAAGTCATTATTTTTATTCTATCATTCATCATTGTTTTAATGGAAACAGAAACAATCAGCCTAACTTTTAAATAAATAAATAAACTAAAATAACAAATAATAAAAAATGGGGAATTTGTGAGCTCCCATTCGTGTGGGGAGCTTCATAATAAATATTGTACATGTGTATATTTTACTATAATAATATTATTATTAATTATGTATGTGAGAATCATATCTATAGAATGTTCGTGCCCTCGAAAGTGGAACATAATAATAAATGCCTCAGCCAGTAATGTTAAAGTCAACATTTTACTGTTTTCCCAGTTTATTCAGCCAATTTAGAACTAGTTGCAGAAGGGAATACCACAGCCACTCCCACACTTTATTCTCCAAATACCCACTCTCTTTGGCTGAACATCCTCAACCTACAACTGACACCCAGTTTACTCTCGAATCCAGTACTGAAAATTAAAATCTCTTTCTGAAAATCCATCCATTTCATCATTACAGGTATATGAGTTAAAAAATACTGTACAAAACTGGTCTTGATTCCACCAAGATTTAGACTGATATGATGTCAGTTGCACATTTCACGCAGTGAGCCTTACTTGTATCACATAACAACTTGTAGAGGTAAAAATATATAAACCAAAGAGCCCTTCCCCCCTGAATAAAATAATCCGAACTCAGTCCCTTTGTGCTGTGTAGCTTCAGTACAAACTGAAGCATGAATGTGAGCAGTAACTTTAGATTGACTCCGAACATGTATGTATGTGCTGAGTGTAATTATAATGTATGTTTATTATGACTTGACATTGATCGCTGTACCAAGATGGAGATCTCTCAGCACTGATGCGCATGCTCAGAAGAATAATGCGTGGCCGAATCAAGTAAATCCAGCTTTGTTACAAACGAGTGTTCCTCTATTATATCATTATAATGATTACGCATAATATATACATATATCTGTGTTGTTATTTAGTATGTCCGTCAAAACTATATGGGAATTAAATATTCTCTTTGGCACAGACGTGGCGTGTTGGTGCAGTTTGATATACATCACAACACGTCGTGTCTGTCTGTCAGTAGGCTGGCTAAAACATTGGGAAGCTGTCGCTTCTCATCCAACACTCCTTTCGTTATGATCGTTGTTATTGTTATTATTGTTGTTGGATGTTATAAACCCTGTGTTTCTTTTCTCTGTACATGTATACTTCAGGGATGTGTTCTCTTTTCCTTCATTATATCGATTGATCTTCCGTTACATATAAAATTAATAACAACATGTTGAATATAACATTGGTATTCCTGTCTGTCTCTTGCAATATCCTGCTGCTGCAGCAGGGAGCTGAAGCAGAATACACTCGCAAGAACAAAGAGTAGACATGAGTTATTATTTGCCTACATTATGGTCTCTCGGTTGTACCTGCTGAAACATTTTTCCTTGTAAAATAAGAAACAAATAAGAGGAAATGGATCTATTTTGTGAAGTTTATGTTGAGGTTTCGTTTAAAGCCAATAAACTTAAATAAATGACATGAATATATATATTCATATATTTTTTGTGAAGGACACTCATGATAGCAGTTCATACTGATGGAACATCCACTGTGCGGAGTGTATACCTTCAAGCCTAATTTGTCCATGGCTCCTGCGATGCGTGCCAGATTCCCTGTGGTTGTGCACTCCCTATATGATAGCTATGAAATACCTTTTATCCCATACAGCTCACAGCATAATCACATGTAAGGAAACCATATAGATCTAAAACATGTTACATTAGGCTTTAGTAATAATTAAGCAAGAAGCACATCAAAATAAAAAGGTTCATCAGTAAAGATCTCTAATTTAAGTGCTCTCGAGAGGGAGGTATGAATTTTTTGGCAATTATAATTGACAAAATTGTGGAAAGCTTAATTTGAAATGGTGAAATATAATTATTTCATTTTAATTATACAAAGTAGTATATTCTAAAAAATGTAAATTTATTTTGATAACTACCTGTATTCAAAACGCTAGAAATTCATTAACAAAAGAAGAGTTTGGATACCTTAGGAGCAACCTCAAGTATATTCTGAGGATCTATTTAACTTTATAATGACAGCAAATAGCTTTAAAAAATAAAGTTACTGAAAGCTTTTATGGGTAAGCCTAATACTTTATCAGAGTAACTTATGGAAGTGTTATTACGTCAAGACTAGACGGAAGTGGAATATCTTATAAGTGAATCAACAATATAACGCAGATATTTTAAGTCTCTAAAAACCTCTTTAAGTCATCAGTATTGACTGTTGGTATCCGGAAATGGTAATAGAAAGTAAAACTCAGGTTGATGGATAGACACACAGATTTGATTCCATCATTCTAAAATTAAACCTATGAACATAAAATTCCCTTAATATTTAGTATTCTCTCAGCATGTATCTAATGGATAGAATGATAAATAGAAGCAATTCTTTTTCCTGCCATGCAGAAGAATTTAATACACTTTGTGGTTTTATAATCAAATACTACTTTATCCCACAATGACTTGCTTTTTTGTTATTATTGCTTGCCATAAACTACCTGAAGCTTGAACCATGTACTAAAATATTCTGAAATGTTAAAATATACAAATCTCAGAAGTATGAAAAATGAATCCAGAAAGCTTGAAAGACACAGAATAGCTAAAGCTCTTCCATATTAATTACATCAAGTAACAAGGTAAAGCAATCTAACATGCACTAATGTAGGGAACTGAAGAACTGGAGAAGTCATTCAATATGGAGTCCTGTCTTTTGCATTATATATTATATTATATATCTTTAGACTGAAAGGGCAATCAAGAACCAGTTTTAATGAACATAAGCGATCTATATGATGATAAGGTTATGTTACTAGGCACGTGAATTTTTAGGCATATATGAACACAAGCAGATGTGAAATGAATGATTCAAAAGATGACAAAGGAATGCAAAGCCCACTTGCATTCATAAAATTACCCCACAGAAATAATCTTTCCATCCCAGTACACTCATTTTATCATATTTTGTAAATATCAATATATATGTATCAGTGTTGATACAATAATTGTCATACTAAATATTCAATTTTGGTGTGATCTGATCTCCACAATCTCCTACCTAAGGTGGATACATTCGGTTTTGTTTGCTAACCTGAAGCCGATTTGTAATGCCCCACATTCTTTTACCCCATATCATCATGGACAGTACAATGAACCATGTTATTCTTATGCTCCAAATATCATATATTCCTGCTTATTATTTATTTGTACTTTATGTAGTGATGGTGTCAGTAACTAGGACTATATAGCATAGAACGATTGGTTTACAGTGGAAAATTGTATAAAATGACTTGCAATTCTGCACAATGTGATCCAGTCCACTGGTTCTAATATTAACAAAAAATTTTATAATTCTACTTTTAATTACTTTACTGTGAAAATAGATTAATTGTAATAACTTATAATTCTTCCAACCACTATATTGTCACGTGTTGGGTGTATACGCAACAGTGTTTAGTCACTGATCCCACTTCTGACACCAAATTGTCACGTGTTGGGTGTATACGCGACAAATAACTTCACGCCATATTGGATATATCGAATTCTATTTCACATTCGCTCGTAAAATTACACAGTTTACAATCTCACAGCTACTGCTATCTGCAGTATTACAATTACTTGGCCGCAAATGCTAGACTACAACTGACTGGTTGACTGCCTGGCTAACTCTTGACTCACTTGAATAGTCTTCGCTGCTCCTTATTTAGCCCCGTTACAGACAACACAGAAAACACTTATGTAATAGGCACCACTGTTGTCTGATGCCGTGTTTGCCGACAGCCTAGCAACACTGTCGGGAGTTGTTTACTGCTGAGTAGCAACGGCGGCATCCCGTGTTACGTCACCGCTGTCCTCCATAGCGCAACACGTCACAATATGTACTTAATGTAGTTACAAATAATAACTTTTATATATCAGTGGCAGTGTAATAATGGTTTCTTAAATGTTGATCGTGTCCTTCTGAAGATGGTCAATCAGACCGAAATGTGGTGAGGATATTAATTACTGAAAAACAAATTTAATAGATTAATCACACTGGATGGAATTGCAAGTCATTTTATACTGTTGTTAGTGAGACGGAGCAGAATGAGCCAAATAAAGTGAAAAGTGAATTATGAAGAAAGTGGGAGGAAACGGTTGTGCTCTAATTTAGAGGGACAAGAAAACCATGAACAGTGTCAGAAGAGTCGATGTCGGTGCCGAAATTCGGACTGAGAACCTCCAAAGCATAAAGTAGAAGCATTGCCGATGGAGCCAACTTGCTCGGTAGTAACATGTGCGTTGAGGCCTCGCCGAAGCTCAAGCGGTTAGTCGCTGGCTTCCCACCGCGGCGACCCGGGTTCGATCCCGGGTCTGGTCAAGTGGAATTTGTGGTGGACAAAGTGGCACTGGGGCTGGTTTTCTCCCAGTACTTCGGTTTCCCCTGCCAATCTTCATTCCACCAATTTCTCCACAATCAGCTTCACCTTTCATCTGGGGCTGGTACAACAGGCCAGAAGTGGCCGCAGTAAAAGGGACTCAGTCCCACCCCACTAGCAATAAAAAGAACATATGAGTTAGGAAGGTGATGAAGATAGTTATTCATTACTAATTGATCAATTTAATTAATTTATTGTTTGTAGTATGATGCCTAGGCGTGTCATTTATGTGTTCAAAGCTAAAGTCATATTGCGACTGACAGTCAGTCAGTAAGTCTTGGTGTCGAGCTCATGACCAGATATTTATTACTGTTTGACACTTACGGTCTTGTTTTTGTGGGGCGCCCTCTCCGACGAAAGGGCGGTTCTATCTTTTGTATATGGTGCTGACGCTTGTCAACGCAGCGTTTCTCGGGTCCGAGTCCCTTGGGACTTGCGACCATATTTTACCGTCTCGGAATTGAGACATCCCTTTTCGTTGCCTCTCAGGGTCACGGTGGAGGTATTCGACGCCACCTCCACACGGGTACATTTATGTGTTCCAAGTCCAAGTCACATTGCGACTGACGGTCAGTCAGGCAGTAAGTCTTGGTGTCGAGCCCCGCCTGGGGCTCATAACCAGATATTTATTACTCTTGAACGTTACGGTTTTTTTTTGTTTTGTGGGGCGCCCTCTCTGACGAGAGGACAGGTCTGTCTTTTTTACATGCTACTGGTCCTTGCCAGCGCAGTCTTTCTCGGGTCCGAGTCCCTTGGGACTCGCGACCGTATTGTACTGCCTCAGATTTGAGACTTCCCTTTTCGTCGCCTCCTACAACTCGCAGGGTCACAGTGGAGGTATTCGACCCCGCCTCCACACGAGAACATTTATGTGTTGTCCTTGGAATCTCGTTATATAGCAGAGGCACGGACCACACAGAAAACACAGTTCTGTTGTAAGAACTGTTGCGTAACCTAGCAACTGGTCACAGAAAATCCCGTTCTTAATTTTGCTCGGCGCAACACAACCTCGTCTATTGTTGCGTGTTGAATCGTGTTTGCAGAGCTGTTGCTTGACAACACGTTGATCAAATCCGTTGCAATTTGTTTTCCTTTGTCCCTTTTCGTATTTTTATCTTTTTACCATTTCTTTATATAAGCGTGCTATCACCATTCTTCTTCTCCTTTCTTTCAAAACTTTCACATCGAAACAATTCTCTCATTCCCGTTCTTCCATTCCTCTGTATATTTCCTATTTCTATCTCCTTCCTTCCTTCCCCCCCGTATTCCTTTCCCTTCCCTTTTGTTGATCCACAAAATCGTCTTTCCTGCCCCCCCTCCCGTCCCCCATCCTAGGAACGTAGAAATAGTTCACATTCTTCCGGCTTTCCAGAGATGAGTGTTGCTTTTCCCCGAGTCTGCAGAAGCTGCCTCTTATTTACATGTGGATGTTCCAAATGTCCTTTCGTTCATAAAAAGTAAAAAATATCTCACTAGAAATATTTTGTTTTTATTCTGGTTCCTGGAAGTGGCTCCAGTATATTCAGAAAATTTGTGCACGTTATGACGTCACCTCATCAGTATACCCAAGGGATGCTGTAGGCACCGTCATAGCGCACTTCTAGAAATGTGATCATGGATGATTTACACTTTGACTTGAAGATTACCGTCTCCTAGAATGTGACCCCGTGTAGTCTGGTAGATATCTACCAACGTTTAGAAGGAACATACTGCCTCCAACTTCAGGATAGGTGAGTAAATTGATAGTAGAAAAAATGCTACAGACATAGGGAGAGAATATCGGGACTCGCTTATTTTACAATACTGTATCAATTGGTTATATAACCTCAAATTATAATATTGTCATGTGTATTTGTGACTTTAGACGCGGGGTGGATTGACGAATCGGTTTATTGGATATTCACTAATTGTAACTACAAATAATTATAACACTTCCAAGAATACTGTATTTATAACACATAAATAAATTGTTCTATATCTGCTTCCACTAGTCGTTGCTAGGTAACAGATCTAAACAATGGCTATTTCTCTTCAAAATTTTCTTTATCCGTTTCCTGGCAAGGGATTTTAAAACAGGAACTATAACTGTCACACTCCATGCATCGCTGCACTACAGCACATATAAAGCCTTAAAATCATACCTTAAATCCTCACAGGCCGACTTCTAATTCTTCTTCAACTACGAACTTCCCGTGGCTATCTCCTACCGGGAACTGACTCGCAACTGCTAGTCCCAATTCGCTCCAATCCTAAGTCAAAGTCAAATTTATGTTACGACCGACGGTCAGTCGGCCAGTGTGTCTTGGAATAAAGCACTCCTCTGGGGCTTACGACCAGATTTTTATTACTGTCAGAGATCTGCGGGTTTGTTGCTGTGGGACGCTCTCTCTAATAAGAGGACGGGCCTGCAATATACAATTGCTGTTGGCCCTCTCCAATGCAGTCATTCTTGGGTCCAATTCTCGCGGGTCTCCTCGCCGTATTTTACTGCTCAAATCCTACAGCTCACAGAGCTCGTTATATAGCTACAGCACGGACCGCATAGAAAATATCTTGTATTCAGCATAGTTGCGTCACCTAGCAACTAGCGCGTATCTTAGTAAAATAGATTCCTTATTGTTGTCACGTTCAAAAAGGGGGAAGGTGTTTACCGGCAGTCGCCTAGAAACTGCAGTTATTCTGTTGTTGCCTGTATTCGTTGCCGCGAGAATGTTTACGGAAATTCCTCTGTTGTTACAGAAACTGCCCGTATGTCACAATACGATTTGATACTTTCGAATTGGGAATTGGGACATTTCAAGGGACGTCTACCAGGCACACAGTAAATAAAATACCAGTGCAGCCAACCCCTTATAGGGATCTACTAATTCCAAATCCTATAGAGAAGAGTCCTTGAAATGCTTCTAGTTGCTTAGATGCTTATATAGAATTGGGAACTACATTACCATGTGCAAAAGAGCCTGCAATTGGGCCCTATCCTGTGCTACTTGAATCTAGGTCACACCCCCCACGAGTTTTATCTTAAGATCCGTTGTTTTATTACACTCCAACCTGCTTTTGTGTCTCAGACGAGATCTGTTTGCTTCGGGTTTCCTGAATAAAATTGTGCATTTTTTTTTTTAACTTTTCGTCTGTATTACATACAAATATAATAATCGCATGTCAGTTCTAAACTTTTGTCTTCTCTGTCTTCTTGTATCCCAAATAAACGTAAAACACTTCGCTAATATTTTTGCTGCCATGCTCAGTGCCGCTGCCTTACAGACACTCCTGAAATTCCAAGTTTCAAATATTTTGTGCGTTTTACCAGCAGGTTGGTGTAGAGGTGACACCGGCTGTCATGACTGAAGTTTTCATGGTTTCTCTCAGTCCCTTCAGGAATTTTTGGGGGGATTCTACCTCGGGTAGGTCACAGCCACTTCCTTTCAAATGTTTTCCAATACAGTAGTCCGACATTAAACATCCTAGGTACTGAAAGATTTGTAAAATAAACCTCATATATTATTTTCCGTTTTTAGGTCGTTCTAAAACAATAACATGCTCATATTCTTTGAGGTTATGTACAGTTATGCGCACAAATAATTAGAAGGCAGTTGGATAACCCCTTGTCGACTGTCCGAGACTGCTTATTCAACACATTCGTGGGAACTCTCAGTATCTAGACGCCAGCTCTCCCGTTCACTATAAGAACGTACCCAAGTCGTGGAGGCGTTTATTATATATTTCAATTCCTACAGTCATAACAATGTAAATCTTATATTTCTTTTCTTGCCATAACACCGTTAATAACGGAATAAATATATTCTTGAATTCATTCATAAATAAGCCATTTGGTTACTTAGTTAAAGAGATTCTTATAATTCTATAGTATGTTGGACGGACAATGTCCTGCAGATCTACAAGATGTTTTGGAAAAGGGATCCGTTTTTATTATCTGTGAAGGGATTGAAGACTCTTACGCAGATTGGCCCTTTAGATAAAGCTACAGATGTTTGTATTGTTTTACGATAAAATATTATTATAATATTGAAGCATCAGACGAAGAGAGACACCAAAACCAAAAACTGATGCCGGAAGCAGCGTCATCAGCAGCGACTTGAAGCACAGAGCGAATGAAGCTCGAGACGGTTCTAGTTCGTATAGCATCAGGCGTGACCAGAGTGGTTTGAACGGCTGTTGTACTGCGATGTGGAAAGCAAATGGAAAAACTACCACATTATCAATTTACTGGATAGTCTCTTTCCAAAAACAGAGATACCATGTATGCGGCCAGAAGACGAGGAATTTTTATTTGAAAGAGAAAACTCTAGATCGCATCAAATGGAGGAACTGTTTTGGAAGAGACTGTGGACCTGTCGTATGACAGATTACTGATGAATGAATGAAGTTTATCGGATGAGCATCTTTATATTCAATGACATATTGCGTTTTGTTATAAATTTAATACAGTTACGGAAATGATCAGTATTGCGGTATGTAACTTTAGGAACCATTTGACTGAAGATGTTCTGCATTTGCTCAACACACAGTCACCTGTTGTCCTCGTTAGCTGTGCTTTCACTTGGGTATTCTCATACCTGTCCAGTGTCCAGTGATCATATGGAGGGTACATGCACTTTCACTGTGCCAGTTTCGTTTGCTGTGGACTACGTGTGAATCTGGACTAATGGAATTGGAGGAATATCAGATAAGTTTGTGCAATAATTGGGCTGAAAGGCAATAGTCGTGATGTGATATTTAGTAAAACTGTTGTATCAAAAGTATATAAGTTATACGAAGTTACAAATTGCTGTTTCTTGGTGTATGCATGCTTGGCTTACTAATTTGAACCTGAAGTTTGGGCGATATATTCGTCGGAAAACTAGATATAGAGTACTTGTACTTGTGCCAGATTTTACGGCGTCACATCTCAGGAGGAACTTCATAGTCACTCCCGTTAGAATCTCACTTCCATTTTACATATGACCTTAATCAAAGAGAACAGTAGAAGTGAATGAGTTGTAAATTAATCTGAGATGTGTATGACTCTGGGAGCAGTTACGAAAAAGAAGATATTCTCCAGAGATGATTTCGTCGTCAGAAAACAACAACGTCACAAGGTAGAACGGGTGAGATACATCCTTAATTATTTAATCTTTTAAATCGACGTTTCCGTAAGTGGAAACATGGCCCCAAGCTGACCTTATTTTTTTATCCCAAGGGCGTTAAAAACAGTAATTTTTAACAAAGGTGCTCGCTTAAGTTTAATAAGCAAGTTATTGTATATATAATCAAGATTCATTAGTCATTTATTCTTGAATTGCAAAATATTATTATAATTCACTGTAATACATTTTAAGGACCTCAAAATTTATGTTCATATTAAAGGAGCCCCAGGATAGAAGAATTTCGGAACTACTGTAGATTTTAAATGGGTCTGACGATGGTGTAAACACCTAGGATTACTGGGTTTTGGTGCCTCTTCCATTGTCTGGTATTCTAAAGACAAGAAAGAAAATGGAGTAGATTTTTTCAGTTGACCTAATCCTTCCAGCCGCACTGTGTTCCTGGGGTCGACTCAGCCTCTAACAGAAATGAGTACCAGGAATCTTCCTGGGGAGTAAAGGGCGGCCGGTGCGTAAGGCTAACAACCTTACCGCCATCTGTGAGCCGATTGTCTAGAGAAAATGTGGGAGCCTCGGCGTCTCACAGCCCTATGGTCCTTCACGGCCTATTACAGGGATAGCTTTACCTTACCTTCCTTTTTATATGATGTATAATAAACAAAGATTATTTTCCTAAACAGCATGAACAGTTTCATTTTTAATGGAGGCTCAGTGTGATGTCGTTGAGATAGGATATGAATTTTTATATACGTGCTTCGATTGGCTGTTAACGTGACTATCCCCATTAAATTACATCATCTGCAGTCATTTCTCCTGCACTGCTTTTCAGTGTTCCCCCGCCCTCCAGCATAATGCAATGTTACATTGTGGGCTCTGGGAGCGTGAGGGGGGAGGTAACGTCGGTTGTATATTCAGAATTGTTATCATTATTAATTCATTTGAATTATGCAGAGTAATCGAACATGGGCCGGTCACGGTAGCCGAGCGGTCTAAACCATGTACTGTCTTCGCTCGCTTGGAAACCGGGATCGTGGGTTCGAATCCAACTCAGGGCATGGATGTTTAGTTTGTGTGTGTGTGCGTTTTTCTGTGTTTGTGTACAGGTAGAGGACTTGCGACGAGCTGATCACCCGCCCAAGGAGTCCTACCGAATGTGTAAGATCTAGAAAAACCGAAGTGAACGGAGAAGTTCATGGAGGTAGGCCTAGGCCCACTGGCGCTGTAGTGCCAAGAAAAAATCGAACATGGCCCGCTCACGGTAGCCAAGCGGTCTAAAGTATGCAATGTCTTCGCTCTCTCGGAAGCCGGGATCGTGGGTTTGATCTCACACAAGGCATGGATGCTTAGTGTTTGTGTATGCGTCCATTCTGTGTTTGCGTACAAGTAGAAGCCTTGCGATGAGCTGATCACCCAAGGAGTCCTACCAAAAATCTAAGATCTAGTAAACCGAAGTGAAACGGAAAGTTTCATGGAAGTACGCCAAGGTCCAAATTGGGGCTCTTGCACGAAAGGAAAAAGAAAAATCGAACATGGACTGTCCAGATTTCAGATTTAACATTTATTTCAGTCTGAGGCACATATTCACGGCGGTTGGTTTGATGTATGTAGGAGACAGAATAAGGGTCTGTAGAAGATTCTGAACTGGTAGCAAATTGTCCTGAATTGAACTCCTGTTAATAATGTATAAAAGTGTACTTTTCAGTTGTTTCCTTCCCAAATGCTTCAATAATTCTTTGTTTTCGAAGAACTGGTCAATTATCCTTAGACTTTATCCAGCATTCTGCGGGCGTTACACAATCACACAGGGCCTGCGTAGTTCTCCTTATGTTCCTTTCGATACTACCCTTCTTACAAGTGTCTAATACAGCTTAGATGTCCTTCTGCAAGGTATAAGCCAGCCGATACTTTTGGCCGGTGTCTTTCACCGTCAGCGTATGAGAGCGAGTCTATGCTACGCGACAATAAACTTTCAATATACGCCACCTGCCTAAAGAGAATCCCTCAACAAAACTGTTCTTATTTGTTCAGCACAGCTCTTATAATTGGGCATGAACATTTCATCAGACACACAACAACAACCACGACAAGTCTTGTAGGAGACCACCTACAAGACAACGCGGAATTCTCCATATACCATATGATAACAGAAGGAAAGTGACGACTAGGTAGACCTAGACTTAGTCGACAGGATAATATTAAAATGAATCTTATAGAAATATTATGACATATAGACCCGTTGCTGGGCAACGACTCGGTACAATTTTAGGAAATTCTTGGGTAGCTGAGCGACTGGTTACTTCTTAAGAAGGTTACAGTTTCAAGGAATTAGTAACAAAAGAGATGATGGGGACCCCATTTTCATCGAAAATGGAACAGGCCAGAGGGCCTATCCTTGAAAATGAAAGTCAAGTTGTTCTTGTGTTTAATTAGTTAAGCACTATGCCATGAAGATATGTGGGAAGGTGGAGGTATAGCTCCACCACTCTTCAATTCGGCACTAGATGGAGGTGAGATGTCAGTTTCACTTCCCTGTCGCTTTACCCCAACCCCTCTGGAAAGAGCCCTCGGTATCCATTGGATAATTGGGTGGGCATCAGAGCTGGTCTGGAAAAATCTTGCACTGCCGCGAACATAACCCGCGTCTTCTAGCCAGTAGCCCGTTACTATACTGACTGAGCTATCCCGACTCCCCCTAACGCCTGAAGCAGGAGAACAAGAAGAATATAATGTTATACGCACGCAGTCACAAGAGAAGGACACAACAAAGAACACAATATACACATGAATGTAGGAAGAGTGCTCCCACAGAGGAGGATTGGCGTGGTTCGCGTATTTGAGACACGACGTAAGGATGACGAATTTTGAAAGGTTTTAGTATTTAGAATTTATTGTTATACGTGACGAATATACATTTTAGTTATTTTAGAATGAAGACGTCATGGCATGCAGTGCAGTAGTTTGTCGTGCATAGAGACACACCTGAAGATGGCACATTAGTGCCGAAACATGTAGTGTAAAAGTGAAGAGAAAGGTGAAATTGTTTGCACTGTAAGACGGTTAACATAAATACACATCATGGACAAGAAGAATATATACAGTGTTTCTGGTGCTACGCAACGGTACATGGTATTCATACCTGCACCTTTCTTTCAAGGGATAAAACATCGTTGTCGACTTAGATGCGTCGTGCTCACCGGAGAAAAAATAAAAGAAAACTCCTTAATTATAGTCCGCAAGCGAACTATACTGACCGAGCGACCGCCGTTTGTCGGAAAAATTTAGTGCCAACTTTTGCGGATCGAAAGTGTCTCGTGGTCAACGTAACGAATCCCCACGGCCGTTAATTTCGGTTCTTTAGACCGGAGCCGTTATTGCCTTGAAATAGCCCCTCGATTATCATCGCGAGCCTGAGTGGACCTAGTTCCAGACCCACTACTTCTCGGAAGAAGAAGAATCTAGTAGCGCTGGGAATCGAATGCTGACCACTAGACCACAGAGGCGGTTGATCACCGGATATATATATATATTATTTATTGAAATATAAGACTAATGGGCCATGTCCAGGGAAATATAGTGTTACTACGTAGATGCTTAGGATTTCAAAACAGTTTTTCAAACTCTGTGTAATGAAAGACACAGCTGCACCAACTTTTTAAACCCTACATTTACTAGGAAATTTCGTCTTTCAAATATCTAGAAGTTCTGGGGTGCCGAAAGCCCACGTCAGTTCAACTGCGTGATTGGCGCCACTCTGCCACACAGCGCTTCCAAATTCTTGGACTGCTTCGCTTATGTTAACATGTTCTTATCGCAAGAAATCGGGTTCCCGGGTGCAGGCGGTCGATTCAGCAGCCGTCAGGTCCACCCACACGATCTGGCCTCTGCTTCTTCTGTGACACTCCATCCAGTAGCGGCATCCAGGAATATCAAATGAGTTAACCGTTGTTATAAGGCGGCATGACATCAGAGTCCTACACTTAAAATAGAAAATCTCCCTTACAAAGTACGTAAAATTAGAAATTTTACACTGTCAACATTATTCTTAATTTTCAATATGTTTATTTCACTCCAACATCAATCGGTTTGGTATATCCGTAACGTTGTGGGTTTATATTCGTAGGTGCTGTGTTTGAATCTCTGCAAGACGCAGGCTATTTTAAATGAGGTTATTTTTGCTTTTACTCAGCCCCTCCAGGAAAATTCCGGGATGCTACTGCGATTAGATCATGATCATTTTCTTTCAGATCCCTTCCAATTCAACATTGATCAGTCATATAAATCTTATAGTCTACATCTTAGTGGGGTCTTAAAAAACCTGCAAATAAAAGAATACAAAACCTCACATTGTTAACACTATTCTGATATTTCAAAACGTCTATTACTGTACCACATCACGGGACTTGCTTAACGGTAAAGTTCTGGGCTTGCATTTGGGGAGGTGCTCCGTTCGAATCTCAACCAGGATACTAGCTGTCTTGCTTGAGGTTATACGTGGTTTTCTTAAGTCTCTTCAGAGATACTGTGACATGTATACTTAAGCTAGGAAACGACTCTTTGGACACATTCCCGAAGAAGCAAACACGCAGAACAATAGACTGTTTATTATTAGGCAACGGCGAGGTAAGCACTCCTCGTCAACAATAGAAGCTGTATTTCGTGCGTGTTCCGTGACGAGAGATCTCAAAGGACTTGACGTCGAGAAGAACCGCCAGTCGTAAAGTAACTCTGACTTTGACTTTGGCTTTGACTACCAAGCAAAGTATTAGTAGTAGTAGTAGTAGCAGTAGTAGCAGGAGCAGTAGTAGTAATAGCAGCAGCAGTAGTAGTAGCAGCAACAGTAGTAATAGCAGTAGTAGTAGTAGTAGTAGTAGTAGTAGTAGTAGTAGTAGCAGCAGCAGTAGTAATAGCAGTAGTAGCAGCAGCAGTAGCAGCAGCAGCAGTAGTAGTAGTAGTAGTAGTAGTAGTAGTAGCAGTAGTAGTGTAGTAGTAGTTGTAGTAGTCGCAAGTAAGTAGTCGAGTTTGGAGACGCCAGCCTGCCTGGATATGAACTTGGGAGCAGAGGAGTTGAACTGATCGATTCTTTGGAATTGGCAGTTGCAGAATAATGGGAAGAAAGGAATTAGGCTGTGAAAAGAGCACTTCATGTGTGATTTGAAGTGACAGTTAGGCTGTTATAAATCCGTTGCCGTGATACGACTAGTGAAAACTGAGAACCTGATGTATGTGTAATGGTGAACTGTAAATTGTATGTAACAGAGATTGCGCTGTAGCGCCTGTAATCCCGAACTGTGTTAATGTATAAGGTGAAATAAATCCAAAACCCCGTCTATAGTCACTAATACACGTGACAATATGTTGGGATAATACGTCGATTACGTCACGACTCTTACCGTCCTGATGCTTTCCATTTAAAATATCGTCTTGCCATACGATGTTATGTTGTCTGGACGCTGACAGCGCAGTAGAATGAGCCAGAAAAGAAGCCCTCAATTTCAACACTGTTCTTACATTACACCACAGCTGTATGTATCGTGTACAAAATTGCTTTCTTATCTTACCTTTTATTTTACATGGGCGTGGAACTTAACTTTCTTACTTAAGAGGGAGAATTTAGATTGAGGGCGCTTCAGAACAGGGTGTTCAGGGTAAAAATCGGAACAACAGCGCGAGCATTAGATCTCATCCCCCACCCTCTTCCTGTTCAAATAACACGTGACAACACTTGACAATTAACCATGCTTAGCTACGGCGCTGTCTTGCGGTTCCTCTTGAAAACCCCCCATCCCCCTCTTCTGCTCACGTGACGTCATTATCACTGTTGAATATTTTCGCGCCGGGACTGTTAATTATCAAAGGAAGTAACATTAAGCTTGATAAAACTGCATAATGAAGAAGAGCAGTAATTGTGTTTCCCATCAAATATTGTAGGTAGATAAAGTGAAAGAGGTTGCGTGCGCATCTGTTAACAATTTTTTTTTTTTCACTCAAGAAAGTTGTCGTATCTTGCACAGATGCGTACAGGCACTGCATACATTCTGTTCCCTTTGACCTGTTCCATCTTCAGGTGAATTCGTCTCTCCAAATAGCATATCTGTGGCAGGTGACAAATTCATTAAGTATTTCTGTCGGAAAACCTGAAGGGAAAAGTTCTTCGGAAGGCCAGGCACAGATAAAGATAAGAGGATGGTTAAGAAATAGTGTGTGAGGATTCCATTCGGAAGTTCTTTAAGCTTGAGTTACTACAAGTTTCTCAAATATAATTTCTTTCTCTTGTACTGAAGTATCCTGTTACGCGTCACTAATTTTTATTTCAAATTTTGCCTTCTCACATGCAACTTACGATAAAATCTTAAAATTCACTTTGCATTTAAAATCAATGGTTCACTACATGTTTCAACCCATGTGGTCATCAAGTGCTTCGAAATTGATACAAATATTATGTTTTGGATATTATCCATCGTTTTGTCTTCATCTAAAAACCGTCCTGTTTATTTTTCAAAACATAACGTTTCGGAGACTGGATTCTGTCTCCATCTTCAGGTAAAGCAAGTGTCACGTAACTTCGAACAAGGCCAAGAGGAACCTGGAATGCACAGAAGAAAATTTTCAGACAAGGGGGTGGGTTCGAGGGTGTGAGAAGTGACAGGCGGCCAGCTGTTTGTACAACTAGATCTAGAAAAACCGAAGTGAACGGAGAAGTTCATGGAGGTAGGCTTAGGCCCACTGGGGCTGTAGTGCCAATGGGAGAAAAAAAATATGAGTAATTAGTTGTTTAGTAAGTTATCTCGTTACCTAGCTTCGTGTTTCAGCTATTTTCAAGTTCTACATTTCAAACAAAATGAAAATAATATCTGAATTACATAAATTGCCTATAACTTAAAAGGTCTAATTCTGTTCTGTATATTATGAGACTCCCATCCATAACTAATTATAAAAATTTAGACTCGAATAGTGGGGTGTGGAGTCTAGTTGGATTCACTTTAATGTTATATACACACCTGGAGTAATAAAACAAAAATTAAAAACATTCAATTATGTTTTTATTAAATTCATAGTTAGTTAAAGAAGTCAGTCATGAGGTTAGTCACTTAGTCAGCCAGACTGTTAGATGCAAATTCACTCTCTTGCTTATCAAATTATCAGTCTGTAAGTTATTAAATCAATTATTCTCTTATATACTGTGTACGTCGGTCATTCCGTTAGTTAAAAATTTAGTTTGTGCATAAATTATAGACCTACGAATGCCATATTGAAATTGTGGCTAGTCAAATAATAACGGTAGCCATGTCCCCATAGAACCTATAGACTATTGCCCTAAATAAACATTTTATCCTACATTAGTTACAATTTGTTTCTTCACAAATTATTTACATGGAGAATTCGATGGAGATGCATTATAGGTGAATTTCTACAGAAGCCATACAATTCTGTACGCTTGATCTCATGAATATATGCAGGTCACACGAATGTGGGACTGATCGGCCAGTCAGAATTGTGATTTCATATGAAGTTCTAAATGATTTTTGTATGTGCTCTAAATTATTCGGAACTTCTTAGAAAAATTTCAGCAAAGTATCATAGAGCTACAGAAGTTCAGTATTTTATTCCATACGTAAGTTATGTAAGTTTTGAGGAAACCTGAGACCTCAGTAGTGACTAGATCTCAGGTCGACCTCACTTGTGGCAAAGTGCCCTGCCAAACTCAGTCGTGGCCAGGTGTCCGGCCAAACTCAGTCGTGGCTACGTGTCCAGCGAACCTCAGTCGAACCTCTTAATACATTCCAAAACTTCTGGATTATTATATAATTGATACTTCTGATTAACGTCTCGTCTTCTCGGATGGCCAATTTATCTATTTGGTCTATAAATTGTCCTTAAGACCCAGCCATGTTACAATAACTTCATTATCCTTTATGTGTAAACTTCATGTTAGAGGACACAGCACCTCATTTTCGTTATGCTTTATTGTTATATTAACTTGGTATTTGAACCCAGTTTTCACGGTTAAATGCTGTCACTATTAAACAGTTACTTACATACTTACTCATTGAGCTGAACCCTTCTGGAGGAGCCGCCAATTCTGCAGCTACTCAAGAATTGCCCACCAATTTATGGAAACCGAAGGTTCATTGCCGTGCTCACAATAGCCCTCCATTGGTCCCTATCCTGTGCCAGATCATTCCAATTAATACCATCCAATCATATCTCTCTGAGATTCATTTTAATATTGTCCATCCACCTACGCCTTGGTCTTCCCAGTGGTCTCCTTCTTTCTGGCACTATTAAACAGTTAGGTTGGCAAACAGGCGGCCAAATGAAGACGTCCTTGCCTCTGCTTCATACAATTAAATGATAACAGATGGGACGGAGGGTTTCATTCTGTAAGAAATAAGTAATGGCTTCTTATGGGAGGAATTACAGTGTAAGACTTTTAGCCTTTGAGCTTCTAGGAAAAGCAATCGCTTTCATAACTTTTGAATAGGGCCTAAATATAGAGAAATGTTGCTAAATCAATGTGAATAATGGATTGAATAAACTAGCATGGCAGCGCTTTAATTACTTGCCATTTCCCATAACGTAACCTCTTTCCATTAATTATACTTTAACAGTTTAATAAATTAAACGTCTTCTACATCCTCACAAGAAGCTCTCTGAAAACTTCCCTGGACACTGACACGTACAGCAGAGGAGGAGCAGGAGCAAGAAGAATAAAAGAAACAAGAACCAGAGTAGAAGGACGAAAACAGAAGTAAATAGACCACAGGGAAGACCAAGGCGTAGGTGGGTGGACAATATTAGAATGGATCTTAGAGAGATAGGATGGGATGGTATGGATTGGATAGATCTGGCTCAGGTTAGGGACCAGTGGAGGGCTCTTGTGAACACGATAATGAACCTTCAGGTTCCATAAAATGCTGCGAAATTCTTGAGTAGCTGCAGAATTGGTGGCTCCTCCAGAAGGGCTCAGCTCCATGAGTAAGTAAGTAAGTAGAAAGACGAAAAGGAAATGTAAAAAATAGACAAAGAAGGTACGGGAAGAACAAGGAGAAGAGAAGTAAGAATAGTAAAAAGTAATGTATACATTGAAAGAAAAAGATGATGATAAGAAGTGGAAGGTGAAAGAAGACGTAAATAACTAAAAATAAAACATGGCTTCTTGCCGATGCCGTAAGTCTGGATGGTTAATAGGGACCAAATACATGTATACGTTTTAAATGGGTAAGTGTGCAGTCTCCTTGCCTTCAGGTAGCTTGTTAGTGTGGAACCGGTTCGCTTAGTTACACGCCATTATGTTGCTCGAATGAGCGCGTTACTTATGCTTTGTTCATCAACCAAACATCTCTCCAAAATCCATGATCGCACAGCACAGTTAGAAAAGCATCCCATAAAGTTCACATTCGACATGAACTGACCACACTAAGGGGGTCCGAGGTAGAGTAGCTACAAGCATAGGTTCGAATCCAGATGAGGTGGATTTTTTTAATTTAGCTAATCCTTCCGGCCGCACTATGACACTGGAGTAGACTCAGTATCTAACAGAATTGAGTACCAGGAATCCCCTGGAAGGGGGTGCTAAAGGGCGGCAGGTTCGTATGGCTGACAACCTTACTGCCATCTGTGAGCTGATTGTGTAAAGAAAGTGTGGGAGCCTCGACGTCTCAAACCCCTACGGTTTTCCACAACCTGTTACAGGGAAAGACATTCCTGTGATCCCGATATTTATAATATTTTTCGGTAACAGTGATAAGCAAATTCCACATACAAAACTCGTATCTTAACTACCAACGCGTTTTCATTCACAGCCCATAATCAAAATATTCCCATGATACTGAAATCTACATAAGAGTGTACTATGAGGATTGGGGGTATGTTGGAGTGTCAACAAGGGAAAACGACTAATCGATTCTGGGCCTGGACAAACCTATGTAAAAGGACAAAGGTTACCCCTAGGGCATGGGGAAACACTACTGCAAAAACGCAACAGTACATTCAGATAGCCACAGGTGGAAAGGATATGAAACAGTTGCATACCTGTCGCAGCTTCTTCAAATTTGGGAGATCCAGAAGTAATTCTGTTGCGACGGCCGTAGTCGCACATCATAACAAAGATGCATCTCTTACGCAGTCTCTAGATACATAATTCTGACCAGTGATCCAGTTTAAATTGACATGGTTTGTAAATTCAGTTGGAAAGAAGGATGTTACATAGATTGTGACGATTGCAGGACTCTATCCAAAGAAGGGACGTTACAAAACTGTTACTGTAATGTTAGTTCTGCAGCTGACCAATTAGTTCAGCTAGCTCACTTACTATCTTCTCGAGAACTATCGTCTTATTGTGGAGATGTGTTCTACGCGCCCCAGAAACCCGGAGAACTACTTGTATAGAGGCGGGAGTGTGAGCTCCTGTTAGGGCCACCAATGCCAGATAGGTCAAAGGGTAGGGGTCAGACGAAATACAGTCCCTGGTCCTCCAGATTGTGTGTTGGGGTGGGATTAATAATCCTACCCCGGAAAAACTCTTATGAAATTTCTACAGCGTAGGTAGAAGAACCGCTTTTCACGATAGCAACAAGCGTCCTTCAATAACAACTGCTTATGTGGTTTGCTTTTTTATTGTAGTTATTATTTATTTTAATAGAAAATGGGTTTTTACTCGGTGGCAGTGGTACTACAATAAGACACAATACACAAATAACATACATCACACCAAAAAACACACCACGCTCAAACAAAACACAGCACACAAAACTACACGAAAAATAAACAATGCTCACAATGAATACAATGTAAATACAATTGCAACTACAATTATATAAATTAATATTAATAAAAATAGGCAAATTATACAGTAAATATTAACAGGAATGAAATATGTAATATCATGAACTGATGCACTCACATTTCACCATTAACCTCTCTTCATTCCACTTCACTGCACTTCCGCATCCTTCACATCCTCACTTCACTTCACTTCACTTCACTTCACTTCACTTCACTAGATTTTTGGATAATTTCCCCCCGCACTTTCACTTCGCCTTTTCATAAAATAACTTGGATTACAGAAAAGAGTCTCTAAAGAATCTGCAGAGAGTTGGTTCATGAAGGAAACTTACGAAAAAATTACAAAATTTCTTGACAAAATTAACTACAACAAGCACTGCCGAAACGTATGTGGTGGCTGGAAAATTGTAAGCATGCGGTCAGGATGCATGAATTACTACTTTTTTATTTGGGAATGGGATAGCCAAGCTGATGAAAAACATCACTCGATGGAAAAAAATAAAAAAGCTATAAACTGACACCAAGCGAAATAAATGTTGTTACCAATCTCTTAGTTGATGCTGAGGAAGTACCGCAATTCCATACAAAACTTGGTTTTGTAGAAAGAAAATTGTCAAAGCTATGAACAAAGATGTTTATACTGTATATATACCGTATTTACGCATGTATAGGCCACAGCACAATTTTCAGACAGAAGTTATAGAAAAAATAATTTTCTTGGAATATTATTTCAGGAGTAGAACACCCTGTATTACTAATTATGAATATATTTTTTTTAAATGAATTGTGATTTCGAATATAAGCCGCACCCCAGTTTTCCTCTTGAATTTTTGGCAAAAAATGTGCGGCCTATACATGCGTAAATACTGTATATATATATAGGCCTACCTCCATGAACTTCTCCGTTCACTTCGGGTTTTCTAGATCTTACACGTTTGGTAGGACTCCTTAGGTGGGTGATCAGCACGTCGCAAGGCCTCTACCTGTACACAAACACAGAAAAACTCACACACAGAAACATCCATGCCCTGAGTGGGATTCGAACCCAAGATCCCGGTTTCAAAGCGAGCGAAGACTGTACATGCCTTAGACCGCTCGGCTACCGTGACCGGCTGTGTATATATACACACACACACACACACACACAACAGAAATTCCCTCACTTGAATGAGGTAAAGATAAAAGAATGGCCCAAAAATAAGTACATTTTTCAGAAATGCAACTTCTGATTCTATTTTGAATGAAGTTGAAGCTAATCAGCTTGGGCAATATTCGAAAATGTCTGCAGCAGTTACTTGGGAAACGCCAGAGCAGACGACTACCTGGAAAGCTTGAAGAGGTTCATCCAGTCATACAGGTAGCAACATGTCACTAAAAAGTCACTTCTTGCACTCAGATTTGAATCTCTTCCCTTAAGTCTCGGTACAGTTAGTAACAAACATGGAGACAGCGCGTTCACCAAGACATTGCTCTTATAGGGAAACGGTACCACGAGAAGTGCAGCTTTAAAATGCTCTCACATTACTGCGAGAGAGACTGAGATTAATTACAAACGGACGTCATCAGCTAAAAATATGAAATAACTCGGACAGACTAGAAAACACCACTTCCAACAGTAACGTTATTTTATGCATATTCATTGCAGCGGGAACATGTTTACCGATCCGTTGTCTAGAAACGGGTTACATAACTCCGTCGTTTATTCGTCTATTGCATAGCAACGGCTGTTGTCTCATTGTTTGTTTCGAGGTCTTTGCTTAGCAAAGTGTCTATACGTCACAATATATTATTTATTTAATGATATTCTCAGTAGCCCAGGCTAATAGAGCGTCGAATTACAGGATGATTACTGAATAATGATTTGGAGGGTAAATGGATCTACTCGGCCGTGGGTTGATTTTACATACCAATCCAGCATTTTCCTACAGGGATCAAGTAACTTCCCCGCCCCTCAAGAATAGAAAAAGGTTAGCCCGTCTCCTGACTGAGATTTGAAAACAGGATCTCAAGAATACCAAGCAGGAATGACACCCACGCACTCTCGCCATTCAATGTAAATTTCTGCCTTCTGGGACATGGTCTTGTATCTCGGAAGATACAATGTTTCATAACCGCAGCTGTTGTAGTCTCAGGTCATACGTTACCGTATCCTAAGTCAAGGATGAAAAGATGTCAATAAAAAAAGTAATGAAACTAACTCCATAGGAAATAGTCCTTTTTGATAACCTAATAGTCGCTTAGTTGGTCAAGATTTTTTTTCCAACTTCTACTCAAACTGAAACTTCATTGTTGTGCTTCGAAACTACTTCTCCCTCTGCTGAGCCAGATGAATCCATACCATACCCTCATAACCTATATCCATAATAAAAACTCCGTGGTCTGTAGTCCGCAAGCGAACTATACCGACCGAGCGACCGCCGCTTGTTAGCGAAGTTAGTGCCAACTTTAGCGGATAGAGGGTTTCAGTGATCAGCGTAACGGATCCCCACGGCCGTTAATTTCGGTTTTCTAGACCGCAACATTTGTCTATAATACTTATTTTAACACTACACTCTTTTCTATGAGTGTTTCTACAAAATGATTTCTTCGCTTAGGTTTTCCAGCTAAAGTTTTGTATGAATTTCCCATCCCCTCTATGCTCTGTCATGTCCATCGCTCACAGGTACTTGATTACATTTTCCTAATCATATCTGGTGATTCGCACAGTATCATAATACAATCATCAGTGGAATGAAACGTAACATAATGTTCTGTGGAGTATATAATTTCTTCTCTAGTTGAACCCAATGATTTGGAATACGCCGTTTAAGCAGAACAATATTTATACATTAGCTTATTGGCAATCATATTTACTGGTGAAATGTGAGCGTGTCATTGCCAGTTTGAGAGGAATATGAATCGGTGAACGGTATCATATAATTGGTTACACACCGATATTTACGTTGAACTACAAAGGCTTTCATTTAGTGCTTCTATTTCGATTCGTATTGCATTTAATTTTGGCGTAGTACTTCACGATGTCCAAATTATGACAAAAAAAATTGGTGCAATTAAAATAGTGATTACATCACACTCCTGCTTGATTCAGCAACTTCACCTGACCGTAGGGAACTCCATTAACAGTGCTAATTCAGGGAGGATGAGATTGGCAGGGTATGTAGCACGAAAGGGGGAGAAAAGGAATGTTTATAGGATATTGGTCGTAAAGCCAGAAGGAAAGAGACCACTAGAAAGACCAAGACGTGAGTGAGTGGACAATATTAAAATGGATCTTAGAGAGATAGGATGGAAAGGTGTGGATTGGATTTATCTGGCTCAAGATAGGGACCAGTGGAGGGCTCTTGTGAACACGGTAATGAACCTTCGGGTTCCAAAAAATTCTAATAAGTTCTTGAGTAGCTGCATAATTGGCGGCTTCTCAAGAAGGCCTCAGCTCCATAATTGAATAAATAAGTAAGTGAGTGCCTGAACCATAGAATATATATATATATATATATATGTGTGTGTGTGTGTGTGTGTGTTTGTAACTACGCGTGTTCCCGTCTCCAGTTCGAGGGCTACGATAGTCTCTAGTCCTATGAAAAATTGCATTCCAAATCGCTAACTGATAAAAAATTCACGTAGTAATTTTAGAGTGCGTGGAAGTATGGTAAGACGTAGCGGAGCAGTGGTTGCAGATGCATTGTGAGAGAAGGTGTGAGGCACAGTTATAATTAAGTGCCTTTTTAAGCCATACACACCCAAAAATCGTTATCTGAGTTAGCGCACTCGATCAAATCTACTGCACAATCTGTTTAAGAACTTTGCCCAAGTTTGAAACCCGGAGGGTACGTAAGACCTTGTGTTTGGTGAGCAAATATTGCGATGCAAGAATTGAACGTCTTTTGTTTCTTTATGAAAGAAGTTTCAGGTTAATATGTTATGCCTAAGTCAACAACGCTGAATTCAGCTCGAAAATACTGCGGCCATTCTGCTAGCAAACAATAAAGTAAAACATATCTCATATGCTATAGCCTATATTCCCTTCGGTTATATGGAAAATATTATTTTCTTCTGCAGAGTTATATATCTAATTATACAGCTTCTAAGAATAACCTCACTAGGTTATAAATTATTTAAAATTTGAGAGAGTCGTACCAGATCATAACTTATGTACTTCGCTTTCATCACTGCAAGGTTCAGATCATTAGAAACTCTGTGGTAAAGAATAATTGCGCTGAGAAGTAATTAGGATTCCTTCAAGTTAGGCTCAATTTCTACGGAATTATTTTTGTAGCTATTTTAAATGCCATCTCCTCTTCTGTGTGAATTTATATAAATAGATATAAAATTGCCCTGTGACTGGTGCAATTTTCGTTGTTCATTACATGCCTGTAAGAGACTTCTTTTTAAATTCGCTTAGTCGGGGGGTGGAGTCTAACTGGGTCCACTCGGCATGGCGGCCATTGATTGGCCTATTGAAGGCTGCCCCCGTGATTATGATGATGGAGAATTTGGTGCAATGAAGATTGGCAGGGGAAACCGAAGTACTCGGAGAAAACCAGCCCCAGCGCCACTTTATCCACCACAAATCCCACTTGACCAGACCCGGGATCAAACCCGGGCCGCCGCGGTGGGGACCCAGCGACTAACCGCTTGAGCTATTGGCGGCATGTAAGAGACTTAGTATCCAAATTTGTTGGTTAGGTGTCTTAATGATCACTAGTAGAATGCCAACAGACGGCAGCACTAATTCTTCCAAGTTTATGTTTCAACTTCCTCTGACCTCAGATGAGCTGAGGTGGAGCTAGCTGTTT
The DNA here is from genome assembly GCF_002891405.2 of Cryptotermes secundus. Classification (NCBI taxonomy): domain Eukaryota; kingdom Metazoa; phylum Arthropoda; class Insecta; order Blattodea; family Kalotermitidae; genus Cryptotermes; species Cryptotermes secundus. Next base: position 1,119,557 of record NW_019729230.1, read on the forward strand.
GGTTTTCAGCCGGAACAGGCCAAATACCTAAACCTTGGGTTCGATTCCACTCGAGACACAAATGTTTTTATGCGTTTATTCTGTGTTTAAGTAGAGGCCTTGTGACGGGCTGATCCTTTATCCAAGGAGTCATACCGACTGTATATAAGATTAAGAAACTGAAAAAGTGGTTGAGGTTCAACAAACGGACTGTGGATTCATAGATGGATGGGTAGGTAGGTAGATTATATCAGATGAGATCAGATCAGTTTGACTGGCCTAATAAGTGCACTGAAGCAAATAAATATAACTTTTTAATTTAAACTTGAATACTTAATATCTTAGCGGCACGCGGTAGCGTAGTTGGTTGAGGCACTATGCTACA
>NW_019729230.1:1119968-1181945 GCF_002891405.2 Cryptotermes secundus
ACCCACGATCCCGGTTTCCAAGCGAGGGAAGAGAGTGCATACCTTAGACCGCTCGGCTACCGCGATCGGCCAGCCTCCAATTATCGTACACAATCCTCTCGGGCCTCTAACTTAAAACGGTTGAATGGTGTTTACAAGCATATTGATGAGTCTTGTTCTAATGAGACAATCACAATGGCCGCGCGGTCTGAAGCATGAAATGTCTGCCTTAAGGAGAGTGCTGGGATCTTGGGTTCGATTCCACTCGAGACACAAATGTTTTTATGCGTTTATTCTGTGTTTAAGTAGAGGCCTTGTGACGGNGAGCTAGCTGTTTGGTTTTCAGCCGGAACAGGCCAAATACCTAAACCGTGAAAATGAATCAAATGATGAAGCCCTGTTTAAGCATTGTGCGTGTCTCCGCGGTTATTTTCATGGGGCATAAATCATCAAAATTAAAAGAAGAAAGTTCTCTTGTCTCTGTCCTACACAGTTCTGGACAGTATTAAGAGGGCCTCTTTGCTGACAACCCTACTCTCTGTTTTGCCTCAAATTTTTTTTTCTCTTCCTTGACACTACAGCCCCAGTGGGCCTAGGCCAACCTCCATGAACTTCTCCGATCACTTCGGTTTTTCTAGATCTTACACATTTGGTAGGACTCCTTGGGCGGGTGATCAGCTCGTCGCAAGGCCTCTACCTGTACACAAACACAGAAAAACGCACACACACAAACTAAACATCCATGCCCTGAGTGGGATTCTAACCCACGATCCCGGTTTCCAAGCGAGGGAAGAGAGTGCATACCTTAGACCGATCGGCTACCGCGATCTGCCTGCCTCCAATTATCGTACACAATCCTCTCGGGCCTCTAACTCAAACCGGTTGAATGGTGTTTAAAAGCATAATTGATGAGTCTTGTTCTAATGAGACAATCACAATGGCCGCGCGGTCTGAAGCATGAAATGTCTGCCTTAAGGAGAGTGCTGGGATCTTGGGTTCGATTCCACTCGAGACACAAATGTTTTTATGCGTTTATTCTGTGTTTAAGTAGAGGCCTTGTGACGGGCTGATCCTTTATCCAAGGAGTCATACCGACTGTATATAAGATTAAGAAACTGAAAAAGTGGTTGAGGTTCAACAAACGGACTGTGGATTCATAGATGGATGGGTAGGTAGGTAGATTATATCAGATGAGATCAGATCAGTTTGACTGGCCTAATAAGTGCACTGAAGCAAATAAATATAACTTTTTAATTTAAACTTGAATACTTAATATCTTAGCGGCACGCGGTAGCGTAGTTGGTTGAGGCACTATGCTACAAGCCGGAAGGTCGCGGGTTCAAGTCCCGATGCGGTAATTGGATTTTTTTCAATTGACCTAATCCCTTCAGCCACACTGTGGCCCTGGGGTCGACTCAGCCATTAACAGAAATGAGTACCAGGAATTAATTAAATAATTTTCCTGGGGAGTAAAACGCGGCCGGAGCCTAAGGCTGACAACATTACCGCCATCTATGATCCGATTATCTAGATAATGTGGGAACCTCAACATCTCACAACCTTATGGGCCTTCACGGCCTGTTCCAGGAATACCTTTACTTTATTTTTTACTTAATATCTTAGTTATACACCTACATATGTCTAATGGAGCTACAATATCACTTCATGTGAAACTTAAATCTCTCGTGGCGGTGAGTATCAAGATTCAGATCGTTTAGGCTGTGACTCCGTGTAGTTTAGTAGATGGGTACCAAAATTTAGGAGAAATCTCCTTCAGCAACTTCCTCCGAGACAGGGTTACTCACGCAACAAATCACACGGCTTCTCAGTACGAAACGCCGTGATCCTGAACGTTATTTCGCCTATGAAGAACATAAAAATAAGAATTCTGGTTGTATTAACAAAAAAATGTTTGTACATAAGACATCTGAACTAACAGGAAAGTGGAAATAAAAACACGTAATATAGAACGTCGGATAAAGGTTCGGCCACACAGAGCGCTACGTACGCGACGCACGCTACGTACGCGACGCACGCTACGTACGCTATATGAACGGAAAAATATCTCCCTTTATTGCCAATGTGACTCCCACACAGATTTCCGTACGCTACTTACGCTGTGTTCCCTATGTTAGCTGCGTCGCAGAGTGTACACAGCGTACGTAGCGTACGTAGCGAACATAGCGTATAGCTCTGTGTGGCCGAACCTTAACACAATTTCTACACAGCGCCACATTCCAGAAGACAGTTTTCTTCATAGTCACCGCCGTGAAAACCGCAAATCTTACGTAACGTAGAGTTTCATAAACTGTACGTTTCACAAACTACCATTGCGATGGAAATCAAGGAGGAAGAAAAGGAAGGGCATAGAACGTATGAGGAAGACACAAATGCATACAAAATTTCAGTCTGCAAATCTCAAGAGAAGTGGTCGTTTGGGAGACCAGTAGGGAGATAGTTAAATACATGTTAAAGAAATAGGGTATGGGGTTGTGGATTATACTGAAATGGCTCAGGATTAATTATTTAAGCAGGATGACATTAACACGTACTGTTGGGAGGAGAAATAGCGCCACTATTCTGGATGGACGTGAGTCGTCAGTATCACTCACTGGCCAATTTACTCCCGGGAGTTATTCTCCAGTATCAATCGAATGGGAGGGTTGACCCATCTCAGAGCTGATTTGGACGCTAGCGAAAAATCTGTTACCCTTACCGGGATTCAAACCTCGGGCGTCCAGCCCGTAGCCCGTCGCTATACATGCTGACTTTGGTTCCTTTGTTGTATAATGGGTAGCAAATATATTTCATATCCCGATGCATTATCCAGTATATGGCCTTCAAAGTCAGTGAAAGCTGTACAAGCCCCAAAGGCGGCTCTTGTCATGTGTAAATCAGGCTTTGGCTGCACACATGCACACATGAGTAGACGGAAATTTGATTCCGACAACAAAATCCTATTTCTCCACTGTTTCTCTTGATTTCAAAGAAAACCTTTGCAGAGCTTACGGTCTTATGTAAATTTGCATCCTTTATGAGAGATATACGGGGTTGGCGTGGGCTGAAGCATAGCGGCGGTTCGTGTGACGTCACAGACAAACATTAGGTGCCGTCACTCAGCGTCCCGAACCGCTGCCAATTTCCGTGTAGGACTGATAAGTGGAAATGGTGCCTCTGGACACGCACGAAAGTATTGCGGCAGTGAGGAACACAAGAGCTTTCGGAAGTCAGGGACAGACAGATTGAAGGCAAGGGATAAATGTAAGTAAGGAAGAGCGAAAGGGACAGAGAGATTCAGAAAAGGGTAAGATAAATGAATAGAGAACGGATGAAAGGAAGGAAGAGGAATAAGAAAGAAGAGCTACTAAGCCAGACAAGAGGAATGGGACTCAATACTTACTACGAAAACCGATAAGTTTAAAATATGTGGAAGTTGGAGAAGACTTCGTATGACTGTGATGTATGAACATTTCTGGCAGCATAAAGCGCCCTTCAGTTGGAGGAATTCTTTCAGGCACTATTGATGTATTTACTGTGATCTTGTTCTTAGTGGTACGGGAAGTATTGTTCCGACTCTTTTACAAATCTCTAAACACTTCTATGTACATGTTTATTTTCAATATGTTGCAAACAATCTTAAAGACACTTCGAGAGTGCCTTCGAATACATGAAGCTTGTCACTGTGTGTGTGTGTGTGTGTGGGAGAGAGAAAACGAAAGAGAGATAATTTATACACTGATATGTTGGGATTTTGGACTTTATCCATCGTCCTGGTTTTTAAGATAACAAATAAAAACACGACGTTTCGGAAACTGGATCTGTTTCCGTCCTCAGGTGAAGGAAAACACCTATTCAGTTGGGTGAATAGGTGTTTTCCTTCACCTGAGGACGGAAACAGATCCAGTTTCCGAAACGTCGTGTTTTTATTTGTTATCTTAAAAACCAGGACGATGGATAAAGTCCAAAATCCCAACATATCAGTGTGTTATACACCATCGTCAGAATCCTATAGTAACTAGATAATTTATAGTTCTCATTCTCCTTGTCTAAGTTGGAATAATGAACAATATGGCATTTCTGTTGTTGTTGTTGTTGTTGTTGTTGTTGTTGTGTTCCATAAACTGTTGTCTGTTAAAAAGTCGTATGTTCGATATTAGTAAAAATACCAACGAGATATTTTTTTTCCTTGGCACTACAGCCCCAGTGGGCCTAGGCCTACCTCCATGAACTCCGTTCACTTCGGTTTTTCTAGATCTTACACATTCGGTAGGACTCCTTGGGCTGGTGATCAGCTAGTCGCAAGGCCTCTACCTGTAGACAAACACAGAAAAACGCACACAAACATCCATGCCCTGAGTGGGATTCGAACCCACGATCCCGGCTTCCGAGCGAGCGAAGACAGTGCATGCCTTAGACCGCTCGGCTACCGTGACCGGCAACGAGATATTAGTTACTAAAATAATTATTAAAATGCAATTTGTCTTTATTTTATTTCGGTTTTCCTTAGGTGACTTCAATGGTACCTTTAATAAGGCCACGAACTCTCCCTTCCACATCTTTTACAATTCATTATTCATTATCGTCAATTCATTCGATGTTATATAAACTACGTATATGGGTGACGACGTCGATATATAAGCCTAAAATACGAGGGTTGGAACTTTAATAGTGGCAACTATTTATTTACAAGTGATACAAAATACTCGTAGATGCGTGTTTCGAAGTCTTACTGTCCTTCAGTGCAGTCACCAGCATTGTGTACAACCCGTTGCCAGCGATGTGGAAGCCGTAGGATACCTTTAGCAGCGCCTCTTGTGTTGATAGTTCGAATGGAGCGGTCTACTGCCTGAAGAATCTCTGGAACAGTTCTGAAGCGAATGCCACGAAATGGTTTCTTCATCTTAGGAATCAAGTCGAAGTCACAAGGGCTTAAGTCCGGGGAGTATGGTATATGGTACAGCACTTCCCAGCTCCATCGATCGAACAAATCAGCCACAGCTTGCGCTGCATGCGGCCGAGCATTGCCCTGCAAAATGATGGGTGGCTTCTGCAGAAAGTGTCGCCGCTTCTTTCTCAAAGCTGGTCGCAGGGTGTGTTCCAAAAATGAACAGTAATATTGTGCACTGACGGTCTGCTGTTGGGGAACGGTATGTGTTAGGATAACACCATCATAATCGTATACGAGAATCACCACAACTTTAACATTGCTGGGGTTCTGATGAACTTTTGTTTTTCGTGGTGACCCGTAATGACGCCATTCTTTCGATTGGCCTTTCATTTGTGGCTCGTACGATTTGGCCCATGTCTCATCCAGCGTAATGATACGGCGTAAGAAAGTCTCTCCTTCGCGCCCATAGCGCTCCAAGTGGTTATGAGCAGCGTCCTATCGTAGCCATTTCTGCATTTCCGTTAAATCATAAGGAATCCATCGTGATGCAATTTTTCTCATGTCCAGGGTGTTCCTTCAGAACATGAAGCACAGTCGTATACGCTAATCCTGTCTCTCGGGCCAGCTCACGAATCGTATGGCGTCGATCACTCTCCAGTAACGCGGAAAGAGCATACACTTCTTCNGTTGTTCCTGTTTCGAAAACATCGTGACAACACTACATTAGACCTCCAGCTAACACGAGGCTCTGTTCCTCTCGTCACTGCGCATGCGTGTGATGTGGGAAGGGAGAGTCAATTTGCTCTGAGGTAAGGTAGGTATGTAACTAACGTGTGGTATAAGCGACATTATTTGGTTCCGTTTCATGGCGTCTCTACAGGAGTGTTGCCGCTATTAAAGTTCCAATCCTCGTAAATAAATAAATATATGCTCATAGCAACATGGACGCACAGCTGTGTTGGTCACAACAATACAGTAAAAGAAGATGAAAAAAAATGGGCTATGAAATTTATCCATCTTACGTGACATCCATACATGAAGAGTCCAGAAAAAAAAATAATAGGAATAATTACGAGGCAGAGTCGTCACAAGGAGCCCATTCTGTGTCACATGAATCCAGTCCAAATTTTCCTACTTGTTTTGCTGAACTATGCCCATCACAAAGTTGTTACTTTACTCACTCAGGCAGTACGCTATGAGGACATATTGAGACGCGTTAAACTCAATACCAGAGGCAGGGAGTGATGAGCTTCACGTTCCGGCCTCTAGATAGGAGGTTTGGTGGGTAGCAGAGCCGGTCTAGCCGCTGTGGAGAAAAGAAATGTCTCTTGCCTCTGCCGGGAAATGAAACCCGAATCCTCGACTGCACAGCTTGAATTCTATTCATCCTTCCTTCTATTCTTTGGAAGTTCATTTTAATATAATCCTTCTACATAAACCGCATCTATGTTTCCCTCTGGGTTGTGCATGCCATGCCTCTTTCATTTTCCTTATCATTCCACAATTCTGTTTATTCCTGAGGACTTGGGTCTCAGAGAAATATGAACTGCATTTGATAGAGCGTCGTTAGAAAAAGCATCCACACAATGCATTACCCAGTCGCTGAAGTCACCGTCGCTCATTATCTCTGCATGAGCTCCCATGTTTGCTTTTGATGAAGAGCAGGTCAGCAGGAATCACGTGTTTCCCAGAATTGTAATTACTAAATCAAGGAAATGTTTCATACAAGCAGAATTTCCATGAAGAAGAGTAATTTGATTAAAACCTTTGTCGCTACTTCTGTTGTGTCTGCTTCTCCACTGGCGTGTGCACAGCGAAACTCATGTTTGCCAGAAACATACACGTACAGAGTTGCGGATTATGCTGTTGTGTTTAGAGGTAGGATTATACACGCGAACTCCCATCCGGCAAGCGTTACTTGCTGCACAGAAACAAAAAAAAAAAGTATTTTTAATTTATACTTAGGACAGAAAAGTTCAAGGACGAACGGGCAAATAATTATATATGAAATAAATCTTAAAAGTAATTTTTACTGTAAAATACTTGCATCAGTTCTTTGGAAATATAATAGAAATAAACTGTACTGATGTAATGAATTTGGTTCTTTATGTATCACATATTGTAACGGATTTGCTTAAAGCATTGCTAGGCAACGGCTCTATAAACACCCCGCGACCGACTTGCACGCAACAATAGATGGATGTCCATCTCTAGTCCAAGCCCGAAATACGCGCATGAAACAATAGGAAAAGTGTTTTCTATTGCTAGGCAGCAGCATAACAAATCAATGGAGTAGGCTGTGTTTTCTGTGCGTTGGTACGTGCGGCGGTTATATAACGCGAGTCCGACTGGCCATAACCCTTGTGGAGGTGGGGTGGACAACCTTCATCTTAGCCCTGCGAGTCTTAGGCGCCGACGAAAACTGAAGTCTCGAATCTGAGACAGTGAAATATGGTTGCAAGTCCCACGGGACTCAGACCCGAGAATGACTGCACTGGCGAGGACCAGCAGCAATTGTAAACCACACACCCATCTTCTCGTGAGAGAAGATGTTACATAAGAACTATAACCGTAAGTCTACAGTTGGAAAATAAAAATTCTGGTCGAGGGTCTTAAGGGGCTCTGTCGCCAAGACTGATTGGCGGTGAACCTTCAGTCGTAAAGTAACTCTGACTGTGACTGTGACTCTGACTCTGACTCTGACGCTGACTCTGGCGTCTCTCATAAAAATAAGACTCAGATTCAGGCTAGAGCAGTTGAGAGTTCAGTTCTGTACGGGGGTTGTGAAGAAAATACTTTATGTGTAGTATTGGAGCGTGTAATTCAATGAAAACAATATCAAAGCTTAGCCATTGTTGAGATCTCTTACCTAGCAACGACTAGTTAAAGCAGATACAGAAGGTTTTATTTATGTGATATAATTACAGTAATCTCGAGAGTTTAAGGACTAATTGTAGTTGCTACTTGTGAATATCCCATAAATCGATTGGCCAATTCCAACACGCGTCTAGAGTCACTCTTACACGTGACAATATATTATTAACATATGCTTACTCTTACTTAATGCTTGTAACTAAGTGAATAGAAAATTAATCTTACTCATGCATTTTAATTAAAATTGTTGTCTTCTTGGATGTGGTACTTGAGTCTGGTACTTTGTTACCGACGAGTCGGAGGAATATGGCTGACTTAGTCCAAAGAGAGGAGTAAGTCTAACCCTGAAGAGAGACCCTTCCACTCTGAAGAACAATGCAATACATTCCTCCAGAACTTTGCTAATGATCTATCAAATTACATGGCAGCGTAACCCAGAGCACAATAATCTTCATACTCAAAGCCGTTAGAAACTCAAATCCCACATTTGTAATTAACTGCATAATAATGTAACCACGTTAATTGGGTCCCTTGTCGCGGCAACATGGCGCGTCCTCAGGTTGCGGGTGGAGAACTCTAATATCTTACCACAAAAATAAACTACCATGCTGCGCAGAACTTCGGACTGGTGAGTTCAGATAAATATTATAGGCCTAACGTTCACAGTGGTTGCATAAGAAGCTGGGGAATTTCGCGGTCATATTGTTATTTCATGCACTATACTGACGGTTCAAAGTGAGGGTTAAGTTGGGATACCGTGCAGCCTTGTAGATGAATAAAAAGGTATAGGACAAATATGCTATTTTCATCTTCAGAGTTGAAGTGAGGAAGAAGTAAAGAGATTAGGTAAAAATGACAGGCTTTAACGTAAACAATAAGAGGCGACTATTTCATTATTCCTGAATCAGTGATGATGGCCATATGGAAGTATTTCTATCTATCTATATATCTATTTATTTATCTATCTATGACTCTACAGCCCTTTGTTGAGCCTTGGCCGTTTTTCAGTCTCTTAATCCTATACAAAGTCAGTAGCACTCCTTTGACGGGGGATCAGCCTGTCGTAAGGCCGCTATATACACACATAACAACACAAACCGTAATAAATGCACACAGATATTCTTGCCTCAAATTAAATTCGAACCCACGACCTCAGTGTTCGAGCAGGCGAAGATGGTTCAAGCCTTAGACCGCGCAGCCACTGTGACCGGCAGTGATAGTATTGGTTTAAAATTAAAATGTTTTGTTCTACGAAGAATATGAAGATCATGCCACGTTTCTTGAAAATCCATTTATTCTTTCTAGGGTTATTATAGGCTTCAAATACTGGAATGAAAGAGGTAATGTTTACATAAGCCCATTCACCTGTATAAATAAGGAAAGTAGATTAAAAATGAAAAGTCTGTCCGTAAGTATAACACACTGACTTGCTGGGCCCTCCCTGACCTATTAGCACCACAACAGCAAGAGTTGATTATATGGCTTTTCACATGGTATAAACATTGAGGTACCAATACGTTTAGTAAGACTTACTTATGATCTGCGGCGCCATAGCTCAAGCGGTTAGTCGATGACTTCCCACCGCAGCGGCCCGGGTTCGACCCCGGGTCTGATCAAGTGGGATTTGTGGTGGACAAAGTGGCGCTGGTGCAGGTTTTCTCCGAGTACTTCGGTTTCCCCTGCCAATCTTCATTCCACCAATTGCTCCACAATCACCCTCACCTATCATCTGGGGCTGGTACACTAGGTCAGAAGTGGCCGCAATACAAGGGACTTAGTCCCACCCCACTAGCAATAAAAAAGTTATGATTACACTACCGTTTGCCTTGATTTTACCTCGCACAATTAGACGATGTTTTCACACTCATGTTGCCAAACGGGTGTAATTATTTTTTCTGCCTCTCACATGTACAATGCCAGATATCAGAATTTCTTTTGTAGTGTGTTAAAAACCCCTGAAGCCAGAAACATATCACTCGGTAAATATGCGACAGAACTTGATACTATGTAAGCATAATTTAATTTGAGTGAAAAAGACCTAAGGGTTATTAATTTTGATCAAAAATATTTTTAATTCATGTAAAAATACTTTGATACATAAATATGAAATGAATATATGAATATAACAAATGGAAATAGTTTCAAAGGATTCTGACATGTTCGATAGATTTTATGTAGTTAATTTAATGAAACAGCAGCTCAGGTTATATACCGAAAAGTTTGTAGACTAATGCTATAATTATGAATTAGAACAGACTTTGAAGTGACAGATCTTAGCCTAATTTGAGTTGCACGGAATTTTCCTTGAGGAAGTGAAGTACGAAAGATCTAAGACAATATTATGTGCCACGGAAGAGATTCGAACTAGCGAACTCCCGAATACATGTCAGAAGCATTACAGCTTAAGCCCACATATTCATGGGAAAAACAAAGCAATTAGGAAGGAAAATTATTAAATACACGTCTTGTTACACAGAATAGTTTTGCTGTTTCTGGCTCCGTGATATGATAAACGAAACAAAAACAAACTCCGTGGGCTGTAGTCAGCAAGCGAACTATACCGACCGAGCGACCGCAGCTGGTCGGCGAAGATAATGCCAACTTAGCGGGTAGAAGTTGTCGCGTGGTCAGTGCAATGCTGTTAATCTCGATTTTCTAGACCGGAGCCGCTATTTCCTTGAAATAGCTCCTCAATTATTCTCACGAGGCTGAGTGGACCCCGTTCCAGATCCACTACTTCTCAGAAAATCTGGTAGAGCTGAGAATCGAATCCGTGACATCTGGATCTGTAGCCAGGAACTTTGATCACTAGACCAGAGAGGCGGTCATCTGTGAAATAATTGTCATTTTAACTGTGATTAAATTTTCTGTGTGTATATTAACAATAAACAATTAGACACAGCAAGAGAGATAGTCTACTCTTCTTATTCTGAAAAATAGAATTAGGCTTAGCGATTTCTGTTTCTGTGTACCCCCCCCCCATCAACTTTTGAATGGCTGAAACAATTCTTATGTATATCAGCTCTATGGCGTACATCATAAATCCCTCCCATCTGTCTGCGAGTTTGTATGCGTATCCCCTTCTCGTCGCTAGGCAACGGCTCGGTAAAAATCACCGTATTCTTTTTAGGCAACGGTTCTGTGAAAACATTAGCACTGCAATAAATACACGCATCGTTTTCTATGTGGTATGTTCTTTTTTTAACAATGGCCTTCCAGCCCATTCTTAGCCCAGGTCTCTTATTCAGTTCCGTAATCATTTCTCACAGACGGTAGGACTCCTTGGGCGAGTGATCAGCCCGTTGCAAGGCCGCTACCTAAACACAGGAGAACACAAAAATAGAATAAACGCACACACACACACCAAACAACCATGCCTTGAGTGGGATTCGAACCCACAATCCCAGCAGCCGAGTGAGCGAATACAGTTCATGCCTCAGACCGCGCGGCAGAATAAGGAATGTAGCCTCATGAAGTGAAGAATAAATAAAAAAATCATAAATTATTTAGCCTGTATCGATAGTCAAAGTAGTTGTTGTTGTATATAGATGTGACTTCATTCATCAGGTCGTAGGTTCGAAACCAGACATTGCAGTGCGGATCAGATCATCCTATATTATTCTGCGACATAATTAGTTCTCAGTAGAAGCGAACGTTCATTCAGTCAACGTGCCTTTCTGTAACACCCATGGAGGTCACCGTAATGAAACTAATTGAGCTTCATGAACCATAATCAACCTAATTATAAACAGTAACTTCGGAATAATGTTAGTGTTGTTAGTGCAAGCAATTTGAATTTCTATAGAATCACAAATTTTCGTTCACAAGTTTCTGATTAAATTTTTTTTTAATTATAAGTTTTTAAATTAAATTTTACTGCGAGCATGACGTGTCTGTAGATGTATATATCCGTGACACTGCTCTAAGGAGATATGAAGTATTCAGATTTGTTGAATGTTGTTCTCTGGTGAAGAATGTTACTTTGAACCGCTGCACGTAACAATTGATTACGACCAATGAGAATTTCTGTGAACGACTGCGAGACATAATACAGGGTAGTTTCAATTCTGGTTCACTTGTCGCAAGGCTTACAGTGATCAAATCCGTTTCAAGGGCTTCAATGGGGTGGATTAGAGCTTAGCTGGTAAAATATTAAATTGTATTCAGATTTCACTTTCAGAATAAACTAAAGAGTCAGGAGAATTCCGTAGAGTGCGCTACTACCGTACTACAGAAAACGTCTCCATTAGTTGTATAGTTAGCTAAGTTTGACAGGAAGGTGAGGGAATTTTATGGGAAATCAATCGTATTGCTCGAGGTAGCCTTTCATTGGACCACATCCTTAGCCAGCTTGAAAACACTCCACAACTTCGTGTCTTCGTGTCCTATTTCTTTCCAATATATTTCAATTTATCTAATATTTCCAGCCACACTATGGCCCTTGGGTCGACACAGCCTCTGACAGAAATGATTATCAGGAAACTTCCTGAGGGTAAAGTCGGCCGGCGCGTAAGGATATCAACCTCACCGCCATCCACGGCGTTACAGGAATGTACTGTATTTCAATATTACTCTCCCACCTAAACAGTGGAGAGAGTAACAGACTGAGGACACTCGTGTGTGTGTGTAACGGTGAGCTGTAAGGTGTGCAGATCAGTGATAGCGCTATATTTGCTTGTAGTTCCGAGTGGTGCCAATAAATCCAATTAAGCTACCCCGTTTAATACACATGACAGTATTAATATTTGTCTTAAAATTTCAGACACACGTCAGTAGTGGTCTCTTGTGAACAAGGCAATAAACTTTTGGGTTCATTAATACACGTGAAGTTCGAAATTCTTAATTGGCTGAACTACTGTCAGCTTCTCAAGAAAGGCTCTGGCCCATGGAGTTAGTTAATTATATATATAACACTTACTCTACCCACGGAACTGAGCCCTTCTTGAGAAGCTGCCAATGTGAAGCTACTCAAGAATTTCCCAGCATTTTCTGGAACCAGAAGTTTCATTATCATGTTCAAAAGTGCCTTCCACTGGTCCATATCCTGAGCCAGATCAATCCAATTCATGCCATTCTATCCTATCTCTCTTAAGATCTATTTTAATATTGTCCACCCACCTACGTCTTGGTCTTCCTAGTGGTCTCCTCCCTTCCGGCTTTCCCACCAATATCCTAAATGTATTCCTCCTCTTCCGCATTCGTGCTACATTCCCTACCCATATCCTCATTGACATGACCAGTCTAATTATACTTGGAGAAGAGTACAAATTATGAAGCTCCTCATAATGCAGTTTTCTCCAGCAACCTATTTATTTATATATATAAAATAAAATAAAGTTTGGGAAATTCATAAGCTTCTGAAGAAAGACTCTTATTCTTAGAGGCAGTTAATTGTTTGCATTTACAAATAAATAAATTAAAATATAGAAAATTATATATCGTGTTAAATTTTGCGAAGCTCAGTTTATAGGCAATATTTAATTAACTCTTTATTTTATAAAATGAGTGCATTGATGGTAGCACACATGTAGGTCTACATGAATGTATTAATGAATAACATAATTAAAACATGGACATTACACCTCTTGAATACGCCTGTCTGTGTGTATATCGTGTCCTACCTGTATGCCATTGGACTGTAATAATTGAACTCTGACTTTGACAGAACCGACTGTATGCTCTCTCTCTGTGACAATATCGTTAATTAGTTTATGAACAACAACTCAGTTTGTGTAACACATTTATCATTCACCATCACTACACGTAGGTTGACCTGCATTACACAAACGTCTACACTTGTTAACTACGTAACATACTCGTATGTATACTCTTTATTATCGACTTGCCTGCGTCATTGCAAGTATGTAACCCCCCCAACCCCACCCGAAGACATTATGGTATCAACAATCATATGCAATTATGTGCAGGGGAGGAAGTGACGATTAAACCACAAAATTCACCATCGTGTTTACGTTAATTACCACTCTGTGACCTTTCCAATATAGGCTCTTGGACCGAAGATCGCTGTCAAGTGACCAGCAGACTTTCTTCTTTTTCCGATGGGGGGGTTGTGGAGGAGGTGGGGAAGGAAATGGGCAACTTAGACAGATCCCTTCGTGGAAATCAGTTACATCAAATGAAGTTTTAGTGGGTTTCTTCAGTATTTCCAGGCAATTTTTTGGATGGTATTTTAAGTTGTGTCACAACCACTATCTTACTCTTCGCTCTCTGGTTCAGTATTCACTAATCATCTGTCATTAGGCGTTATGTAATTGTAGAAAATGAAAGCTTTGCCAATTAAGCAGAGAAAAAAGAGATAGGCAATTGAGCTGAATTTCTTAATGAATCAAATTCAATTCAATTTTTTTATTTCTTTTTATTATTTACTGAACCTTAGTTAGTTACAGCCTTCCCTGACTTCCCATGATAGGTACAACCGAGTAAGTAGGCCTCGAAGCCTTTTCCTTTAGGTTCCAGAATCATTCACTTATTCATGGAGCTGAGTCCTTCTTAAGAAACCGCCAATTATACAGCTACTCAAGAATTTCCCAGCATTTTATGGAACCCGAAGTTTCATTACCGTGTTCACAAGAGCCCTCCACTGGTCCCTATCCTCAGCCAGATCAATCCAATCCACACCATCTCACCCTACTTCTCTAAGATCCATTTTAGTATTGCCCACCCACTTACGCCTTGGTCTTCCCAGTGGTCTCTTGCCATCTAACTTTCCTACCAATATCCTATACACATTCCTCCTCTCACCCATTCGTGCTACATGCTCTGACCATCTCATCCTCTTTGATCACTTGACGAAGATTATAAGTTATGAAGCTTCTCATTGTGCAGTTTTCTCCAACCTCCCATCACTTCATCCCTCTTCGGTCCAAATGTTCTCCTCAGCACCCTGTTCTCAAACACCTTCAGTGTATGTTCCTCCCTTAATGTCAGAGACCAAGTTTCACACCCATACAGAACCACTGGCAAAATTATAATTTTGTATACTCTTATTTTTATGTTCTTATACAGCAGACAAGAAGACAAAAGGTTCTGGTTGAATGGTAGCAAGCATTACCGAGTTCAGTCTCCTCTTAATTTCCTACTGAATCAGGTTTTGATTTGTTATCGTCATTCCAAAATATCTGAACTGTGCCACATTTTCGAAACATCTCCAGAATCATTATGATGACTAAACGTAGACCCGAAGCTTCTGCCCACTGACGGGTTGCCATGTGAGTGACTTGTAATGATTTACGAGAGTGACGATGATGCAGGCTACTCTTGCAGGGTCCCCAATTGTTCCTTCCTAACCCTCATTCCACCATTGCTCCATACTCATCTGTCACCGTCCCTTGATATGTGGACACCCCTGACCAGGCAGCACATTATCATATTCTCTGTCTTTAAATTTTAACCGGCACCTGAGCTGGTTGCAGAATACTAAAGTTTATGTACCCAATTGAGGTCTCTTGTAAATACGAAAATTCATGTTCGGGTACCATAATATGCCTGATTTTTTAGCTAGCTTCTGATGAAGGGACTCTATTCAATAGAGCTAATTAGTTTATTTAATTTAGTTGATTATTCATTGATTTATAGTTTGTGTCTTTTTGGAAATAATACGACCAGATGTTTCTATCTTTTGCCCATAATTTCATCTTGAATAGAGTTTTTGTTTCACCCTTTCAAAGCATTATTGGTATACGTATGTAGGCAGGAGGCCCTTAATGTTACTAGTATTTGCAACCTTACCGGGAATCTGTTCCACCATTTCCCACATGCCTTCAGTGCTTGTTGCTTAATTAAGCACAGGCAACTATACCTCTGTCTGGCATTGTCCCTTGGCAAGGGAGCAGTGTGTGACCTGTTGGCCCCTGTTATCTGCACTTGCGGGCGAACTCACGCTATTGTAATATTGATGGTTCTAGTAGCCTCCTAAGGGAAGGGGCTGGCTGTATCTGTTCATACCACTCACACGGCGTGGATTACTGTCCTTCCGGATCGCAGGACAGCAGTCAGACAGCCTTCCTTACTTACTTACTCATGGAGCTGAGCCCTTCTGGAGGAGCCGCCAATTCTGCAGCTACTCAAGAATTTCCCAGTATTTTATGGAACCCGAAGGTTCATTACCGTGTTCATAAGAGCCCTCCACTGGTCCCTATCCTGAGCCAGATCTATCCAATCAATATCATCTCATCCTATCTCTCTAAGATCCATTCTAATATTGTCCACTCACTTACACCTTGGTCTTCCCTGTGGTCTTTTTCCTTCTGGCTTTCCCACCAATATCCTATACGCATTCCTCGTCTCCCTCATTCGTGCTACATGACCTGCCCACCTCATCCTCCTTAACTTGATCATTCTAATTATACTTGGAGAAGAGTACAAGTTATGAAACTCCTCATTATGCAGTTTTCTCCAACCTCCTGTCACTTCATCTCTCTTCGGTCCAAATATTCTCCTCAACACCCTCAGTCTATGTTCCTCCCTTAGAATCAGACAGCCTGATGTATGGAAAGGGTTGAGGAAGGAAGTGATCTTGGCCAGATTTAAGATATTGTCCTGGTATTTTCCTGCAGACGCTGAGAATAGCCACAGAAACCTTAGGCCGGATAGTGCATGTTTCTGCCGAGATTCAAAGAGGGTACTTCCCAAATACAAGGATTCGGAACCTCTACTGCTTGAGCCACCTTGCTCCGTGATTCCTTCCTTCTATAACTAACAAATGGGGTACGCGGTAGCGTAGTTGGTTGAGGGGCTATGCTACAAGCCGGAAGGCTGCGGGTTCGAGTCCCGATGAGGTGAATATTTTCAATTGATCTAAACTTTCCAGCAGCACTATGGCCCTGGGGTCGACTCACCCTCTAACAGAAATGAGTAGCAGAAACTTCCTGGGGGTAAAGGGCAGTCGGTGCTTAAGGCTAACAACCTTACCGCCATCTACGAGACAATTGTCTTGTGGGAGCCTCAACGTCTCACAACCTTATGGTCCTCCACGACCTGTTACAGGGATAATTTTATTTTGTTACTAACAAATATTCAGAGCTTTTTATTCATTCATTCATGACAAAGATAGAAATGGTTTAAACTTTGTACAACAAAATAAATCGTTTGTTTACTTGTATTTCCGTGAAAGAAATCCAAAATATTTTAACATTTTTTCTACACAATATTGTCGTCCTGACTTACGAAGAAATGAGAGGTATATGGATGGGACAAAAGGGCTTAACAGCAGGCTACATGGCCGCAATGTACGTAAGGCAGTCCCATGTGACCGTCTGCTTCAAATGAAATGAGAAATAGCTATTGTATAAAGCAGCTTCATATGTTTTATGTACTTTTAGGACCAAAAAATTGTGCTGAATTCCTGTCAGAGCGCTGCACATGCTAGCTGACATTAATGACTCCTTTTCTGGACGGAGAGAGCAGGAGAAAAAAAAAAGAGGCAAGAAGAAAAATGTTTAAAATTTGTCTCGAAAATGCTTGATTGTTTATTTTATATGCATGAGTAAAGCAAGCCCGTTTTCATTTCCATTATTTATCTCTTTATTTCTTTCCTTTCTTTCTTTTTTTTCTTTCTCATTCCTTCTTTTCTCCTTTCGTGTTTCTGCGTTAACCTTCTTGCCTTACATTAACCGTTTTACTTTTCATTACATTCTTCTCTTTCCTTGGTATTCTCATGATTTTCAGTTCGGCCGCGACTTAATGAGCCCTCTATCAGCGCCCATCTCTGTTCGCCTCGAAGCATCATTAGCAGACAGTCGTGTGTTCAGAATGTACGCTGACAAGCAGTTTCCCGCTAAGTAGACTCGTGTGTACTCGGAACCCAACAAAGTTTTACTGCACTCTTTGACTTCTGGTCTCGAAGGGAGACCTAATAATAGAGCTGTAATTTTCCGCCCAAGCTGGGGCTTGAAAAGGAAGCGCGCCCAAGGATAATTAAATTGCAGCTCCACTATAAGCTTCTGGGGTCTGTTCCCATCCTAGAAGTAACTTAGTGAAGGATGAGAATGGTGATCTGCTTTCAGATTACTATAACATTTTGAATAGGGGGAAGAACTATTTCGCTCAATTTTTTTTTAATTCGCTTAGTGGGGGGGTGGATTCCAGTTGGGTCCACTCGGCATGGCGGCCACTGATTGGCTTATTGTACCCTGCCCCGGGTGATTATGATGATGGAAAATTGGTGGAATGAAGATTGGCAGGGGAAAACGAAATACTCGGAGAAAACCCATACCAGCGCCACTTTGTCCACCACAAATCCTACTTGACAAGACCCGGGATCAAACCCGGGCCGTCGCGGTGGGAAGCCAGCGACTAACAGCTTGAGCTATGGCGCGGCCAACTTCTCTCAGTTACTGAATGTACATAGGGTGAGTGATGTTAGGCAGAAAGAAATACATACAGTTGAGCCGTTAGTGCCTGATCCTAGCTCTTTTGAAGTTGAAATTGCTATTGTAAAAGTTGAAAAGTTATAAATAGCCAAGTTGTGATCAAATTCCGGCAAAACTTATTCAAGCAGGAGGTGAAATATTACGTTCAAAGATCCATAAGCTAATTAATTCCATCTAGAATATGGAAGCACTGATGAATCAATGAAATGAGTCTAATATTGTACCAATTCACAAGGTAGCACTAATTATCGAGGGATATCACTGCTATCAACTTCGTACAAAATTTTATCCAATATTCTTCTCTCAAGGTTAAGTCCATACATAAATGAAATTATTTGGGATCATCAGTGTGGATTTCGACCGAACAGATCAGCGGATGATCAGATCTTTCGCATTCATCAGATACCACAGGAAATATGAGAGTTAAATGAGACAGTACATCAGTTATTCGTCGACTTCAAGAAAGTCTATGATTTTTAGGAGGGAAGTATTTTACAATATTCTGATAGAGTTTAGAGGATCAATAAAACTAGTATAGTATAGTAAAGTCGGTATGGGTAAATACTTTTCTGACAATTTCCCTATCCAAAGTGGTCTAAAACAAGGAGCTGCTTTATCGCCACTACACTTCAGAGATGTTTTAGAATATACCATTCAGAAGGTCAAGGAAAACCAGCTTGGGCTGAAATTAAAAGGGACATATCAGCTGCTGGTCTATGCTGATGATGTGAATCTACTGGGTTTTATCACAGGAACTTTCATTGATGCTAGGAAAGAGATTGGTCTAGAAGTAAACTCAGAGAAAACTAAGTATAGGAATATGTTGCTGTGTAGTCGCCAGAATGCAGGGCAAAATCATGATATAAAGATAGCTAACAGATGTTTTCAAAATATGGCACAGTTCACATATTTGGAGAAGACAGTAACAAATCTTTTTTTTTTATTCCAGTCGAAATAAAAGGAGGCTGAATAATATTGTTTTGTAGCACCCTGTTGCACCCTTCCATTGTTAGTATAGATTTTATTTTACAGTCTTATGTACAATTATTTATTAACTTAAAAGTTTACATTTTTTTAGTTTTAAATTTAAAATTTAAAGATTAATGTCACAACATGTTTCGGCCAATATGGCCATCATCAGGTGTTAGAATATATACATGGGGAAACTCCTGCTTTCTGCTGTTGCCGCTATTTTAAATTTAAAACTTAAAATTTTTAAACTTTAAGTTAATAAATTGTTGCTCATAAGACTTTAAAATGAGATTTATAATAAAAAAAGAGGAGATTGAATTCGGGTAATGCTTGCTACCAGTCCACAATCATTTGCCTTATGGTCTGCCGTCTAAAAACGTAAAAATTAGAACCTGAAGGTACTATAATTTTGTCTGTGGTTCTGTATGGATGTGAAACTTGATCTCTGACGTTAAGGGAGGAACATCGACTGAGGGTGGTAAGGCGGATATTTGGACCAAAAAGAGATAAAGTGACAGGAGTTTGGAGAAAACTGCATAATGAGGAGCTTCATAAATTGTAATCTTCTCCAAGTATAATTATAATGATCAATTCAAGAAAGATAAGATGGACAGGGCATGTAGCACGAATGGGGAGAAGAGGAATACATATAGGATATTGGTGGGAAAGCTAGAAGAAAATACACCGCTATGAAAACCAAGATGTAGTTGGATAGATAATATTAAAATGGATCTTAGAGAGATAGGCTGGGTAGGTGTGGACGGTATTGATCTGGCTCAGGACAGGGAACCAGTGGTGGGCTCTAGAGAACACGGTAATGAACTTTAGGGTTTCATAAAATACTGGGAAATTCTCAAGAAATGCTCAGTTCCATGAAGTTAGTTTTTGTCAATATCCTCTGCTCTGTTAGCTATACTGAAGATGTCCTCTTGATTTCTGCATCACGCGTATAGTCCCTCGGCTCATACCCACCAGCTTGCCTAAGGAATCTCATTTTCAGGACATCCATCTCCGCTTGTCCTTCCTTCCCTCTCATAATCCACATATCAGACTCAGACAGCGAGACAGGCTTTGCTGTTATTTAGTGAAGTCTTATTTGAACGTTCTTCGACATATTGCAACGAATTCTGTTTTGATTGTGTTCATTTCATTAACAGATGGCTTTCACCCTAAGTCCGTATCCTGACAACCGGCGTCTTCGTTCGTTCGTACGCTGGGATCGTGGGATCGAATCGCACTCAGTGTATAAATGTCTGTGTGCCTTTCTTCTTTGTTTGTGTTGTTCTGCGTGTAAGTAGCGGCCTTGCAATGGATTGATCCCCCGCCTAAGGGGCCCCACCAACTCTGTATATGACTACGAAACTGAAATGGCTGCCAAGGTAAAACAAAGGGCTGTAGAGCCATTAAATAGGTGCAAAATTAGGGTCTATCGAAGTCGTCGAGTGGGCCTCTTCCCCCCCCCCTTTGGCACTACAGCCCTAGTGGCCCTAGGCCTACCTCCATGAACTTTTCCGTTCACTTCGGTTTTTATAGATCTTACACATTCGGTATGACTTCTTGGGCTGGTGATCAGCTCGTCGTAAGGCCTCTACCTGTACACAAACACAGAAAAACGCACACAAATTAACATCCATGCACTGAGTGGGATTCGAACCCACGATCCCGGCTTCCGAGCGAACGAAGACAGTACATGCCTTAGACCGGTCGGCTACCGTGACCGGCCGAGTGGGGCTTCTGGATCTTTAATATTCTTGCCTATTTCTCTTTAATTCTCCCTACTATGAGCTGCAATCCGTTAAAATACAAAGGGACATGAAGAAGAAACTAAACTTCATACTCTCCACCCCCAATGCCGAATGAAAAATAAATTCATTTTCTCCAATTGTTAAAAATATTGTGGGAGTACGCGAACAGCTAATCAGTCTCATCCTTTACGAAGTCAGTTCTGGATTAGTTTGGTAAGCTTCTCAGAATTCGTATATTCCTTCTCACATTTCTCTAATATTTTTTTTCTTAAACTTTGTTTCAAGTTCAGTAATTTCTTTCTCTCTTTTGTGAACATTCACTAATACACCACGTCTCCCTTTCATTCTGCTTCTATTCGGCGTAGCTCAGTTTTCTCCGCTTGATGAAATAATTTTGAGCAGTCGTGTTCAGACCACGATCGCCGTTCCTTATGCGCACTCTGCACTTCACCAGATACCATGAGGATGGTCAGATCAAGGTAGATGAGATAGACGGAGCGTAAAGGAAATGATGAAAGCGTACGTAAGCCAACCTTGAAAACCCGAAGGGAACAAGGGTATATGAGAGGTTAATTTCAAAATGGTTTTATATGGCGTGGATAAGTTAGGATAAATAGGCTGTGGGTGTGTTGATAGGAATCAACCCTCTGTGGAGGCGGGGTCGAATACCTCCACCGTGACCCTGCGAGTCGTAGGAGGCGACGAAAAGGGAAGTCTCAAATGTGAGACAGTAAATTATGGTCGCAAGTCCCAAGGGACTAAGACCTAAGAAACACTGGGCTGGCAAGGACCAGCAGCATATGCAAAAGACAGACCCATCCTCTCGTCAAAGAGGGCGCCCCACAGAAACAAGACGATAACAGTCGAGGAGCAATACATATCTGGTCATGAGCCCCAGGAGGGTGCTCGATACCAAGACTTACTGACTGACTGACCGTCAGTCGCAATGTGACTTGGACTTGGATAGGAATCAACTGGCTCAAAATAAGGAACGGTCATGGGGCCTTATGAACACGGCAATAAAATTTCAGATTTCATAAAATGTGGAAATGTCTTGTTCAGCTGAGAAACTATCAAAGTTAGTTACAATCTAAAACTCTAATACGCTAATGTTGAGGGTATTTGCATTAAGGTGAAAGTAAATTTGCCCCTGAGCGTAATATCAGGTCATCAAAAATGGAATTGAGTGGAGGTATAGCTCAACACATTCATAACCTTCGAACTCTATGGAAGTGAGTGGTCAGCTTGACTCTCCGGCCGCTTTACCCCAAGGGAACTGGCCTGCAGTTCTCAATGGTTGGGAGACTCGGTAGGCCCCAGAGCCGATATGGACGCTGTGGACAGGAGAAATATTAAGAATGCCGTCTTCTGTAAGCCAACATTTCGGAAGAATGTATCGCCTCCATCTTCAGGGTAGAAAAATCCGCGAGCGAGGAACCAGCGTGATCAGGTGGCTGCAGCCTGAAGCAACTGCAGAGTGTTTAGTGTAAGGAAGTAAAATAATTATATTAAATTTGTAATTTTCGGACGTGCCTTTTTTTTACTAGAATTTAGTTGTGATTATTGGGATTTCGGATTACTCAGATCGAGTAGTAGATCTGTAATGTTATTATTCTGGCCAAACGCAGTTACAACAAAGATCTGGTAATAGACAAACGAATAAATTTTGCCTCCGTATAGTCAGGAAGAGGTTTACTGAATTTTCAGAGGAACGTACTGTCTCCATCTTTAGGCCAGAAGATTAAACGAACAACATCCACCACTCTGCTTGTAACCTGCTACATACTTTTGACCCTGAAAATGGAAACAGGAAATCCCTACGAAACTTCGGTAAGCTGCCACCATATATCTAAGATGGTAATTTTCATACTCACAGTCGTGAGAAACTCAGATCTCACAAACGAATGCTTCTGGGATATTACGTCGTTTAGTATGTTGACAGTCAACCGATGTTTCGAAGGAACATTTCGCTTCCGTCTTCAGGATTGAAGAATAAGCCGAGCAAGAAAATAACGTGAAGGAAGTAGCAAAGTGTCCGACACTCTCAGTGGACTGCACGCCTTTATATCCCACACGATAGAACTTTTCATAACCACCGCTAAGAGAACTCTAATCTATGAATGCTTTATTTCTGTTTATAGATAATTTTACCGAACTAAAAATATAGATATTTTTAGTAATACCGTATCATGTATATTTCTTTCGTTCACACCGTTCCTTTCACAAATGTTGTTATTATTTGGCATGTGCGTAACAAATAAGATATACATTAATTCGTTAAAACATCTAAAAATTATTACAATGAGTCTGTTTACAAAGTAGTACAATATTTGCTCTAATCTAGAAACAAAGCAATATACATCTTAGCATTAGTTAAAAGATATAATATTTGTATCTATGATATGGCAATAATAGTTCCCATTGGTTACTTACTTATGGAGCCGAGCCCTTCTTGAGAAGCCTCCAATTGTGCAGCCACTCAAGAATTTCCCAACATTGTATGGAACCCGAAGGTTCGTTCTCGTGTTCACAAGAGCCCTCCACTGGTCCTTATCCTGAGCCAGATCATTCCAATCCATACCATCCCATCCTATCTCTCTAAAATCCATTTTAATATTGTACACCAACCTGTGTTGATAATATCCTTCTGAAGATGGTTGCTCCGACCGAAACATGCAAAGGATGAAAAATTAAAAACACGACTTTTATCAGTCACACTGGATTGTGATTAAAAATCTTATATACAATTGCTAGTGTGACGGACCAGGATGAACCAAGTTAAGTTCTTTCATTTCATTGATGTTTAACCCATCTAGCAGAATTTCCGAAAGTTTTAACCCATTGAGCAGAAAATAGAAATGTATGTTGAGCCCCAAGGCGTGCGGTTTGTCCTTGACTGTTGTGACCTAGAGATTCGGCAGTGTGAATGAGGGCCTCTCCCTGAGTGAGCTAGCCTCCCACACTCTGTCGGCATGACCTGAATGGAACCCACCAATACAAGAGCAACTCTGGGTCAAGCCAGGTCAGGCTGTGTAACCCCGGCAGCCAAAAATAGCTCCAACCTGCTTACATGTGACGTCATCAAAATACGTCCATTGTGCAGTGTTATCCTCCCTGCCCGTGGTAGACGAGCCCATGTAGAGCGAGAAGGAAGATCATATGCAACAATATTTCCATATTTTGCATCTTCGCCCACTCCATTTTACAGTCTGTCAGTTTCCTTTTTGTTTCTTTCCTTTCTTCTCTCTGACACTTCTTCAGTCTCTCTCTTTTCCTGCCTTTCTTCCATCTCTTCTTCCATTTTATCCTGGTTCTGCTTTTATTTTCCTTTTTCCTTTCTTTCTTATTTGCTTCCATTCCTTTGTCACAATTTCCTCTACTTCTCTCTTCTTTCTTTCCACCGCTTTTATTCTCCTTTTCAGTTTCTCCGGTTTTCTTCTCCCTTTTCTGTTGTTTCCTTTCTCCTCTTTTATTTTCTTTCTGCTTTTCCTTAACATTCTTTCTTTTCTTCCCTGCTACGGAGCCGGGGTAGCTCAGACAGTACAGTTACTAGACCAGGGGCTAGACGGAGAGGAGCATCACCTCGTCCAGACCGGCTTTGCTTATTACCCAGCGAGTGCCTGACTTACTCCCCGGGCACGAGGCTAGCTGCTTACCTCCAGCAAATTCCGTCTTCAGAAACCTGCGGGGATTCACCACACCCACTTTATACCTCTTCATATCGTTGTGTACAAGAAAGCAACATCACCTTCCACCTTTTCTTCTGCTCTTGTCTTTATCTTCACCTCTCCCCTTTTATTTCTTCCTGTTCCTCTTCTTCTTCTTTGCCTTTTCGTTCCTTACCTCGAAGCTACTATGAACTTATACCTGTGCCCTTATAACAACAATAAATATACGGTTGTTACTCGTATAATGCACCGAAAATGTGCTTAATCTGTGGACGTATAAAATAGGTAAAGCTCTCCCTGTAACAGGCTGTGGAGGCCCATAGGTTTGTGAGACGTCGAGGCTCCCACATTTTCTAGACAATCGGTTCAGAGATGGCGGGAAGGTTGTCAGCCTTACGCGTCTGCCGCCCTTTTACCCCCAACAAAATTCCTAATATTCATTTCTGTTAGAGGCTGAGTTGATCCCAGGGCCATAGTGCGGCTAGAAGGATTAGGTCACTTGAAAAATCCAGTGATATCCCTTGGAATTAAATTCACGACTTTTCGGCTTGTAGCACAGCGCCTCAACCCACTACGCCACCGCATGCACCAATAGTAGCCGCATACTTACTTACTTACTTTTTTTTTTCGTTTAGTGGGTGGTGGAGTCCAACTGGGTCCACTCGTCACTGTGACCACTTATTGGCCTATTGTAGCCTGCCTCGGGTGATAATTATGATGGAGAATTTGGTGGAATGAAGATTGGCAAGGGAAACCGAAGTACTCGGACAGAGCCCGTCCCATCGCCACTTTGTCCATCACAAATCCCACTTGACCAGACCCGGGATCGAACCCGGGCCGCCGCGGTGGGAATTTAGGAGACTTCATGTATTTTATTTCATAAATGTGGCAAAGATGTACTAGAAATAATAAACAATCTAAGATCTGAATGTTACAGCTCAGATGTACATTTGAGTGATGCGCACAGGCAATACCCTACATGTATAACATTCTCTATTAATTAAATTAACTGTGTTCATTTTTCCCCTAATTTTTATTATCATGTATATATGTTTCAAGAACGGTTGAAGAGGTGTTCTGTATTCATAGAAAGGAAACTTCAAGAAAGTAATGGAACACACCCAATTTCTGACTGCCTGATTACCCGCCCACGCACTATAATAAATATACATACAACATATATCTATGTAAGTTTTGAGGTTTTCACGGCGATGACTATGAAGAAAGTCGTCTTCTGGGTTTAGGCGCCGTGTATTCTTCGTTTTGGCCGACGTTTCGGAGGAACTTATCGCCTCCATCTTCAGAGCAGTTGAATGGCTTGGAATGCAGAGAGCTACAGGTCTCTGCATTCCAAGCCATTCAGCTCGTCGCAAGGCCTCTACCTGTACACAAACACAGAAACACGCACACACACACACAGACACACATAAACTAAACATCCATGCCCTGTGTGGGATTCGAACCCACGATCCCGGTTTCCAAGCGCGAGAAGACAGTACATGCCTTAGACCGCTCGGCTACCGTGACCGGCTGCTTATTTATCTACTTACATTTGATTTATTTTGGATTTTGAAGTTGACAATGCATTAAACCCATCTATTATCGAAGTTCAAAATCATACCCTGATCTTCATACGCCATCTTGAAATGGCGGACTATTGTTGTACATTCCTTTTATTTCCTTCCAGATTGTGACTTCCTAGTGAGACATGGCAGTTGGATTGAAGTGGCTTCAGTGTATCATACGTATTCCTTGACGCTGCAGCTTCAATAAACTCAGTAGCGCTCTGATTGCCATTCAGAGCGAATATATTACTGAAACATGGCGATGAAACCCACACGTCCCAACCGCTGTAATAATTCTATTTTTATGGTAATATTCCTCGCTGAAGAACGGGCTGTATGATATCCACAGCCCGCAGCTATCAATTTCTCTATGGGTTTTCACACCTATCACGTGATAACCGTGGGCGCTATACATAGATGTCCCTCGGCCACGGACAGACGTGGGCTTTCGCAGTACACCAACGTTTCCAGAAGGTTCTGTACATTTTTAATTGTCATTTCGCATTCACATCTATTTTTAATATACAGTATATTTCAAATGGTACGGCACAGGGTAGCGTAGTTGGTTGAGGCAGTATGTTACAAGGCAGAAGGTCGCGGGTTCAAGTCCCGATGAGGTCATTGGATTTTTTTTCAATTGACCTAATACTTCCAGCCGCACTATGGCCCTGGGGTCGACTCAGCCTCTAACAGAAATGAGTACCAGGAATCTTCCTGGGGGTAAAGTGCGGCCGGCGCATAAGGCTGACAACCTCACCGCCATCTGTGAGGTAACTCTCAAGAAAATGTGGGAACCTCAACATCTTACAAACCCATGGGCCTCCACGGTCCGATACAGGGATAGCTTGATCTTTTTTTATTATTAAACATACCAGAGCAATTATAGCGGATGTTTAAGTACGGTATATTTATTTTCAAGTTTCTCCAATCCATTCTGAATGCACCTTGGTACATAAACAACCACAGGATCCATGAATATCTACAAATGAACAGAGGGCTCAGTAAAATATAAACGTCGAATACCAAATACTTAAGAAAATTATAAAACCGCGCTAATGAACTTGCAGTGAACATAGCAGACCATAGCGAAAATACACATTGACCGGAAAGATACACGGTCCTAACTCTACTAAACAGACCTGAGTAAAACCCCAATACAATAATTAGAATAATACCTAAGTCAAAAATAAAAAAAAGAGTGTATGAGTTACGCCGGGGCATGCGGTAGCGTAGTTGGTTGAGGCACTATACTATAAGCCGGAAGGTCTCGAGTTTGAGTCCCGATAAAGTGGATTTTTTTTTTCAATTTACCTAATCGTTCCAGTGGCAATATGGCCCTGGGGTCTATTCAGCCTCTAACAGGAATGAGCAACAAGAATCTTCCTGGGGGGTAATGGGCGGCTGACAACTTTACCGCCATCTGTGAGCCGATTTTCTAGAGAAATTTTGGAGCCTCGACGTCTCGCATCCCTATAGGTCTTCAAGGCCTGTTACAAGGATAACTTTACCTTTTTACCTTTACATGAGCTACACTACTGGGTATACTCATTCAATAGCCATTACTTATTGAACACATATATTTATCACATATTCTATATAAATAAATGTGTGGAAAGAAATACTATCCGATAATTCTGCGCTGTTACATAGACACCGGTAGTTAATATAGAGAGTAACACTAAGATACCAGACAGCGTTAGGCTTTATCTTATGAGGTGAAGGTGTTTAA
This sequence comes from Cryptotermes secundus, assembly GCF_002891405.2. Taxonomy (NCBI): domain Eukaryota; kingdom Metazoa; phylum Arthropoda; class Insecta; order Blattodea; family Kalotermitidae; genus Cryptotermes; species Cryptotermes secundus. The sequence goes on from NW_019729230.1 coordinate 1,147,780, forward strand.
TTCACCCTTTATCCTCAAATCAGTTTTAATCCTCTGCCTCCCTTGATATTACTTAAATTATAAAATGTAATGAGTTCTCTGTATGAGTTTCTCTGATACAGAAACTGAACGAAAACACTGGAATGTCAGGGTTCACATGAGGGATTAGTGGCGGGGCCACGCAAATTAGCCTCTCCTCCTTCTCTGCTGCACACCACATTCAATGCTACAAATAAAAAGTGCTCAGAGAAGTTTATAATTTTTGTAGTTTGCGCGTTTGTATGCCTGTGATGGTGATATGTGTGAAACAAGACCCATTCTTAGTGCGAAGTTATTTCGGGGGCTTTCATCTATTTTGTTCTCAGGAGAAGGGCGCCTGTCTTCAGATGACTAGTCTTCAGGCGTCGGAACTTCTTCCGCTTCAGGTGACTGGTTTTCAGGACTCTGTTCTATTTCCTTCTTCGTGTTTTTTATTTACAGTTTCAGGTCACTAGATTTTGTGCCAATGACTTGCTTCGGTCTTTGGGGTACTAGTTTTACGGAAACTGATCTACTGTCGGCTTCGGGTGACCAGATTTCTGGTGATCACGTGTCTTTCTCCTCACTGCGTGATATGTTACGTCCCCTTTCATAGCGGCTGGTTAAGTAACCAAAGAACTGTTCTCGTAGTATTGTTAAAACCCCCACCAGGCAACCAACCGTCGTGATTTGAGGCTTTTACGGCCCTGACCAGGTAGTTTCCTGTTTAGTTCATCCAGTAACAGAGACCGTGAAGTAAGTAGGATTTTAAAAAGGAAAGCTTATCCCCAAGGGATATAGTGCGTTTTTTGGAAGCGCCTAGAGATCTTGAAGTGTTGTTTGCAGTTGTGATACACCTTGATGAAGGGCTGAGTCTTGAGGCATTACTCATATTAAAGGTGCCTAGTTTACTTGGTAGGTAGGCGGAGACTAGCAGTATCCATAATAGAACAACAGTTAATTCTCTTCTTGAAGAAGTTTTTTTTCCTTGGCACTACAGCCCCAGTGGGCCTAGGCCTACCTCCATGAACTTCTGCGTTCACTTCGGTTTTTCTAGATCTTACACATTCGGTAGGACTCCTTGGGCGGGTGATCAGCTCGTCTCAAGGCCTCTACCTGTACACAAACACAGAAAAACGCACACACACAAACTAAACATCCATGCAGTGAGTGGGATTCGAACCCACGATCCCGGTTTCCAAACGAGCGAAGACAGTACATGTCTCTTGAAGAAGTTAATAAGAAATAAATCACTAATAAATAAATAATAATGAATATCAACTTTCTGAAACACACCTTGAGGACGTGGCACACTTTGAGTACTTGGTAATGAAAATAACAAATCAAAATTATATTACGAAAGAAACTGTGTTCATTAAACCCCGGCTTCTGCGCTTGTCACCATTCTGATCCGAATGTCTTGCCTAGTATGTAAAACAAAATGAATATTAAAATATGTTTAACTACAATGTCATTGTAGAATACGTTTATCGCATTTTTCCTATCAAGGTTGTCCGTATCTGATCCCAGGTCAGGTCATGTGGGATTTGTGGTATACCAAGTGGCACTGGGGCGCGCTTTCTCCGAATATTTTACTTCCCCTACCAATTTCAGTCTACCGTGCATATCACATTCATTGATCAAATATCGTTGACGTTATTCAGACCTGATACTCTCAGAGTCGTTAATAACAAAAAAAACGTACAGTACTGGCGTAATCAGTCTCTCTCTCTCTTTCATCCTAGTGGAATAACATTAATTGGGAATGTTTAGGAACAAATTACAGAGGAGCGTGTTTGAGCCTGAGAGAGAGACCTGTGATGAGGAGCTTCACAATTTTGCTCGTACCAAATGTTGTTAGAATTATAACGTCGATAGTATGAGATGGGCGGGTCATGTAGAACTCTTAATAGAGAATATTGTAGCATGTAGTACCGTTCCTAGGCAACGATCGCGAGAGGAAACATGCGTTGATTTGTAACGACAGGTAAACACGCCAACAATATCCCGGCTATCGCTAAGCAACCGCCCATAACAACAACAAAAGAACTGTTGGAGGTGGTGTTTTCCGTTGGGTCCACCCCAAGGATATATAACGAAGACCACAGGTCGACTAAGTCAGTTATATAACAAAAATATGCAGAAAACAAGCAGAAGCCATGCAAAATCATGAAAATGAGAATGTTCGCAACATCGGACAAGGCAATGCCCGACACAGAAAGTATAAGAGGCTTAAACTTGGCGGCGGTCAGGCATACTACCGTGGTAGTACTGCTGTGGTAGCGAATACTACTAGAAATAGGGCAAAAGCTGCTCTACTGAGCCTGGATTGACAGAGGCCTTGTATATATTGTACATAGAAATAGGAATTAAGATTAAATTTGTAAATATATGTAAATACTGACAATTGACTTACTAACATAGATTATGACTGACAAATGACAGAGCCGACCTCTCGTCAGAGAGGGCGCCAAAATTTAACAGGACAGTAATTTTCATATAAAGAAAAAAAAATATTGTCATGAGCCCAATCGGGGCTCGACACCAAGACAGACAGACTGACTGACTATCAGTCGCAATGTTACTTTGACTTTTACTTGACTTGACTAAGTCAGTTGAGGGTCGATAGTTGAGTCGAGCTCTTCAAGGGAGGTTGATAAAGACGGCGCTGTAGTTGAGTTGGTAGTTGACTAAGAATTCAGCTGCGGGATATTCGCCGGACAGTAACGACGTGAGGGAGGGAAGCTGAAGAATCTCCACTATTGGAAGCCGTTGCTAGGAAACAGCTGATGACATAGCAGGCTCCAAGAAGACTTAGCGGGTGCTGTAGTGATTTGTAAAGTGTGGAGATTAGCGATAGCGCTGTAATTATTTGTAGTTCAGAGTGGTCAATGAATCCAAACTCCACCTACAGTCACACCTTTAACAGGTGAAAATATCAATGCACACATACTGTCGGCAGGAGAGTGTGAATTGAAAAGACCAGCTGGGAGAACTAGTCATAAATATTTGGACAGTACTAAAGTGATAGTTATAGGCCGCGCCATAGCTCAAGCGGTTAGTCGCTGGCTTCCCACCTCGGCGGCCCGGGTTCGATCGCGGGTCTGGTCAGGTTTTCTCCGAGTACTTCGGTTTCCCCTGCCAATCTTCATTCCACCAATTGTTTCACACTCACCCTCACCTATCGTCTGGGGCTGGAATAATAGTCCGGAAGCGGCCGCAGTACAAGGGACTTAGTCCCACCCCACTAGCATTAAAAAAACGTGATAGCCAAAGAAATAGGTGTTTAGGGCACGGATTATATTGAACTGGCTCAGAATAAGGTAGTTATGGTGGTTTCTATTGAACACGGCAAAGAACCTTGGTGTTAAATAAGAGATGGAGAATGTTTTGACCAACTGAACGACTATCAGTTTCTCTGTGGCTCTGTTTCGCGGAGGTAATTAGCCAGTCTGTTGCTTAGTGACACGTATGAGCCTTGTATCTTCCTGTTGTCTACACGAGCAAGACGTTTTAAATTGCTGCCTACGAAGATAAAGCAGTTGATGAATTAAACCCCTGAGGAGGCGTGGCTGTAAGGGGAAACAGGTGACTACCGCACTGACCCCAAACAGGGCACTTCCCACGCGTTTGTGCTGACCCGGGTAATAAACTGACCCGATCGCATGGGCCATGCCACCAACAACATGATGTTAACTGACTACATAATGGAAATAGACTGCATAGAGAGCAGCCCCGTCATTAACTTTAGGTTCTTCCGCCTTGCTGAATATTGTTAACTCACATTAAAAATAGTCTGTCCCCAGTTGTAAATGAAACTCTGGTGGTTCCTTATTGAAAAAATGTCAATGACCCGTGACATCGCATTACAAGGACATTTCAAATAGCGTGTCAGAAGCACAGAACGTGAAGCTATATTTCTGTTATCGGTGTAGGTTAACAATGCTGAATCATATAAGGATATTCATGGAGCCTGATATGAAGATTATGGTTCCTTACATGTATGGAGCCGGGATAGGATAGTCGGGGTATAGTGACTGGCTACGGGCTGGACAACTGAGGGGTCGGGGTTCGAGTACCAGTAGAGTCAGGATATATCTCCGTGTCGTCCAGACCGACTCTGAGGTTCACCAAGCCTCCTGTCCAAAGGCTACTGCGGGCTCTTTAAAGCGTCCGGGGCTTGAAGCTAACCACTCACCTCCAGCAAGTGCCGAGGTCAAGAAAACATGGCTCTGTATATCCACTCCCCCATACGCCTTTTTTTTTTTTAATTGCTAGTGGAGTGGGACTAAGTCCCTTGTACTGCGGCCACTTCTGGCCTACTGTACCAGCCCCAGATGATAGGTGAGGGTGATTGTGGAGCAATTGGTGGAATGAAGATTGGCAAAGGAAACGGAAGTCCTCGGAGAGAACCTGCCCCAACGCCACTTTGTCCACCATAAATTTCACTTGATCAGACCCGAGATCGAACCCGGGCCGTTGCGATGGGAAGCCAGTGACTAACCGCTTGAGCTATGGCGCGGCCATCCTATACGCCTTTATGGCGTTGTGCTTAATTAATTAAACACAGGGACAATTAATTTTACTTTTTTTGCCTTTATATATAATATCTGTCTGGCACAATAAGTGTAAAACAATATGGATTCACACAATTTGTAGACGGAAGGGTGCTTTTCTCAGGTTATTTAATTACACACTCAACTGTGTGGGTTATTGAGCGACCAATATGAGGAAGGCTGTGGTATTTAAATCTTGAAGAAACTGAACATAGCCCATATATATACTATATGTACACAATATGTTAGTATTCCCGTGTAGACCAAGTAGGGAAAACGAAAATCACGAGAGCCGATTTTCTGGCCAAAAATTTGACACTGAATCTTCTGAATACAATTACTTCAAGTAAACGGTTCTGACGATGGTGTATAAAACACAGAATTACTGGGTTTTCGGATTTTGTCCATTGTCCGATATTCTAGAGAATGGAAAACACGACGTTTCGGAAACTGCATCTGTTTCCGTTCTCAGGTGAATGGAGGAGAAGTTATCTACTCAGTTGGGCTCCTTAGAAAGAGATAACTTCAATCTCTGGACAAACCCTGTCAGATTTTACACGGCAATTTAATAATTTGAGACCAAGCTAACAAGAAAATACACAACTGACAATTACTTCAGTTTGATACAAAGTTTTAACTTTTTTCTTACTCTCTTCATGAGAGTACATATCTTGAAACAGGTCACGACCGCTTCCCCCTCCGTGACCCATCACACTTGACGCTATATAAACTCTCCATTTACTTATATAGCGTCTGTAACTAGATCATGAAATCATTCACAGAGATCTAGTGCCAAGGTCAAGAATGGTGGAGCTATACCTCCACTCTCCCATACGTCTTAGCGTGGTATTTAATTAATTTAGCACAGGAACAACTTCACCTAAATCACTCACATTCCTTCATAAAATTCACTTTTGAACCCAAATCACAGCTGACTGGGTTGAATTCTTTATATCTCTCAACTTCAAATACAAATGCATCATGCAACATACCAAACGTCAGACACAGACTGAGGGTGTTTGAGAACAAGGCGCTGAGGAGAATATTTGGACTGAAGGGGGATGAAGTGACAGGAGGTTGGAGAAAACTGCATAATGAGGAACTTCATAACTTGTACTCTTCTCCAAGTATAATTAGAATGATCAGGTCCAGGAGGATGAGATTTGCGGGACACGTAGCACGGATGGGGGAGAGGAGAAATGCATATAGAATATTTGTGGGAAAGCCGGAAAGAAAGAGACCACTGGGAAGACCAAAACGTGGGTGGGTGAACAATATTAAAATGGATCAGGATAGGGACCGATGGAGGGTTCTTGTGAAGCTTCTGGTTGAAGTTTTTGAGTAGCTGCACAATTGTCAGCTTCTCGAGAAGGGCTCAGCTCTATGAGTGAGTGAATGAATATACCCAGAGACATTCTTTACGTAAACCATAGGATCCAACTACTGATGGGGATTTCGTCAGCAACACACACAGCAAACGCACACAAAGGTCAGAGGTCAAGTTCCGCAATATTGTCTAGTCTCTCGCCATTTGAAAAGACTGGCATGCAGAATCACTCTGTACGTCGAAAAATTCTTTTTTTTTCGCACTTTTCCTTTATTAAACTTCTGCGGATTGTTACGGTTATAAGTTTATACGCAGGCAAGGGAATTTTCGTGTTGAGAGGCATTTCCTGCGAAAGTAAATCTGATTCATCCTCTCAAAAAGGAAATTTCGGCTTCTTATGGGTTAGGCTTGGCCACCTTCGCAAGGACTGTATATTATTTAAATGCAAGAAAGGCATAAGTCCTGCTCTATTTTATATTTTTACGGCTGTGACTTACAGATCTAGAGGTCCGGGTTCGATTCCCGGAGCTAGCAGATTTTTTTCTGAGAAGTAGTGGGTCTGGTAAGGGGTCCACTCAGCCTCATGATGGTAATTGAGTAGCTATTTCAAGGAAATAGTGGCTCCAGTCTAGAAAACCGAGATTAACGGCCGTGGAGATCCGTTGCGCTGACCACGCAACACCCTATATCCGCAAAAGTTGGCACTAACTTCGCCGACAAGCGGCGGTCGCTCGGTCGGTATAGTTCGCTTGTGGACTGAAACCATGGAGTTTAGTTTAGACTATGAGAATTATTGTCTTCCTGCAATATTGTACTATATACCGTATTTTCGGGTCACTCAGCCGTTGTTCCTTCCAGCCTACCTGCTCTTGGAGAACGGCCCTTAAAAAGCCAAATATTCCTTACACTGACCTTCTTTCTCTTCTTAGTTCACTCAGGGCTCCCATTCCATTTATTCCCCTCCTTACATTGGTGTCATTTCTTTCCTCACTTGCCTTGTTCTTCAACCCTGAAAATGTAGGCAGCTGGCTCCTCAGAAACGTGGGTAGCGATCTACCAGACTACATGGCGTATATCCCAGAGAACAATGATCGGCTTCGAAAGAATTTTCCTTCTCTAGTGTAGGTGGATTATCCGCAAATAATGGCCAAATGCCTTATAGAAAGAAATATGGGATGGTACGGACTGGATTATTCTTGCTTAGGATAGGGACCAGTGGAGGGCTTTTGTGAACAAGGTATTGATCCTAAATTTTTTTAGATACTGGGAAATTCTTGAGTAGCTGAGCGACTGGCGGCTTCACAAGAAGGGCTCAGCTCCATCGAGTTAGTTAATAATCAAAAGACGAGGCGCCAATTATCAAGCAGCCAAATTAGAGCAATTGCAGAAATTAACTTAATCGTTTTCTATTTTGCAGAAAAGATTCTAATATGGAGGCATGCAAATGAAATATTGGGATCCAAATATCGATCATTAGTATTGTAGTGTAGGGGCCCGTTGCTAAGCGCTGACTCTGTAAACAGTGGCCGTTGCTACGCAGCTCCTGAAGCATACGCGTGCGAGTTGACGTCACACAATAGAGGAGGTGATGCAGGCGGCGTTCTCTATAGATCTGCTCTGAGGCTATATGACTCGAACGACCGAGTTCTTTTCAGTTCAGTGAGTAAGTGCAGTACAGTTTGGGTTTAGTTGTGGAATATTAACCAGCGGGCAATGGAAGCTGAAAATTCATTACCAGGAAACGTCTAGTGAAAATACTGCAGATGAATAACCATTGTGAATGCTGTTACTTAGCAAAGACTAATGAAAGTATAGTAGAATGAGAAATCTCAGTGTGGAGTGACCTGTAGTGTGGAATTCAGCATTGATGTTATAGTTATTTGTAATTACGATCTCTAAGTGGTCGATAAGCCGGTCGCGGTAGCCGAGGGGTCTAAGGCATACACTGTCTTCGCTTGCTCGGAAGCCGGGATCGTGGGTTCGAATCCCACTCAGAGTATGGATGTTTGTGTGCGTTTTTCTGTGTTTGTCTACAGGTAGAGGCCTTGCGACGAGCTGATCACTCACCCAAGGAGCCCTACCGTATGTGTAAGATCTAGAAAAACTGAAGTAAACGGAGTTCATGGAGGTAGGCCTAGGCCCACTGGGGCTGTAGTGTCAAGGGAAAAAAAGTGGTCGATAAATAAATTCACCGATCCAAACCCCGTCTATAGTCACTAATACACTGGACAGTATTTAAAATTTTAAATATTGATGAAAGTCGTGACCATTAAATATTCCTGGGAATTTGCAAAGGAGACAAGGACGCTTTTAATTATTCTTGTAGAAGGATATGTACACAAGCGGCAAAACCCTTCTTCAGAAGTAGGTTTTTCTAGAATAGAGATGAGCCCGATATAGGACCTTCCCCTGAGTGATAGAGCGTTTCAGAATTCCTATAGTTTCGATAGAGTAAAACATGGCCAAAAATCCTGCGAAAGTCGAACAAGAATGAATTTGCTGGCGAGGACCAACAGTAATTTACCACAATTGATCAGATACTTTCCTGAACCGTATGAATCATTTAAGTTCTCACATCACATGGCTAATTAAAAATCTGGTTTAATATTTTCTTCCCAACTACGCGAAGGTTTCCGAAGTGATTTACGCATACATATATGAAATCATACGTGCGCACAATATAAATAGGTATATATACATATATCTCATGCTTTAGGGAACTTGCAGGCTCATTATCATAAGCACAACATCCAGTCATCGAAACATGTCCTGCGTCAGTTTAATCCAGTCCTCACCCTAGCACCAAACTTCATTAGGACAGATTGTAACATCTGTGCTTGGCCGCGCCATAGCTCAAGCGGTTAGTAGCTGGCTTCCCATCGCGACGACCCGGGTTCGATCCCGGGACTGGTCAAGTGGGATTTGTGGTGGACAGAGTGGCGATGGGGCAGGTTTTCTACGAGAACTTCGATTTCCCCTGCCAATCTTCATTCCACCAATTGCTCCACAATCACCCCCACCTATCATCTTGGGCTGGTACAATAGGCCAGAAGTGGCCGCAGTACAAGGGACCAGACCCGGGATCGAACCCGGGCCGCCGCGATGGGAAGCCAGCGACTAACCGCTTGAACTATGGCGCGGCCCTTCACTTACATGCTTAAAACCAATAGTGCATTGCATATTTTTATGGTGCATTCAGCGAAAACAATTAGGAAGTGGCAAACATTTTATTGAGTTTGTACCAGCTTTGTTTCTACTCATGCCTGCATATACATTATATCTTCATAATCCGTTAATTACTACAGTTGTTGTAGGTCAGTAAGGACACCAAGTATGTAATTACATATGAGTAGGCTTGAAAAATAATTGGTGTGTCTAAATATAGTACAAGTAAGGCTAGTGACCTCATTCAAGGGTCAGAAACGGACACTAAAATAAAGCTTGCGTGTTTGGAAATACAGTGTAATAATCTTATATTAGAATTTTCACTTTTTTTTTTTGTTCTGATATGCCCTTCTTTATCTCAAGACTTCCTTCGTTTCAGTTTATCGTAGGAAAGTTACACACACAAAACAAGAACCAGACAAACACGCCAGCTGGAGCCATGCAATGCGACCATAAACCATCCACACTTTGCAGTTCAGCAATTTCTAATAAATATTTGTAGTCACTGCGGTAGCATCTCGTAATAAGATCATACGTACATATGTACGGAGGAAGAAATCCTTTGATATTTGTTGATTTATATATACTCATTCCTTGGCTTTACGGTTCTCTAAAAATCCTGACCTCCTTTGCTATATAAGCTCGTTATTACCTGCAATTTACCTTTTGCCTCGCTTATGATCAGTGCAAAGTTCTAAAGTGTGTCAGGTTTTACCTTGACGCCCTTTAGAACTTTAGAACTTTAGAACTTTACTACCATAATTAATAAGTTCGTGGACTGGCCGCAAAGCGTCTTTGCAGTGTACTACAGCGGATTGGTTGAGGCACGATATGATGACCTGGCAGTTTATCTCTCGTCACAGCAAGAGGACATGTAATAATATAATAATTTAATTCCTATAATAATAATAATAATAATAATAATAATAATAATAATAATGATTCGCGGATAGCGGTAACTGTCTACGCTCGAATCCGGGCGGTGCATTGTTTGAATCCTGGCAGGAACACCAACCACTTTGACTGGTTTTCCTCAGTCCCTCCAAGAAAATGCTCGAATAATATGTCTATTAGGCCACGGCAGCTACCTCCCGAATCATTTCCAACGTATCATTCACCAGTCACCGTGACTTTGTACGCTACGTAGTCTAGCTTCCAGAGAGTGTCGTAAGAATTCACTAAGAAAAAGATATAAGACACATCGACAAAAGAAAAATGATGAAGCGTTGCCGGGAAACCCCAGTCCCGACACTTCTGTATGGTTCCGAGATGTAGGTGTAATTAACAAAGGAAAGGGTAGTCAGTTCAGCCTCTTGAAATAAAACTCTGGCTAGCTATAAAGATATGCGTTCAAAGAGGTCTTACAAATAATAATGTCAGAAAATAATTGCGTGTATTTAAGCATAATTGAGTAATTGATACATATAGAATAACAGGTTTGTAGCTTCTCCAGAAATTTACAAGAATACCGCAAATTTATAGGAGAACATAATAATATAACTGATAAACTTAAAGAATAATATTGTGACATGACGGAAGCCAGTCATTGAGCTGTAACTGCTCGATAAACAACGGATACGCTTGCAACAATAGATAAATTGTTGAGCTATTCAGTGAGGACCGTCGGGGAACATTGATTGCCTGTGATAGCGAGTGGGTAGTGAGTCATGCCTAGGAAGTCGTGAGAGTTTTGAGATGGCAACCTTCCGGCAACGACGTAATGATGAGGGCAGGGGGATCTCCACTGTTGTAAAACGTTACCTAACAACACCAAGTGAAGACATAAAAGACTTTGTATATCCTGCTGTACAGTGGTTTTTAGAGTGTTCAGATCCGTGAAACTGCTTAATTGCTTGAAATTCCCAACGGCGTATGAACAACAGAGATGACATGATGAGCTGCTTCGTTGATGATGATGCACCCTTGTTCCAATAATAGATGGAGTTATCCGCCACTTCTTTTAACTTTAAACTAAAATCAAGGTGTGAAGCTTGATTTGAGTATAAAATTCCAGAAGCGCTTAACAATAAGGACATGAATAATTTTATCATACCGATTGCAACGGGAGTGCAGTCTAAGGCATGAAATGTTTTCGCTCGCTCGAAATCTGGGAACATCGGTTCAAGTCCCACTCAACGCATCGATGCCTGTGTATGTTTTTATTCCGTGTTTGTGTTGTCCTGTTTGTAGGTAACAGCCTTGCGATGGGCTGATCCCCCGTCCAAGGAGTTCTACCAACAGAATATAGATTAAGAAGCTAAAAAAGTGGGTCAAGACCCAATAAAGGGCTGTACAACCATTGATGAATGAATGAATGCATGAACGAATAATTTTATTCTTCTAGATCAAGGCTACAAACTCAAGGCTTGTGAAAAGCATGCTGTCCGGCAATTGGTTTCATGAGAACCCTGAAAATTTCCTTCGACTCCGCATAATACGCATTAACGTCTTCTTCTTACTTCAAGACAAGGCAGCGACTCTTGTTTGCAGAACTCAGCAAAGAAACTGCTTGATAAATATGTCATGTACTTGTAATTGATATCACGAGGCTCTATATATATATATACATATGACTTAGAAAAGTGTGGGATTAGTAGATTTGTTGGTGTGGAAGTCTCCTATTCTTCTCCTATGTGAGCCTACGTTAATTCAGAATCACAGATACATAAAGCCAAACAATTGCTATGAAAACTGGTTAAGGACGAAGAACCTCGTATAATTGTTAACTCCCCGTTGGCGAGGGATTGTTATTTACATGACTTAATATGACGCCGAAGACCCCAAAATTCCTGGATTTGCAACTCAATCAGTGAGAATTTAACTTCGTCTATAGAATTCCTGATCACATTCCCTGTAATCCTACACGTTTAGTATACCAAATAATTCGACCACTGCAATTATCCGCCTAGCCTATATGAGATCACAGTTTCCTAACAACTATTTACAGTTGCCTAATACAAACTGAACGTTCTACACAACTAATATAAACACCAACCATTGGACTAGATGCTGTGCCAGCTGCATCTCCCTAGGTTCTACATTAATATTATCTTCCAGTATCATTCTAGGGGGCGGCACGCGGTAGCGTATTTGGTTGGGGCACTATGCTACAAGCCAGAAGCTCGTGGAGTTGATTCCCGATGAGGTTATTGGATTTTCTTCAATTTATCTACTCCTTCCAGCCGCACTATGGCCATGGGGTCGACTCAGCCTCTAACAGAAATAGTACCAGGAATCTTCCTGGCAGGATAAAGGGCGGCCGACGAGTAAGGCTGACAAATTTACCGCCATCTGTGAACCGACTGTCTAGAAGATGTGGGAACCTCGACGTCTCGTAATCCTATGGGCCTCCGTTACCTCTTACAGGGATAGCTTTACCGTTTCTTTTATCCTTCTAGGGCTTCAAATTGGCTCTCTTCTAAGACACATTCTTATCAGCTGCCTGTATGCATGTCTTATGCCCGCCATTCTAGCTACATGTCCAGCCCGTTGTAAAGATCTTGATTTCACTATAGTAACATTAAACGTATACAAATATCTCACCTATTGCTACTTTCTTTGTGATTTTTCATTCAGTTAAAATATTATCCGTAAAATTTAAGCCCCTCGTTTGGGTTAGATTCAGTTGTGTTAATAATGTTATATTTTAGCGTCCTGATGCACTGATTTATGTCCATGATTTATTCTGACTGTCTTACAGTGCATACATTTATTCACCTTACTCTTCTTTCTTGCACTACATGTTTCAGCACAAAAGTGCCATCTTCAGGTGCTTTTCGATGTACGTCGAACTACTTCATTGCATGCCCTGTTGTCTTTATACTTAAAAATCTGAAATATATATTCGTCATATGTATTGATAAATTTTAAACATTAAAAATATTAAAACTGTTCAGGATTTGTCATCCTTTTGTCGTATTTCAATACGCGAGTCACACCTATCTTCTTCTACCGGAGTATTCTTCCTACTTTCGTGTGTGTATTGTGCTTTGTGTTGTGTCTTGCTCCTGTGACTGCGTGTGTTACAACACATGGTCAGTTGTGTTAATTCGAAATTTCTCTGATACTATGAATAGAAATAGAATTAAAATCTAACTGCAAAATTTTCCCTTTTAAGTTCACTGATATAAAATTAAAAATGATTTTGGACTTAAATTTGAGAAAGAAACTAGTGAAATGCTACATTTGGAGCATGGCTTTGTATGGGGTTGAAACTTGGACACTTAGGGCAGTAGATCAGAAACACCTGGAAAGCTTCGAAATGTGGTGTTGGAGAAGGATGGAGAAGATCAGTTGGACCGATTATGTGAGAAATGAAGAAGTGTTATTTAGAGTCAGTGATCAGAGGAATATCCTACACGAAATAAGAAAACGTAAGGCTAATTGGATTGGTCATATCTTACGCGGTAACTGCCTTCTAAAAGAAATTATTGAAGGAAAGCTAGAGGGGCGGATAGAAGTGACCAGAAGACGAGGAAGAAGACGTAAGAAGATGCTGGATGACCTTGGGGACAGAAGAGGATATTCTCTTTTGGAGGAGAAAGCTCTAGATCGCATTAAGTGGAGGAACTGTTTTGGAAGAGACTATGGACCTGTCGTCTGACATATTACTGATGAATGAATGAATACCAGACGATGGATAGAGTCCAAAATATACCTTATAGTTCCGTACAGCATAAACCATCGTCAGAATCCTTTAGAGTCTGAGTTCCTATCCCGATTTCTCAGTCTCCATAGTTTTGTTGCAGTATACCACTCCGTGACTCACCCATCCGTGAACCCATCCTACGTGAAGAATATTGCGTCGACCTCCTTACACGGAAGTTCATAGATCAAGCTTATAGACTGAGCTTATCCCTGGCTTATTTACGGACGGGTTAATTTTCCATTGGAGAATAGGTAGAATTTTGTGCTGGCCGTCAAGTGATAACATACAGTAACTCTGTTGACACGAATAGTAGTTGGACAGGAATAGTAATTATAGCTTAAAGAATAAGAACATACATATGTACGAGTACAAAGAGCTGTGAGCAATATATTCTTATCGAGAAAGTTGGCTCAAACACTAAAGCGTCTGATTTATATTGGAGAAGTGCCTGGTTCGAACCTCGGCTGAAACACTGACGAACTTGACTGAGGTTTTAAGGAATTTTAATTAGTCTCTGAAAAGTATGCTGCTGTTTTCTCTGAATGTCATCAGAGGGCTTCTTGGAAAACATAAAGAAAGAAGAAATTTGTTGTAATAGTGGAAGTTTTTCAAGTGGACAAATTTAGAGTGTTATACACCATTCTCAGAATCTATCAACACAACAACCATTTTGAAGTGAGCCAAGACTTTCACAAATCACATCTACACACAAATATGAACTTCGAAATGTGACTTCCGCCTTACCCACTGCACTTACGCAATTTCCGACAACTTTGATTTCGATCGATAAATGATAGGATTCTCGTATGATACTATCAGTACTATCACCCCGGATGCACGTATGGATATCACAAAGTGGCTACCAGTGATGTGTTTCACGACGGATCTGTAGAATGTTCTGGAGTCTAAAGCACTGCAGGACTCTTCTGACCTTTGCTGACTATTATAAATGCACTCCAATTTCTTCTTTCTACAGTACACACATCTGGTGCTATGACAGCTAAAAGTCAGAACAATGGAAGCCTGTAGAGGAGGCTATTGTTAGATAATAGCTCCGTAAACATGTTTCCGTAGCAACGAATGAACACACAACAATGAAGGAACTGTTGAAAGCTCTGTTTTCTGTGGAGACCGCGACAAAATTTTATTATTAGTACAAACGGGAGGAATCTTCATTGTTAGGAGCCGATACCTAGCAACGACAGAATAACAGAAGATTAATTCAACTGTAAACAAGACGACTGAGACAGACTTTATGCGCAGTAATACTCTCTCATATCGAGATAAACAATATAAAGTTACCGCATTGTTAACATAAGCAGAAAAGCCAAAAGAATTTGTATAAAACTTATACAAATGGAGTTCATCTCAGTTCTGTATGAACCACCAGTAAGTGACGACGAAGACTTTATAAAGAAAGACGACTGTGATTTCGCTAACGACACTCCAATTACAACGCCCAGAATTAATGAAGATGTTGCATCGACTCATCCAGCTGTGGTCAACACCACCGAGTGTATTTCCCCAGGATATTTAGACATGCCGAGCATATGTAACAATGCAAATACGGAACACATGAACCAAACACACCAACGACCTGTAACAAATGCACCTGTTGCATCGACTCATCCAGCTGTGGGCAACAGCACCAACAACAGATGGAAGACATTTTTCTCCGAGTGTATTTCCCCAGGACATTTAGACATGCCGAGTGTATGCAATAATGCAAATACGGAACACATGAACCAAACACACCAACAGCCAGTAATAAACGCACCTGTTGCATCGACTCATCCAGCTGTGGCCAACAGCACCGACAACAGATGGAATAGGTTTTTCTCCGAGTGTATTTCCCCGGGACATTTAGACATGCTGAGTGTATGTGATAATGCAAACACTGAACATGTGAAACAAACTCGCAAAGAGCAGCAAATGGTGCTGTACAGTGCAGAACAAGAACAGCAGATGTTTTCATCTCGTCCTCCTCCACAAAGCAAGCGCAAGGCTATTTCAAAAATTCCACGGCCTCCAAATGCATTTCTGATATTCGCTAATAAATGGCGTAGAACGCTGGCTATGCAGTACCCATGGGAAAGAAATAAAGACATCAGTGTAAGACTGGGTGCTATGTGGAAATCCATGAGCACAGAAGAAAAGGATATGTATGTAAACATTGCACGTGAGGTAGATGCTGAGCACAAGAGAAAATATCCTGATTATGTTTATTGTCCGAAAAAAGCACGCATCCAAAAATCTCTTCGGATGGGGGGCCGTGACCAGAAGACCCTGAATAAGAGGTGTCATACAGTGGCTCCCACCTTGCCCAGTGGCAGTTCCTGTCAGCTAGCCGCGCAGCATCAGCAGTTCTGGAACACCCACCAGCCGGTCTTGCTGCCCAGAGGCACAAGCAGGCAGCCACACAATCCACAAAGTCTTCTGGCATCAAGGATAATAGCAGAGCAACAAATGAGGCTTGAGGAAACTAAAATCACCATTCGGGAGCAGGTGGAAAAAGGCATGATCCAAGGAAACACAAAAACATACACGTATCTATAAATCCAGATCCCATGTCTAGTCATTAACGTGCGACATTATATTACATTCCATGAATTTGATGTGTGTCAGAAATTTCTGCAGGAAGTGAAATATATCAAAAAACACAAAATGTATATGTACAGTACAAATGAAGCTGCCATATAAAAATAAGCAGAGAGTTCATATAAGATATTCAAATGCTTCAATTAGATCCACACATATACTAGAACAATGCTGTTCACTCATAATGTTTATACAAACTTTAAAAAGATTATGAGTTGTTTTTTGTTAACAGGAATTCACGAACAGAGTAGAAGGAGTGTGTAAGTTTTTAGTGCCAGCACAGTGTACATTTTTTTGAAAACACGAAATTTTGGCAACTGGTCCACTGCTTGTTCCTTGAGTTAGCTCTGTGAACAGCTGTGTTATTTGTTATTTACAATAAATTTCATTAATGAAAATATGTCTTCACATGGAAGAGGTAAGATCCCTGGCAATTAAATAGAGCCTTACATGAATTTCTAGGTTTGACACATGTCATGATTCTAAAAATTTTCTTTTGTAGTGTAAATATCTTCTTACTGCCGGATGAATTACCTTCGACAACTATTCAGTACTTCATTATAGAGTGAAAATAAACAAATTAAATTGATTTGACTATGTCACTGTTATTGATATATAACACGTGCCTACTGACTCTTCTACTTAGAGCATATCCGGATGAAAGGTATCCAAAATAAAATAATTATATCTCAGAAATCATTTAGTATATGTATGTGTTACTCCATTACAAAGGGAGACTACCAGTTTTCTTTTTCTGAGTACATAACTTTCTCAAAAAATGTCAACGTGGGCTCCCTTGGTGGCAAGACAAATATCCAGACGATATTCGACCTTGTTCCACGTTGCTTGAAGCATGTTTGGTGTTACCGTAGCCACAGCGTCCCTTATGCGGGCTTTCAAGTGTTGATGGTCGGTCACCTTAAACTGGTAGGCAATGTTCATCACATAACCCATAAGAAAAAATCCACTCGGCTTAAATCTGGCGACCTAGGAGGCCAAGCTATTGTTCCGATTTTGCCGATCCATCTCCCAGCCATCTCTCTGTTCATGTGATTCCTAACATGGTGGCAAAAATGTGGCGGCGCATGCGCGTAAGCCGGGTATGAAAAAGAAATAGTTTTCCTTTCCGATGACATAAACCGGATACGTGTATGACAGTTTCCGAGATTTTTTTTTTATTATTATTTTGGATACTTTTCATCTGGACACTCTGCATTTATCACTATATCCAATGTTCAGTCGATAATGTGGTGACTTATTTGTTATGAATTTTGTTATATTTGTTTCATCTAGTGTCAGAGCCAGCAGTAAATCATTTACGCACACGAGAGAGAGAGATCTGTTGATAATATACAAATAATCGAAATTTTTATTTGAAATTATGACACTAGTGTCATCAGCAAATATGGAAATATTCGTAGAATATTATGAACACTCCATGCAAACGGAGTATCAGTATTCTTTATCTGTTTCTACAAGGGTTGGATAAAAAGTAGTGGCAACACTATTGTAACATGAAAGATGTGGGTCAGGTGGCACTAGCGCCGTCTGTAGCTGATAGCAAAAGTTCAGTTGAAGTAGTGCAGTGAGTGGCTCTGGTTGTATTTCATTGAGTTGCACTGTGCATTGTCTTGAAATGCAGGAGCCCAGTTGAAGCGCCCTAACAACATGTTTACGAAACAAGAACAACTCTCCTGGATAAAAATTGAAGTTGCACGAGGCTGTAGTGCACAAAACTGTTATTAGGGACTGCGAGAAGCATGTGGTGATGCTGCTTTGCTATATCGCACAGTGGCACGATGGGTGAAATTGTTCCGTGAAGGGAGGGATGCCATTCGGGACAGCCGTCGTTCAGGACGACCCCATGTTGACAGCCACACAATTCAGCTTTTTGCTTCTTTGCTGGATGTCAATCATCGATGGGCTGTCTGGGAGTTAGCTGCTGAGGTAGGCGTATATCAAAAAGCCGTGTTCCACATTCTGTACGATATTCTTGGATACCGCAAAATTGCAGTGCGTTGGGTACCCCATACAATGTCCGAGGTGCAACCACGCCAACGTTATGCAATTGCACAGGACTTGTTGGACTGGTACCAGAGGGAAGGTGTCGACTTTCTTGGAAGGATCGTCACTCTGGCTGAAACTTGGGCTCGCTCATACGAACCGCACATGAAGCGACAATCAAATGAATGGAAGCATCCTGGTTCCCCTCGTCCAAAGAAAGTGCGCTCTACACAGAGTAATGTGAAGGCGATGTTCATTGCGGCATATGACATTGATGGAGCGATACTGCACCACGCTGTACCTCAAAACAGACAGTAAACGTTGCCTACTACTGCAATTTCCTGCGCAATCATCTTCGTCCAGTACTCAGGAGAAAGCGATGACACTTGCTGGCAACGAACCACATCATCCTTCATGACAATGTAAGGGCTCATGCTGCTGACGCTGTCAATGATCTCCTTCGCAGCTGGCGATGGGAGATACTGCAACATCCGCCATACTCACCCGATATGAGTTCGTGCGATTATGCTCTCTTTGCCAAAATGAAAGAACCACTGCGAGGGACACGTTACAACACAAGAGAGGAGCTTATTCATGCTGTAGGGCGGTCACTGCAAGACATCAACAGAAGTGGACCCGCTGATGGTGTACGACGTCTTCCACAAATTTGGCAGAAGGTGGTACACATGGGGCGTATATATTGAAGGAATGTAAGTGTGTTTACCTCAGGCAATAAAATCATTTCGGAACTATAGAGGTGTTTCCACTACTTTTTATCCGACCTATGTATATACACATCAATCATAACATGCAGTAACGTGCAGAGCCGTTACTACGCAACTACAGCGAGATAAGCAAATATACCAGAGCCTTTTCTATGCAACGGCCCAGTAAACACATTCCAGCAACGGATACGCATGCAAAAGAGAAAAGTAAAAAAAAAAAAAAGGAGGGGTATCTCTGTGACAGGCCGTGTAGGCCCATAGAGGTGTGAGATGTTGAGGTTCCCACATTTTCTAGACAATCGGCTCATAGATGGCGGCAAAGTTGTCAGCCCTATGAGCCTGCTTCCCTTTACCCCCAAGAATATTCCTGGTATTCATTTCTCTTATAGGCTGAGTCGACCCCACGGCCATAGTGCGGCTGAAAGGATTAGGTCAATTGAAAAAAAATCCAATAACCTCATCGGGACTTGAACCCGTGACCTTCCGGCTTGTAGCATAGTACCTCAACCAACTACGCAACCGCGTTCTCCTACGCATACAACAGTAGCAGAACTATTGGGGGAAGTGTTTTCTCAGAGTCAAGAAAGAATTCCCATTATCGAAAACCGTTACCAAGCAACAGGTAATGCAGACATAGGCTGGGAAAACTTCCAGTGTACTATAACTACTCATTAGATTGTGTAGAATAGTGGAAGTTCTGTAATTATTTTTAATTACGAGTAATAAGGATGCCATAAATTAAATTATGAATCCAAAGTCTGTATCTAGTTGTGGTCCTGTAAAAACTGGCGTCAGAATTAATTGGATTGGAAATTACATTGGATTTTGATCCGCCATGATACAAAAATTACACAAGCAAAGGAACTCCTGTGGATGTATAGACAAAAATCTCATGGCTGTTGTCTGTAAGCATATGTCTCACATCAGAAAGTTAAGTGACATTCCAGGGGAATGTATGTCCTCTATCTTCAGAGTAAAGAGCAAGTCAAGCAAGAAATCAGTATGAAGAAGAGAGCAAGTAGAGCATATCCCAGAAGATATAACTCTTCATAGCCACTATTGTAAGAACCTCAAATCCAATATTTCTAAGTTAAATGGTGGTAGGGGTCACAGGTGCTAATATACAACTGCCATTGAAGCATGCTCCTGAAATATACATATTTATCAAAAATGTAATTTTGGAAGATAACACGTTCTACGCTCTTTAAACCGTATCACGTAAAATTTATATTTTACACGAAACTTGGCAAATGTAATACATAGAGGAAAAAATCTCATATAAACGGCCATTGCATATAACGCCACAGCAATCAGTCAATAACTGCTACGTGCGATTCTTTATATATAATTTTTTTCACACAGACCTTTAACCGTCATTTACAGTATACACTGCACATACACTTCGGTGTATTACATCCATTCCGAAAATCTCACAAAGAGGAAACCAATTTTTTAGTACGACCTATTTGCAACTCTTCTCCATCAAGGTCTGCAGGGGAAACTGATAATAAGCACATAGAAACCATACACACTCGTATTTAATCATATCATCTATTTCTGCATTCCAAAGAAACCGCCAAAAGTAACACCAACACACACGTACATCTTTTGCTTCCGTGTTAACGTGTTATGGCCGAGTTTCCTTCATTCTGAGTTTTTTCGTTGTAAGGCAGAGAAATGTAATTTAAAGATGTAATTATGGTAAAGATATCTTTAAATTACATTGCGCTGCCTTGCAACGAAAATACTCCATGAAGTTAGTTAATTATGGTAAAGATTTTCTGTATGTTGGCAATGGTTTGGCAGCAATGCAGTCAACCTATGAACGGTAGTCTCTACGCTCCCTAGGAGCTAATACGGAATATCTCTTTGGTTGAGCTCATAGAACTTTTCATTCCCAAGGTTGCGTGTAGATGGTATAATCGGTATAATTCGTATGTACAGTCGAAGCTGGTGTGACAGTGACAAGTTTTGAGGTATTAATAATTGTTTAGTTTGACAGTAAGGGTGCGTTGGTGTGGTGTTGTATATAATCCCGAGATAGAAATAGGATTGGCAGTGGGAAGGATAGGAAGTTTGCATTTGTGGGTGTTAGTGTATCAAGTATGCGGATTTGTATTAACCAATAAGTAAGTTGTGATTAAATGATATAACATGACTTCATAATTTTAATCCTAGTGTGGCGTGTTATAAAGTAATGTGAAACATGGGCCGTGATAATTGGAGGATAATACCAATACAGTTGCCATTGCCAGAAATCAGTTTTCCTCCTCCTAGTTGAAGAATGTGGTGTCAGTTGTTCTTAAAACTTGTATGAAAATGTAGGCTGTTGAGTATTTATTAGTATGTTGTAATAAGAAAGTCCCTGTTCTTAAGTACACCCCATGCAGACGTATGGGGAAGTGGAGGGATAGTTGCATGCAGCTGTAACCTTGACACAAGATGAAGGTAAATTGTCAACTTCAGGCATCAACCACCTATCCCCCTGCGGAGTTTTTATTGGTACCCACACATTGAAAGCTGAGTCGACCCAAGGGCAAGTTTGAATACTCTGAGAGAAGAGAAAAATTTCACTCCCCTTCTGGGAATTAAGGTGCAGGTAAACCAACCCATCTTCTAGTCTCTATCCAATTGGTGATTTCAATATGCTGTTCCAGCATATAGCCGAATTACTTACAGAGACAGAACACTACATGTCTCCCAAGCCCCTGGCATTTAAACACAAGATCTCAAGAACATAAAGTGGCCTGCAGTATCACTCTTGATCCCTAACTTCAGACCAAATATCAGAAATACTATCATAGATTATGTCTGTTGTATGTGTTAGATCTGTGCTGGAAGGTGTAGCATTTCTATAACTCTGTTTTTATTATGATATTCAGGTGATCATTATTATATATCAAGGTTCATTGTGCTGTAATATACTATAAGGTACTTGTATCTTGTATCTTTATTTTCATTTCCATAGATCTTTACTGGCTACCAAAGCCATCGGATATAGAACATGTCAAAACTTACATATATTAGTTATGAGAACAGAAACTAGTCCTCTTACACCTATATTCATAAAAGGAATGATAATTATACAATTCAATAATTTAACCAACATGTACAATTCATAGACGTTAATACCTTATTAAGCTCATTCCTTAAAAATATATATACAGATATCAATTAAAAATATTTTTAAATAATACGATATAATCAGCATTGTAAAAAGTTTAGTTCATCTTGTATTTAAAATACTTGTCCAACATATAAACAAGACACTTTTCAAGGCCAGTTTAAATTGTTTTGTATTATTGGACAGACTGCTTAAGTTTACATCTTTTTGAAGATGGTATGACACATTAGTTGTAATTATTCTTTTGGACTTTGTCCCTAATCTGAGATTAATAAAACCATTACATTTCAAAAAGTGGCCCTATTCCTACATGCATTAACCTGTTTTATACAAGAGTAATTCTTTGTTAGACATTGAGGTTTTGTTCCAGATAATCACTGTATGTGTTAAAATATGCTAAAGTGGGAAACACTTTGCATGAACACTGAGAATTTTGGAGAAGGAGTGTAAAACAACCTGACTGGGTCAAAATTGCTGGACAAATCAGAAAAATTGATCACACAACCCACTGGACATGTGTGGCATGTTTTACTGTGACAACAGAAAGAATATTTTTCATGGCACTGAAGTAAAACCTTACATTTGTGAAAATAAATATAGCAAAAGTATGTCTAACAAGAATCGCCTGTTATTACTCGACATATGGTACATTACAAATGACATCATTACATTGCTAAATGCCGTTATTTTGGGCTTTTTTTTAATTGCTAGTGGGGTGGGACTAAGTCCCTTGTACTGCGGCCACTTCTGGCCTATTGTACCAGCCCAAGATGATAGGTGAGGGTGATTGTGGAGCAATTGGTGGAATGAAGATTGGCAGGGGAAACTGAAGTACTTGGAGAAAACCTGCCCCAGCGCCACTTTGTCCACCACAAATCTCACTTGACCAGACCCAGGATTGAACCCGGGCCACCATGGTGGGAAGCCAGCGACTAACCGCTTGAGCTATGGCACAGCCCTTATTTTGGACTTAGTTCGTTTTCTGAATTTATTAAAGCCACTGTGTTGGAGAAATTGATTCTATTTTCCTCTTTGTGTACACAGTATACAAGAGGAAGCTACTCTGTTTGGGCCTCCAGTAAATAGAAGACTGGAATAACTTCCAGTTACCCATCTTCATTGTAAATTGTCTTATATACTTGGCCTTTGAAGACTTGCTGTTTGCGATTGGAGAGTAGATGTACCGAGGAACCCAGCAGAGTAGGTTCTCTCTGATATCCTGTTCACCTAATGACATAAATGGAATCAGTTTCCAAGAGATAGCAATTTTAATAAAATCAGGTAATGGATAGACCTGACATAATAGTATTCTCCATGGCTGTACAGCCCTTTGGGCCTAGGCTGCTTTTTCAGCTTCTTAATTGTATACACAGTCAGTAGGGCTCCTCTGATGGGGGATCAGTCTGTCAGAAGGCTGCTACTTACAAACAAAACAACATAGACATAGAATAAATGCACACAGACATCCATGCCTCAATTGGGATTTGAACCCATGACCCCAGTGTTCAAGCAGGAGAAGACAGTTTATGCCATAGACCAGCGACCACTGTGATTTGCGCGTAATAGTATTGAGCAGTAGAATATTCTGCATTTGTGATGCATGTATAAACTGTATAAAACAGACTAATGTAAAGCATAGTTTTAATATATTAATTTTGTAAGATGGGGCACGTGGTAGTGTAGTTGGTTGAGGCACTATGCTACAAGCTGGAAGGTCGCGGGTCAAGTCCTGATGAGGTCATTTGATTTTTTCAATTGACCTAATCCTTCCAGCTGCACTATGGCCCTGGGGTTGACTCAGCCTCTAACAGCAATGAATACCAGGAATTAATTAAATAATTTTCCTGGGGAGTAAAGTACGGCCAGCGTGTAAGGCTGACAATCTTACCACCATCTTTGAGCTAATTGTCTAGATAATGTGGGACCCTCAACGTCTCACAACCCTATGGGCCTTCACTGCCTGATACAGGGATAGCTTTACTTTTTTACTCTACTTTTACTTTTATAAGACAAATGATAAAGTGAAAAGAATTATGTCTAATTTTTAGTCCTGTGTGGTGGTTGTAAATGAAGTAAATTGTGGTATAAGTAGTGGAGACTAGTATCAGGAGCTGTGTTATGTATGAAAAAGGAATTACATGGAAAAGGATGATGCACTGGAACTAAAAATGCACCTGACTCATACACAGTTGACACTACATGTAGCTATCAGAATGTCAAAGTACAAAAATCGTCTCTTAAGTTTAACATATATGTTTAACAGAATTACTGGGGTTTTGGACTTTTTCCATCGTCCGGAATTTTAAGTAATACAGAACACAGTGTTTCGGAAACTGGATCTGTTTCCGTCTTCAGGTGAGAAAGGAAGACACCTACTCAGCTGTGCCCCTTAGAAAGAGCTAATCTCAATCACTGGATTGAGATGATGGAAAAAGTCCAAAACCCCAATAATTCTGTGTGTCATCCACGATCATCAGAACCCATTAGAATCTAATATATGTTTAAGTTACTTATTATTTTGTTCATCTGGCTGAATCTATAAACTATCAATAAATAAACATGACATTAAAAATTGTTGTACGAAAACACACATTATTATTTTTAAAACCATTAGTCATTCTGTATAGGTGAAATATATTTTTTAATTAAAAATTGTTAACTGATCTAACATACCTACTGCATTATTTCTTAGGTTATATCTGTGAATGTACTGTTTTCTTCACAGCACACAAAATTATTAGACTTCAACCTCTTTTTAAAAAGGAAAGATATGAGAAAAGAAAATTGTGACCCCCCCTCCATCTCTGTGTTATCGTTTTCATCCAGGATTGTTGAATTGACTAGGAAAAATAATTTGGTAAATTACTTGTGGAGGAAAAAATGTGTACATGTGTAGTTATCCCTTCTCAACATAGTGGTAGAGAGAACAGAAATGTTTGTATCTCATTAATGAAGTGTACAGTAGAATGTTTACAGCTGTGAAGAATTATGTGTAACCCCCTCAGAATGATTTTATATCATTTCTGTTTAGTAAATGAGAACACTGTATATTTAGAGAAATACCTGCAGGGCTCAAAATTTTGAGATGATTTTTGAAGGTAAAAGAGGAAACATTATATACTTATACTACATATTTAAATTAACTACAAAAGATGTACCACAAGGTACTGTCCTTGGTCTTCTTTTGTTTTTGTTGTTTGTGATTTTTATGATTCTACTATGAAAATTGTACAATAGAAAATAAATGAGAAGCTCAGTAAAAGTATGAAAATTGGTTATGTTTGAATAAACTTTACTTGAATATAATAACAGTTTTTCATTACATGCCACACAAAATTAAATGCTTCTGAAACAGCACTTAAAAGTGAGCAAACTATATGTTCCGTCACATTTACTTTTAGGATTTAGGTTGTATGAAAATATCAAATTGTATTACATATTGAACCCTGAAGTAAGAACTAGAGCTCTGAATGCTAAGCTGACTTGGCGTAAGGATGTGGAGCACAGGATCAGTGAAGTCTACCCTTCGTTCTGTTTATGTTATAAGACCCCTCGTAAAACCAGGGGTGTTAAACAGAAGTTCATGTTGTGGGAGCCATCCACATGGAATTAAGTGCTAGCCAATCAGATAGACCACACCATCTGCAGTGCTCATTGTTTTGTGCAGCACCTAGTGACAAAGAATAAAGATGCTGACTTCCAATACGCTAGCAGCAGTTGCACCTATGCCTACATCAAGACAGAGAACAAGAGCAAGTCTCTGAGGATCAGCACTATCAGGCCAACTCCACACAGTAACAGCGTGTGTCCCGCCAGCAACACTGACACTTGACTCCACTAGCAGTCACCTAAATCCACCGGCAAGTTCAACAGCCAGCCTGCAATCACCAAGCTGCCGCTCAAGGAAGACCACCGACACAAGCTCAGGCTAGCCCTCTGTAGCACGAGCTTTGCCCAGCATCCATCAGGTGTGCCCAGCCTCAGACATACGGCCCTTTTCAGGGCCACGACCTGACCAATTATTACATGCTCTGCTTCACTGCTCATCTGTATATTCCAACAGCAATAAATATTTGTTGTAGAAGTTTTATGTGGTTGTGTCTGTCCATGCTACCAGATCTGACGTCCCACGATATTGTTGTGTGACAATATGTTCACTTTAGACAGCAGAAAGCTCTATGGTGATAACACTTCCCAAATTGCAGTCCCATATAATTTCTTTATTGATGTTTGTTGAAAATAATATGGGTTTATATTGCACGACGTCACAAATTCATGGCTTTAATACTAAACGTAATTTTGATCTGTATCACCCTCAGACAAATTTGACAACTTACCAGAGAGGACCTTATTATTTTGGAATTAAACTATTTAATCATCTTCCTTTAAATATAAAAGAGTTGATCCATAATATTAAGCAATTTAGAGCAGTTTTAAATGCTTTTTATATACTAAAACCTATGACACTTAGATGAATATTTTAATTGGGGATAGTTTCTTGTTTAGCTGTGACCCATTATTTGATCTATTGTCATGTATGTGTTCCAATTTTGTATTATATTTTATATACACATGGTAGGTTATGTAGTTGCAGTGATGTGTAGGGTTTCATATGCTCGATTTATTGTTGTGGCTTTATATGCATTGTTCTGTTGACTACTTGCTGATTTAGCAAGCTTGTGGTGTAATGGGTTCTGTATCCAATGGCTTCGGCCTTGTATGGATGTGCTGGAACATGTAATAAATACAATACAATACAATACAAATAAAAAATTAAGACGTTTGTTTTCATGACCCTGTTTCAGATCTTCCAGTAGGATTTAAAAAATACGTATTAAAGACTGTCTTCATTAACACTTAAATGATGATGACTGTGTAGTTACTGAATGATTTTATTCCATTTCAGATTTCGTAATGGGGCAGAGAATATCACAGAATACTTCAGATAGCAAAACCAATGACAGTAATAAGAAACTGCAACCAGTGGAACACAGTGTGCCAGAAGAAATCCTTGTTCATATCTTGAGTTATGTGGATATTAAGACATTAGTAAATTTCAGGCTTGTCTGTCATTGGTGGAAGCATTTGATTGATAATGAGGTGTGGAGATTGAAAGTATCCAGAGAGAAATACAGGAGTTTAAAGGCAGTGGATCCTAAATGGAAACTGCCTTGGTATGTTTATTATAGGATATGTGATAAAGATCCTTTTGAGAAGAATGTATTGAAGAACCATTGCGCACAAGGTTGGTATTAATAAAGAATAGCCTCTGTGATCTTATACCAATTTTCTGTTCTTAAGTTGCTCATGTTTTTTATCAAATTCTTCAGACTAGTAAATGCTATGCAGTCATTTACTTATTTTTTTTTTTCATCCTTTTTGTGATTCTTATCTTCACCACGAATTCCATTCATTATATTACTAATTTTGTGGTACATTTCATGTGTGTTTCTTTTTTCACCTTTTAATTATTTAGAAGATGGCTTTTCTTTCTAGAAACTTTCATGTTTCCCTTAGACTTATCAAGGTAATACCAAAATGTTCTTTAAAACATACTTTACTTCTATAATTTTACCCAGATCTTAAGCTTCTCAATTCCTTTTTGCAGTGGGAATGGCAGGAGAAATTTTTGAGTGGGGCACAAATATATATTCATTTCTCTTAAGAGCTGCGAGCAGTGGTACATTCAGAAATAAAGTCCTGCATTTCATTTGAAGTGTAGGATTGATAAAGGGTTAATCAAAAAGGGGAAGCACAATAGATAATTGGAGGTCCCAGTGCAAGGGCCAGGTTATTATGGCCCACCCCTCATACATTCATCCAATCAATACAGTGAAAAGAAATACACTTGGTTGTCGACTTACGACCGACTTCCGTTCTGACTGACAGGTTGTAAGTCAGTCTGGTCATATGTTGGCCATATATTTATTAACAATATTTTTTTAACCTTTCTAATCATTTTATCATCTTTATAGTTTATTTTTAAAAACTTTTACAATTTAATAATCTTTTATTTTTCATTTTTTTGTGGTCGTAAGTCGACCAGGTGTCTTAGTGGTAAACTCTCAGCATAATGACAGTCTCCTGTGGATGGAAGTAGAACCAATGTAAAGCCAAAAGATGAAACATATGAGACATGATAACTTCTCTTCATACAGCTGGAGACATGTTAAAGTATATACTCAGTATGAGCATAACTTACTTATTGCAAGGAAAGAAACATTTTGCTTAGTAGAGTTCTGCAAGGAATAGTTTCATATCACAATATAATTTTAAATTGTTAGAACCTTCCAGATTTTTCAGTGAAAGAAGATACTTGCAGCTTTCTTTTATTCATTTCATTTATTTCTCTATAATTCTTGTAACAAAGAAAATAATGTTGCTTTTACTTCAGCCAGTTAAGATTGATCCCGCTCATTGAGTGAATCCAGCAGAATCTGGTTCCTTTTTATTGCCTGTAAGTGACAACTTTACTGAGAAACAGTTTTCATACTCATTTTGCTTTATTTTATGACAGGTTTATAGTACTATCGCATATAGTTGTATGCTAAGTAATCAACCAGTTTCCATGAAATTTAGTATAAACTTCCAACTGATTTTTTACAAAATTTAGTATGAACACTGGGCATTGAACAGAACCTGCAATCACACTTCACAGTTCCTTAACCACAGTAATACCAACATGACAGGAAGGAACTGGAGATGAGATTAACACCAGTAGCTTTTAATTTAGGACCATGAAATTCTGTGGGCGCGTAAGGCTGACAACCTCGCCGCCATCTGTTAGCTGATTGTATATAGAAAATGTGGGAGTCTGAAAGTCTCTCAACCTTATGGGTCTTCACGGCCTGTTACCATGAAATTCAGAATGATGAAAGTGTCCAGCTGTTTATGTGCTCATTGATATACAGGTTTTGAATTCTTACATTGAATGTATAGTACACTAGCAACCTTCTGTGTAACTCTTTTGTAAGATAGGTCCCTTTTCTCTTAGTCAGGTCTACACCACATTGGTACAACATGATGCAATTTATGTTATTTGCATGCCCTTCCAGTCCATTGTTGTAGGATGTCAAATAACATCACAGGTTACAGAGTTTATAGTTCTGTTCCATTTAATAGCAGTAATTAATGAGCCATGTTATCTGGGCAATTGAAATTTTGTGTGAGGATACAACATTAATGACCTTACATATTTTTTATTGAATAGTTCTCATGCTCCAAAAACATGAACATGATAATGATGCAGAATGTTGAAGTTATGTTTTTAAAACTTCCAGGCAGTGGAAATTGGGCACAGAATGCCACCGAGTTGAATAATTAGTTTTCCTTTACACATAAAAGCTGTAAAAGAAGTTTGTGCCTTAGATTCTTCCTGCAAATTCTTGTTATCTGTAATACATGGTATTTAGAAGCCTGAGATGTATACAGTGAACATTAGAATCATAATTTTTAAAAGCTGTTTTGAAATGTTCATAAAAATGGAAATGTTAAAATTAGAGTTCTCTATTTTTTCAAGCAGTTCTTTCATATGTAAAACTCATTTTAAAGTAATGTGTAAACTTTAATTTTTTTTTAAGATAATCTCAAATATTGGAACATTTTGAGCAATGGAGGTGATAAGTGGGCTATAGAAGATCCTCCTCAGGGGACAGATACAGTGCCACAAAGTGAAGAATTTGGTAACTTCACTAGTTGCTTTGCCACATCTTTTCACTCTTGCTCTAAAGAACAAGTAGTTGATCTGCTCTCAGAGGGTATGAATAGCAAAGTGATGGATGAGTTTCAACCCATTATTGAAGTCAGTGAATGGTAAGTACTGCCATTACTTACAAGGAATGAAGTATGCAAAAATAAGATTGTAAAATTGAATGCTCCTGAGAAGAATTATTCATGTAAGGAATGCAGGTCTCGTAGTAAGTAATGTAAACATTCATGAACATTAAAAAGCTGGTTTGAAACCTCGTGATATAATATATTATGATTATTTATGAATAATATGTGCCGAGGTTAATAAAATTGCTTCAGTTTTATTGTTTGCTTTGATGATAAAATTATCAGTTTACACCAATGAAACAGTTATTCCATTGTATCTGCACTGTACTTTGGTCTGCTTCATTTGTATATCTATTTCTTAAAGAACATCTCTGTATCACATGACAAACATAGGAACATAACTGAAAGATGCCTTATGGTTTTCATAATAATTGTTATAGTTATGTCCTCTTGTTTTGATGTTACTCTGTCTCTGATTATGACTTTTCTCAGTAACTCCCCAAATGCAAGTAAAATGGTTATGAATTTAGTCTTGCAGTTTCCATGTGATTAAATATAATGTGTGGTTTCAACTTCTGGCACTAGACCATGTCAGATGTTGAGGGATTTCCCCACCTCTTCTCAGGGCCACCCCATTACCTGAACATATTTTGTCGCCTCTTACCGCTAAACATGAGCTTCTTTCACCATCCATGTGGTTCCTCCATATTGGTTAGCATCTCATTCCTCTGTTTATCTAATTAGAGCTCATCTCCAGGATGTTGCCTAATGTGAGAGATATAGGCTATAAGAGCAGCTAAAATCCCTTTCCAAGTCGTTAACCCTGAAGTTTGCCAGAACCTACAGCATTTGACATGGCCTAAACCTGAAGTCCAGAGTCACATGTTGAGCTCCAGCCACCAAAACCTAAGGACTAGAATGGTTAATAATTGAGAACATATGAAGCAGCTTGTAGTCAATTAGTCAATGGTATATCTATCTCACACAACTCCTGAGTTCGTCATATTTACAGATGAAATGAAAGTAGATTCTGTTACTGCTGCTTCCACTACTACTACTACTACTACTAGTACTAGTACTACTACTACTACTACTACTACTACTAATAATAATAATAATAATAATAATAATAATAATAATAATACCACAACAACAATAACAACGACCAAAGTCACCATGACGTCTGCCTCCATGATGGCACCCACCAACACCACTGCCGCCACAGTGCCACCTTTCAGGAGAATAGAAAGGAGAAACTCTGACATAAATAATAATCGTTCAGTTTTAGATATTAACCACATGAAAGTAATAACCATAACAAATGCTACCAACTAGTAGATACCTCCAACCTGTTTATATTACTCATATTAAGGCCTACATAAATACTCCAAATCCAAGAGGCCCAAGTAAATGTGACCAACTGTTGAGTAAAGGCTGGTGAAGAATAACTGAATTGCATGCTAATGTCTGAGAATGCAGAGTAACGTTTACATATATCTTCATGTTACTGGCATACGTAAGCAAATAAATATAATTTCAATGTTACATTTCCTTTTAACAGATTGTTTATGGTGCTGCTTAGGCTTTGTGGCTTTGAATGTGGTTTCTTACTTCAGTACTGCTTCATTACAGCTTACGGTTCATAACCATCTAGTCTTTATTGCAGGATATGAAACATCAAATGTTCTGAATATACTTATTTTATTGTAGGTATGCTGGCCGGTTTGATTGTGGTTGTGTATATGAAATGAAGTGTGAATTGCTGAATGAGAAGAGAGAACCAGTAACTGACATCAAATGCCATGAATCACTCAAACAGTGGGAAGGAGGAGTATGGCATAAGGTGAAGTATCTTTCTAACATCAGTGAACAGTTGGTATAGCAACTAAGGTATGTGCTGGATGACCAAGGAGTCAGGGTTCGATTCCAGGCAGGGATCAGATTTTTCTCTTCTCCATAATGTCCGTACTGGCTCTTGGGCTCACCCAGTCTCCTGTACAATGGGTACAATGAGATAATGTTCTTATGAGGTTAATATATATATATATATCACCACTAATTTCTGTGTAAACCATGCATAACTTGCTTTAATATTGCTGTTAATATGTCATCATGAATATTTTGTTTTGTAAGTGTATCCTTGACACATCTGTTCTGATTATGTTATCATTTAAAGAAAATATCCATTGTTTAGATCTGTGACCTAGGAATGACTAGTGTAAGCAGATATAGTAGACTTTATGTATGTGTTATAATTACAGTAATCATGGAAGTGTTATAATTGATTGTAGTCACGACCTGTAAGTGGTCAACAAATTGAATTACCGATCTGAACCCTGTCTTTAGTCACTGATACACGTGACAGTATGATTAAAAAGTAAAAGATAAAGGTATCCCCTTAACAGGCCGTGGAGGCCCATAGGGTTTTGAGAGGTTGAGCCTCCCACATTTTCTAGACATTCTGCTCACAGATGGCGGTAAGGTTGTCAGCCTTATGCTCCAGCCACCCTTTACCAGCAGGAATATTCCTGGTACTCATTTCTGTTAGAAGCTGAGTCAGCCCCAGGGCCATAGTGCGGTTGGAAGGATTTGGTCAATTGAAAAATCCACCTCATTGGGATTCGATCCTGCAACCTTCAGCCTTGTAGCATAGTGCCTCAACCAACTACACTACAGCGTGTCCCCCGTGACGGTATGATTAGGGTCATAAAATAAGATATACAATGAGTAGGTCATGTAACACAAAGTAAGCGAGACATTCGTACAAAGCTTTGGTCTGAAAACAGAAAAGGAAGAAACCACTTAGGAAGCCTAGGTATACATGGGAGAAAGGTACTAATATTTGTATTCAGGGAATATGGATTGGATTCAGCTGACTGAATAGAATTCAGTATCTGGCTCTCATGATTATGATTAACCTTATGGTTCCAAAGATGTTGGGGAATTTATTGAACAGCTACTGGACTATCATCTCAGGAAAGTCTGTGCTGCATGGAGTGAATAAAGTTTGGATCTTACTATGAAGATTTAGTAACCTGATGTGCATGGACTCAAATACCTTTCCATTCTCTCGCTGCTCGCAATAGATCATTATTCTTATTTGAATTCTGGAGCGTGTTTTGTTGACGTCAGTGTGCATTTATGCTAATAGCCACGGTTGATACATAATTTCAAATCTATCATATTAAAGTTTCAGATTTTTTAATGTTTTTCATTATTGACATTTGTTATTCTTCCCTCTTCAGGTAAGCTACGTGTTCCAGAGCTATGGACCAGGTGTTAGGTTTATTAGATTTTATCATGGAGGCATGGATACCCAATTCTGGGCTGGGCATTATGGCAGTAAAATGAGTGGAGCATTTATAAAACTCAGGATTCCTGCACCCCCGTCAAGAAGATGCAGCAGTGCAGAGGATGAAAGTGATTCAGAAGATGATGTGTTATAACTCCATTGTATTTCTTGAGTTGAAGCTGGCGCCAATATTGCATTTGAAATTCATCTCTGTTGAGTTATTGCTGCATTGTAAATTGTATATATATATAAAGATTCTCAAAATGAACATCAAATTTCAAACAAGTTACACTGGCTAAGAATACCCCTCCTCGGATATCCTCTTTTTCATGTGTGGTGCTACAGGCCATTTCAATTCAAATCCTCCCATTTTCCTGAATTCAGAATCTTGTTATGAACATTTGGTAGGGCCCTTGGATGGGGGATTGGCCTATCACAAGGCCTCTGTCTATACAGGACAGCACAAAGACAGAAGAAAAGTCATAAAGAATACTGATGCCCTGTTTGTATGGAGTGTTCATAGTATTCGTCAGATATAGCCATAATATTTGTTGATAACACTAGTACAGTCAACTCTCGATTATCCGGGCTAATGGTGGGGATGGAAGTCACGGTTAATCGAAAACCCGGTTAAGCCAAATTTTATTATACGGGCTGGACGACTGTGAAGGGTCGGAGTTCGAGTCCCGGTAGGGTCAAGAATTTTAACTTCTCCAAATCGTCCAGACCGGCTCTGGGGTCCATCCAACCTCCTATCCAATGGGTACCGGGGGCTCTTTCCCCGGGGGTAAAGCGGCCGGGGCGTGAAGCTGACCACTCACCTCCAACTAGTGCCGAGGTCAAGAAAATTTGGATCTATACATCCACTCCCCCACACGCCTTAATGGCGTAGGGCTTAATTCGTTGAGCAGAGGAACAACTTTACCTTTTACCTTTTAATACCTTCATAATACT
>NW_019729230.1:1182110-1188682 GCF_002891405.2 Cryptotermes secundus
AAAAAATATTTAGCTTGTTTAGCACAAACTGGTCCTGTTATTGTTGTTCCCTGTGCCCTTAGTTGATTAAACCAGGTCAGCATCGCTTTGTCGAGATCATCGTATGTTGATTTCTTCATGGTTTTTCTCTTCTTCATTCCGCTTGAATTAGAAGACGAAGCAAAGGAAATTAACTCATTCTTTTGTTTTTTCAAATCACGAACAGTTTGTTCTCCAATACCGTATTGCATTGCTAATTGTTTAACTACAGCTCCTTTTTCCAGCTGATTGATAATTTCAAGTTTCTGTTGAATACTTAACACAACACGCTTCCTTTTAAACCCCGACATTTTGCTAACGCACTTGAAGATCTATATTAAGAAACTGATACACTTACTTTCACAATGCACTCTCACACTGAGATGGTACCGTTAAATAACCTGGGGCGGTGTATTTGTCCTTGAAACTTTCCAAAAATTCTTGCATTCTTTCACCCCCACCCTAGAACATTGTGTTCGCATAACGGGACGAAATAATGCAGAGCTCGGTTCACACTAGTGCGAAAATAGTGTTAAACTCACCATGTGAAACAAAAGTGAATGAATATTAAACAACATATAAACTTAAAAAAAAAAGCCCCGGTTAAGCCGCAAACCGGTTAATCCGCCCCCGGATAATCGAGAGTTGACTGTATGTTAATTTCTCTTTAAAATTTCCATGATACCTCTGTTGTGAAACAGATCTTTCTGTAATCTGAGTAAATAGTTTACTGCTGACAAGCTGTCTATGAATATATATAAAACAGATATAAAATTTATAACAAATAAGTTACCACAATATTGATTTAATGACAAATATATAAAAAAAGTAAGGAATTAAAAAATTCCATGTTTAGCAATAGATAACAACTTCAATTTGAAAAATTACAATGATCAGTTGGTTCCGTAGTTAAGAGGATTGTGTTACGGAGTTTGTTCCGTGTTAAATATTAGCAACACTGACACACTCAAATCAGTATTTTTTGCCTATTTTCACACTATCATGAAGTACTGAATAGTTGTCTGAGGTAATTCATCTAGCAGCAAGAAGATATTGTACCATGTTTATCTACTGAAGACGCTGTTCGGATTGTTAATTGGTTTATTTAACAACCTACAAGTCGTAACTACAATTGATTATAACACTGTTGCGGGGTTTCACACTTTGTAACCCTGTTCGCAATAATCTGTTCACTATCTTCAGTAGTCTACACATATTCACATTACGGGAGCTATATAAGTGTCACTGTGTTACACACTCCCAATTACTTCTCAGTTATCACAAACTATCACTGATTATCACACACGCGTCCGGTTCTTCTTTCCGCGACGGCTGCTATATTCCAATTTAACTCTTAACGGCTCACTGCTGGCTAGCTTCCAACTCAACTCGTAGGCTGCTGCCTTGAGAACTCACTTAGGCGGCTGTGTAGTTCCCTTATATAGTCGCAATGTCTGCCTGTTACGTAATGGGTACCGCTGTTGCCTGACGCTGTGTTGACACAGGCATTGTATGCCTCATCACAGTAGGAAGCGGTACCACATAGCCTGGGGGGGGGGCTACGTCACTGTGGCCAGAGCTGCCACATCACTGCTGGGGGAGGGAGGGGTTGTCCTCCATTGCGCAACATGTCACACTGCTCACTCCTTAAGGCTGTTCGTCCTGAATAGCCTAACTGTGTACCCCCGTTCCTTTCCTCCAAAGGATGTCCTTGGTGGGTCTCCTGTTGTTTCGGCTAATCCTCGCAGCGACTATTATCCAGCTGTTACAATATTTACACTAGAAATGAAAATTGTTAGGTGTCAAACCTAGAAATTCATGTAGAGGTCAGTTCAAGAGCCAGTGATCTTACCTCTTCCATGTGAAGACATATTTTCATTAATGAAATTTATTGTAAATAACAAATAACACAGCTGTTCACAGAGCTAACTCAAGGAACAAGCACCATCCTCATGGACCATTTTCCAAATTTTTGTGTTTTCAGAAAAGCGTACACTATGCTGACATCAAAATTATCCACAGTCTACCCTCTAGTCTCAAAAGCCACAGTTTAAAGAAGCACTAAAAACTTACACACTCATTCTACACTGTTCATGAATTCCTGTTAACAAAAAAACACATAATCTTTTTAAAGTTTGTATAAACATTATGAGTGAACAGCACTGTTGTAGTATATGTGTGGATCTAATTGAAGCATTTGAATATCTTGTATAAACTCTCTGCTTATTTTTTATATGACAGCTTCATTTGTACTGTACATATAAGTTTTGTGTTTTTTGATATATTTCATTTCCTGCAGAAATTTCTGACAGACATCATATTCATGGAATGTAATATATTGTCGCACGTTATTGATTAGACATGGGATTTGGATTTTTAATTGAATATACATGTATGTTTCTGCTTTTCCTTGGATCATGCCTTGTTCCACCTGCTCCCAAATTTTGCCTTAGTTGCTTCAAGACCCCTTTGTTGCTCTGCTATCTTCCTTGATGACAGAAGACTGTGTGACTGTGTCTATGGGCTGCAAGGCCTGGTGGTGGTGGTTCCAGCTCTGCTGATGCTGAACGGCTCGTTGACAGGCACTGCCATTGGGCAAGGCATCAGTTACTTTATGACATCTCTTATTCAGGCCCTTCTGTTCATGACCCCCCACCCAAAGAGCTTTTTGGATGCAGACTTCTTTCAGACAATATGCATAATTAGGATACTTTCTCTTGTGTTCAGTATCTACCTCGCATGCAGTGTTCACATATCCTTTTCTTCTTTGTTCATGGATTTCCACGTAACACCAAGTCTTACACTGATGTCCTTATTACTTTCCATGGGTACTGCGTAGCCAGCGTTCTACACATTTATTAGCAAATGGCAGAAATGCATTTGGAGGTCATGGAATTTTTTAAATAGCCTTGCGCTTGCTTTGTGAAGGGGGACAAGATGAAAACATCTGCTGGTCTTGTTCTGCACTGTACAGCACCATTTGCTGCTCTTTGCGAGTTTGTTTCACATGTTCAGTGTTTGCATTATTACATACACTCAGCATGTCTAAATGTCCAGGGGAAATACACTAGGAGAAAAACGTCTTCCATCTGTTGTTGGTGGTGTTGGCCACAGCTGGATGAGTCGATGCAACAGGTGCGTTTATTACAGGCTGCTTTTGTGTTTGGTTCATGTGTTCCGTATTTGCATTATTACATACACTCAGTATGTCTAAATGTCCTGGGGAAATACGCTCGGAGAAAAACGTCTTCCATCGGTTGTCGGAGTTTATGCAACATCTGCATTTATTATGAGCATTGTAATTGGAGTGATGATAGCAAAATCACATTCCTCACTCATAATAATTGCCCTGTAGTCACAAGTGGCTCAGTCTTAACATGGACCTGAGATGAACTCCTTTTATAAAAATTTTAAATAATTTTTTTTTACCTTTTTGTGTGTGTTATTAATGCAGTAACTATATATTGTTTATCTTAGTAAGACAGTATTACTGCAGAAACAACTCGATTTCAAGTTCACGTAAGATCTGTTTCAGTTGTCTTTGATACAGTTAAATGAATCTGTTGGTTACTCTGTGGTTGCTAGATATCAGCTGCTATCAGTAGAGATTCCTTCGAAGTCACATTGCGACTGACGGCCAGTCAGTCAATAAGTCTTGGTATAGAGTTGTCATATTTATTACTGTTTGGCAGTTACTGTCTTGTTTTTTTTTGGGCGCCCTCTCTGATGATAGGATGGGTCTCTCTTCCGTATATGCTGTTGGCGCTTGCCAGCACAGTCCTCAAGTCTGAGTCCCTTGTGACTTTCCACCATATTTTGCTGTCTCAGGTTTGAGACTTCCCTTTTTGTCGCCTCCTACAACTCACAGGGTCACGGTTGAAAGTCACATTGCGACTGTCGGTCTGTCAGTAAGTTTTTTTGTTGAGCCCCATCTGGCGCTTATGACCAGATATTTATTACTGTTTGACAGTTACGGTCTTGTTTTTGTGGGGCGCCCTCTTTGAGGATGGGACAGGTCTTTCTTTTGTATATATGCTGTTGGACCTTGCCAGCATATCCTTTCTCGGGTCTGAGTCCCTTGGAACTTGAGACCATATTTTACTGTCTCAGATTTGAGACTTCCCTTTTCGTTGGCTCCTATGACTCGCAGGGTCACAGTGGAGGTATTTGACCCTGCCTCCACATTGTGTTGTAAACTTGTGTCCCAAGTCCAAGTCACATTGCGACTGACGGTCCGGCAGTCTGTCTGTCTTGGTGTCTAGCCCCAGCTGGGGCTCATGACCAAGTTTTTTTTTTCCTTGTATGAAAGTTACTGTCCTGTTTATTTGGGGCGCCCTCTCTGTCGAGAGGTCGGATCTGTCATTTGTCAGTCATAGTCTGTGATAGTAAGTCCATTGCCAGTCGCAAAGCAACTTTGACTTTGACAAGGAATCTTTTCCCCATATGTTGGTGGGGTCGAATACTTCCTCCGTGACCCTGCTTGTTGTAAGAGGCGACGAAAAGGGAAGTCTTATATCTGAGACAGTAAGACTCCTTGCCCTAGTTAAATAGCCTGGAAACGGGCCATGCAGAAAACGCCACCGCAAATGGTTCCTTTATTGCTGCTTGTGAATTCGGGCAACGGAAACGTGTTTACGGCGCTATTGCCTAGCAATGGCCGCCTCTTCAGGCTTCCGCTGTTCGGCTGTCATAGCATAACATGCGTGTATTTTAGAAAGAATAAACGTGAAGTTCTGGTAGTAAACCTGAAATATACGTAGGATAGCAAGTTGTGGATTGGATTACTGTGGTAAAATGAAGGTTTAGGGCATTGTATAATTATTAACTCGTTTATAATAGTGAGCAAAGCTGTTAGGAAGTCCAAAAAGGTCTGCAGGGTTATAGAACCCAGAACATTCTGCAAAGTCGTCCTGAATTACGTCGTTGGTCACGGATCTTCAACTAAAGGTGTCCAAATGTATATCGCATCAATCGATTATCCTATAATCTGTCGAACATCACTGGTCACGGATCTTCACAAAGAGTAATAAACGGTAAATCGTATCATTCGATTATCCTAGCAGCTGTCGCGATCTGTCGGTCGAAATCGATACTTTCGAAAATTGTGTAAGGAGAGGTCACATTTTGAATGCTTGTCGGCGGTAGATGTGATTTGTGGTATGAACGTTTTGCCACAATTTAAAATGACTGTTCTGATGGAATTAATGTTGGTCTGCTTTTCTTGGTCTTTTCCTGTTGGTAAATATGAAATTTTTAGTCGTTATTCGGAAGACTTGATTTGTAACACCTGTTGAAAGCTGTGAAAGGGTTCAGCAGTCAAAATATAATTTTTGTAACCGGTACTTAACATCCAAGAATTCCTCCTGTTCTGTTCTTGGTACATTACTTTTCATTATATATGTAAATGATATTCCGCATCTAACATAAGGTAGAACAATAATGAATGATGATGATACATCAGTACTGAATGTAGGAGAAAATATAAGGTTAACACCCAAAAACAACATCTGAAAATACAGGCTTACTAGAGCAACATTTAGAAACACTTTATTTACAAATCTGACCATAACACGCAACATTCACTTCAAGACGAAATAATGCAGGCAGAAAGGTAAGTTAAAGATCCTAATGAAGAATAGAGAAATACAGTAGAAAGTATGGATTTCTTGAGGTCATAATTAACACTAACCTAAGCTGGGAATCATGTATCAAAAATATCTATAGGAGAATTAGCTGTAACCTATTTATAATTAATAGGCTATCTAAAATATTTGGTATGAATGTAAGAAAGTTGTATTGTCTTCTGGGATGTGCCACTGTATAGATATTGTGTAAACCTTTTTTTTGGAGGAACGTATTGCCTCCATCTTCAGGGCATAAAAATCTAGAAGCAATGAACTAGCGTGAGCAGGTGGCTACAGACTAAGTCACCTAAGTTGTCCTGTAGCTGTCGAAGTCTTCTCTGCAGTAGGCTTTAGGGAAGAGAGTTGTCATGGGTACAAGGATTGGCCACTTGCTGTAATTATGAAGTAGAGTAGGAGATTTTGAAGGGTAAAGAATATCTGAACTTTGAATACTTTGTCATCTCCTCTGGAACTGGAATGCAAGTCTCATCTTGTCTCTCGGGATTGACCCACTTGAATATTAGGGAGGTCTACATGATGGTCCAGACAGGACAAAGAAAGCGAGCAATGCTAATTAAGGAATTTAATACACAGCATTGTTTTATCTTTTTCAGAGATGATGAAAAGTTTGGGTGTCGTGAGCGTTACGGTGGTCCAACCTCAGACTTCACAGTAAAGGAGGGCTACAAACAAAATGTTAAACTCGACTACATAGATGATGATGGACATGTACTTAATGCAAAGGAGGCTTTCAGGTTAGCACAGATAACAGCATATCTGTTTTTAAGATATGTCACACTGTGGAGGGTAGCCTGTCCAATGGTAGTACATTCTTTAGAGCAGAAAAAGTTTCCACAGTAATTGCCATTTTAAGAAAAAAATTCCAAGGAGGAAGAAGTTTTTCAATGAAAACAGACAAGATTATGGGAC
>NW_019729230.1:1189020-1201745 GCF_002891405.2 Cryptotermes secundus
GACCACACAACATATTTTTATTATTATTACACTACATGTTTCGACCTCAAGAGGTCATCCTCAGGTGTACGAACACAGCTGTATAATTACACGCAATCACATTCGTCTTCTCACTTATTCGATCCTGTATCTTATTCAGGCTCACGCTCAATAATATATCAAGCTCTCTCATAAAACACAAGTTAAAATTGTTCTAAATGTCAAAAGTTAAAATTTAAATTTAAAATTTTTAAAAAATTTAAAGTTTGTGAATCGAATTTCAGTTAAGGTCACTAGTTATGCTTTCACTTTCACTTGTACTCAGTCACTTCCTACTTACGTTCATCACTGCGTCAAGTTCACTTTAACTAGTTTAATTATATTATTGATTAAACGTTCATGAATTAAATTTCAATTTTATTATAGGTTGCACTTTTTCACTTTTGGGGGTCTTGCTGTTCTACTGCTTCTTCTGAAGTTGTGGATCTGTTACGGTCCATGTCGTGATGGCTACTAAATTTTAAATTTAAATTATAACTTTTGGTTAGAACAGTTTTAACTTGTGTTTTATGAGAGTGCTTGATATATTATTGAGCGTGAGCCTGAATAAGATACAGGATCAAATAAGTGAGAAGACGAATGTGATTGCGTGTCATTATACAGCTGTGTTCGTACACCTGAGGATGACCTCTTGAGGTCGAAACATGTAGTGTAATAATAATTAAAATTGACTCTAAGTATGGTTCATTTTGCAGATAGGTTGCATGAATTAGGAAGAAATATGCCTCAAAATTATTATTATCGCATTTTACTTTTATTAAAATATTTTGTATTAATAATTTCAATCTCTACGACTTTAATGTGCTGTAGCATGCCCATTTCTGGTTATTGGCTGTATGAGTAAGTTGTGATGGAAAACGGAATGTTACATATTCTTATTATTTCACAAAATAACAGATTGAACTATATATGGATCATACCCTTTTTTCTGGCTGAAACTTCAGGATGAAAGGATTTTACATGTTACTTGGAAACATGGCCACATTCTCTAAGATCCTAAAATACAGTGACTTTAATGTTTTCTCTATTTATAATTTCAGATACGTGTCTCATGAATTTCATGGAAAGGGACCTGGCAAAAATAAAGTGGAGAAACAAAGGAAGAAAACTGAACAGGAGGGAGTGAGTATCAGTCCAGATGTGGTCATGAGCTCTTATTTCTAATACAAGCCGGAAGGTCATGGGTTCAAGTCCTGATGAAGTCACTGGATTTTTTTCAATTGACCTAATCCTTCCAGCCGCACTATGGCCCTGGTGTTGACTCAGCCTCTAATAGAAATGAGTACCAGGAATATTCTTGGGAGTAAAGGGCGGCCGGTGCGTAAGGCTGACAACCTTGCAGCCATCTGTGAGCTGATTGTCTAGAAAATGTGGGAACCTCAACATCTCACAACCCTATGGGCCTCCATGGCCTGTTACAGGGATACCTTTACTTTACTTTACTTTACTTTACTTTAGTATATTGTAGCACCCTACTGCACTTCATTTAGTACCAAATTGTTTCACAGCCTCACGTGCAGCATGTCCTTCTGTAAAACTTCCTAAAAGTTATTCACTGCATGTTTCGACCTATAAGGTCATTATGAGGGGTTTTAAAATTATAAATGAGGAAACTGCTCTGCTTCCATGTTGTGGTTTTTGGTCATCACTATGCCATCCCTTCTATGCGCATGTATATATGAAGTTGCAGGTTGTTCTGCCTGTTGTGTTATGCTGCGTGCCCCTCTTGCGCTGCATAACATGGCAGGCAGATCAACCAGCCACTTTGTATATACATGCGCATAGAAGGGACCACATAGTGATGACCAACAACCACAATATGGAAGCACAGCAGTTTCCTCATTTATAATTTATAATTTTAAAACACCTGATGATGACCTTATAGGTCGAAACATGTATTGAATAACTTCTAGAAAGTTCTATAGAAGGATGTGCTGCACATGAGACTGAAACCATCTGATGCTATTTCTAAATGGTTCTCCATAAGGAAGCAAATTTTAGTTATTGTTACATGTCCACGAATCCACATAGCAGATAGATATCCATCCACACTTTTTGTGCATTCATTTTCTGCTGACTAAAAACATATACAGTAGCTTCAGTCCTGGGACAGAAGCGAATACTGCAACTTTGTGGCAAGTCAGATGGAACCTCCTCATAGAACTCACAGCATATTTGTTCCAATTGTCATTAAGCTAGTACACATAGACACAGACCATGGGTTGGAAATTGGGAGAAATTGATGACTTCAAGCAGCAGACAAACTTAAAATTTGGCCAGCTGTTAGGATAATCAGTGACAGGAGCTGCAGATATTACAGAATGTTTAAGGGCAAATAGACTGTGCACCATCTGAAGGAGATAATTTTTTTTTCCCCCCAGTTGATGAAACAGATGAGCTCAACAGACACCCACTTGGAACGCTTAGCCTCTTGCAGCAGAAGCAGAAAGAAATGCAGTCTCCATTCGTGGTCCTTAGTGGCGGTAAACAAACATGAGTATGCTTTTTGTCTTCATTCACTGAAAAGAACGAGTTCTAATTAAAACAAATTGTATTCATTAACTGACAGACTTAGACCTGAGAACACAGATTACTAGATGAAACAAGTGAACGCAATTCAAAATTTGTCTAATCTTGACATTGCAAATAACAGTAATTCATAACTTTAACTTAAAGGCTGAGTACATGGGAAGCCATATAGTAATGTCGATAATGTCATGGTGATTATACTGCTGCAAAGTAAATATTTGTTTTTCTCTGAGCATGCCACTTGTCTTGTTATATTTGTAGACTGTACACTATAAAGTGTAATTTTAATGATGGATTGATTAATAAGACTTTCCTCCTTGGTACTGTGAAGCTTTACTAAAATTTTCTGTTTTTGATGCAGAATATGAAATTTCATTTTCAAGAAGAAAACCACCAGCTGTGAGATTTTTGTGAGATCTTCAATTTAACATGAGCATTACTACATTTTCTTTATTTCTTTCTTTTTCAGGGCAACCATCTGAAAAACAAAACTGCAGATTCTTCATGAAATATTATGGCACAAACTCTGAACTTTGCCGTGGACTTATGTTTTTATTGATTCTTACTGTCTGGAATATCATCTCTTTTTTAAATAAGACACAGCTTGCAGCTGTCGACAGTGCCTATGTGTACTGGAAGGAAGGCCACAGAGTTCATGTCACATTCAAATGAGCACAGTGGTTCTCCTGCTTCCTTAGGTAACCTGTTGGCACCTGTAAGCTGAAAAGTACAATTTCTGGTGATTAGTCGCTTGCTTATAGGACTTGAGCCAGATGAACAGCCTCTAAGCTAAATCAGACATGAAGTAATTATGTTTGGCCTTTCTTGATTGCAAT
This sequence comes from Cryptotermes secundus, assembly GCF_002891405.2. Taxonomy (NCBI): domain Eukaryota; kingdom Metazoa; phylum Arthropoda; class Insecta; order Blattodea; family Kalotermitidae; genus Cryptotermes; species Cryptotermes secundus. The sequence continues at coordinate 1,192,425 of NW_019729230.1, forward strand.
AGCCAAATTGTATCCTTCCAAGGGAAGAAAGAAACCCTTGTTCAGTTGTAGGCCAGTATGAACAGCTGTAAAATTACACAAGCAACAGAATCAGAAGATGTACAGTCTACTGCACATCATTGTAAAGCCCCACTTACATATCACTGAAACATTTGTAATGTGTTATAAAATTAACTTGGTTCATCTTGGTCCGTCACGCTAGTAATTGTATATAAGGTTTTTAACCACTGTCCTGTGTGATTGATAAAAGTTGTTTTTAATTTTTCATCCTCTTCATGTTTTGGTCAAAAGACCATCTTCAGAAAGATATTATCAACACATATGGAAACTACTGTTACATGTCATACATATATATGTTATATCTTTTAACTAATATTAAGATGTACATTTATTTGTTAAAACATCTAAATATTATTACAATTAGGAAGAACGCAGTCTTCTGGGATGTGGCACCGTGTAGCTGTGGTGTTAACCGATGTTTTGGAGGAACACATCACCTCCATCTTCAGGGTAGGAGGAAAAATAAGGAAATCTGCAAGCAAAGAGACAGTGAGAACAGGTGCAAGCAGACTAATGTCAGAAATAAACTCAGCTATATGAGAGCAGGAAAGGAAGGGACAGCTCTACATGGGAAATCAGTGGAGCGGTAGAGGGGAAGGGTCTGGGACAGGAGCAGGGTTAGAGCAGGTATAAGATATTGTGTCAGGGGAGAAAGGCAAGGTTAATGGGAGGGTATTAACCCTTAAGCTGGGGGGTTGCTATGCGAATTGGTCATGGACTGTGTGGCCTTGTGGATCTGGCATCATGTCCTGGGGGTGGGGGGTTAGGGAACAGATGAGAGGCTTCCATGACCTGCTGAGACAAAACCTTGCTCCTGCTCCCCAGACCCTTCCCCTCTCCCTCTCCACTGATTTCCCATGTAGACCTGTCCCTTCCAACATTAGTCTGCTTGCACCTTCTCTCACTGTCTCTTCGCTTGCAGATTTTCTTATTCTTCCTCCTATCCTGAAGATGGAGGTGATGTGTCCCTCCAAAATGTTGGTTAACACCACATCTACATGGTGCCACATCCCAGAAGACTGCTTTCTTCATAGTCACCACCGTGGAACCATCAAATCGTACTTATTACAATTAGTCTGTTTAGAAAATAATGTTCAGTATTTGTTTTAAACTAGAACCAATTTGGTTCCTTGTCCTTGCACTTTTATAATAATTTTAGATGTTTTAACAAATCAATATACATCTTAATATTAGTTAAATGATACAACATATATATCTATGACATGTAACAGTAGTTTCCTTAAGTGTTGATAATATCCTTCTGAAGATGGTCATTTTGACTGAAACATATAAAGGATGAACAATTAAAAACAACTTTTATCAATCACACTGGACGGTGGTTGCAAATCTTATATGCAGTTATAAAAGTCCTGTGTTCAATCCACATGCAGATGATCAAGAGTCTTCTGTAGGTATATGAAAACTCGAAAGACACGTAGACTCGGCCAGTAATATCAGGTCATGAAACTGTAAGACTGATCTTAAGGCATCTTCTTGGAGGTGGTGATGATTTGAATCCAAAATGAATATATAAGTCAATGCTGAACATTATCTGAAGTCTGAATTGTAATCCTGATGTGCTACTAATCTTCACATAAGAAGGTACACAGACGGACTACAGGTGTTCGTAAACTTACATTTTTCTTGATATCAGTAATGTATAACTGTAAGTTGACAACCTCAGTCACATATATTCCAGCCACGTAATTATTTAAGACAGTTTGAATATGTTTTAGTCTTTGTTAATAGAAATTAACTTGAAATCACATTATTACAGAAGTTGTTACTTTTGTGTATTTCTTCATGAAACAGGGATTATAATTTAAAACATGTACACCTACTCCATTAGGTGCATGAAGAATATGTTGTTCAGTTAGTGTGGTTACTTGCAAGGTTGGAATTATGTGTGGAGTTGAGTTCAGTTTGTAACATTCTCAGAGCAGGCTGCTTATGGTAATTGATGGTCATTACTATCTATCCTTACCATAGGTAATTAATTTTTCAGTAAAAGGTTTTCAAACAAAAGGCATGACACACCTATCAAAAGAAACTGAAGATTTTGTTTCTTTATTGGTCAGTATCCTGTTGAGAAAGATACAATAAAATAATTTTAGATTTGAGGCTTTCACGGCGATGACTATGTTTCGAATGTGTCGTTGAGTAGCCTCCCCATAGAGGAACACTATGTAAGATTTGAGGCTTTCACGGCGGTGACTATGAAGACTGCTTTCTTCAAAATAGTTTCACTTGGTGTAGTATTTAAATGTATATCATCTATAGGAAAAATGATATAAAAATGCTTAAATTTCATGATATGTTTGTATGCACTCAAAGTTTCACTGTAAACTTGAAGTGGCCATGTGCGGTTGGAGCCCAGGCAGGGCCACTGAAGCGTCAGGCTGACAGCTTTAAATGGTTGCAATGGTAGACTTGCCATTTCTTATTAATTTGTACAGATTTCCTAACAGACTCATTACTGTGATGAAGACTTGCTTAAATAATGCTCTGAGAATTGATTTCATTATGTAATGTAATTCATCTGCACTGATCACGGTTCAATTTAATCAGTACAGCACAATTACTGTATGGTTGTAGTGTGTCAATATTTCTTGTTCATAAATGGAAGTACAGTCATCTACAAGCACCAGTGTTACATGCGAGATTTTACATATTCATGGCAGTGATCATGAGGAAGTTGGAAGTGACGCTGTATAGGTGGGTAGGAGTCTGCCAACATTTTGGAGGAACGTACTGCCACCTTTGTAAGGGTAGACTTCTACTACATACATTCTATCACATCCTAACTTTTCCACAATAATATTGAGGACAAGTCTTCTGAAATGTAATGCTCTGTAATTAGTTTTAACGAACACCACAGACAGGTATACTTCATCTTCAGGATGGAAAATTGAAGCTGAAGGCATTGTGTACCTCTGAAATGTAATTAAACTTCTACCGACCTACACAGTATCATATCCCGTATCATCAGCCAAATGAAACTGCTGTTTGTGGGTGACCTGATTTCATATTTTGACTTCAAACATCTGTACCTACGTAATCTAAATATCTGATATCTGGAGTCATCCTAAAGATGGAGGCACACATTCCACCAAAACGTTAGTATCCACCTATCAGACTGCAGCATGGTGTGTTTCACCAGAACCCTGGTATCTGCCTGCCAGACTACAACACAGTGTTATAGCACACAACGCCCCCACCAAGGAACTTGATGATTATACAGCTTTCCAGTTTTGTCAGGAAAGTTACATCAAGGACTTGTAGCTGAGATGGGAGAACACAAATACTGCATCCGTGCACCCTCTTATGTTATTATATACAATTCTTTATTGGAGACCATTGTAACACAACAACATAACGGTCAAGGTTAAAGTTATCTAGCTACATTAAAGCACATGATTACTAATTGTGTCTGTAATTATGTTTTGCCTGATGATGGCTTTAAAATGCCGAAACATATAGCTGGGTAATTTTAACCTTGACCGTTATGTTATTGTGTTACAATGGACTCCAATAAAGAATTGAACACAAATATGTACAATATTTTTGTTGGAAGATGCTGGAAAGCATCCACTTGGGAAAGCAAAAGTGGTGGAAGAAAGATATCAAACCAGATCTCGACAAAACTGGGTATACGACTGTGGATCATGATGTGTCTACTGGTGGGCTTTGGTATTAGCAGCATTCATTCTGGAAGGGTATGCTGAAAAGTAATGCCTCCATAAGACAGTGGTGAAAATGTGGTTCTGTCCTGCCACACATACAGAAGTACAGGTACTCCTTGGTATATGCAAGTTGGAAACATGTTTCATTTTAATGCTGTCAATTAATTTAGACCTGTAACGCTTGCTTTAGTATGAACTGCTTGCTGGCCCATCAAGAGAGGTCAGAAGAAGGGGGAATTAGGCTGCTGTGTGTGAATGAAATTGCTGTTATGGAAAAGAAATCGGGAGCCATTACTTTCAGCATGCCCTCGTACAAGCTCTGTCACCAGGAGAAGACATACACTTCCCAATTAAATATCCCACATTGTGAAATTGGAAATTTCATAATGTTAATTGAAATCCATATTTAAATATTTGTTGCTTAACCTCCAGTGGTGTCCTGTGTACAGAGCACACTTGCCAATGTATCACATCACTACGTGCAACACAGAATACCTATGGCAGCCATAACTCTGTCTTTAACAGTGATATTATATCAAAAGTGCCAGTTTTTTATAGCAGTTCAGAAAAAGAAAATGCTATAAGCTGTCTATTCATGTATGGGTAGTCACATTTTGAAATTTCTGTGGCATGTAACAAATACTGTGTACATCTGAAATAAAATTACCCTACTTTACCTTTTATCTACAGTGTAAACCTCACGTTAAACACAAGATATGAAGCTTCCATGGCAGCTGCAGTGAATGAAATCTGTTCTGGCTTTCAGCCATGTCAATCTCCCTATCATCAGACATGGCTGATAGCCCAAGAATATTTTATCAGCTTGTTTCACAACTTTCCTTCTTTAAAAGAGGGTTATGAGATCTCATTGCTGTCTGTGTATGCTCCCTTCCCTGAACCTATTCATCCATGACTGATGTATCATTAAAATATTCCTACAGGTAAGTCAGTTACAAATATGAGTAGAAAGGAAACGTGACATAGGAACGAGTATTTCGCAATAATGCTGCTGCTGGTGCTGCTAACAAGGATGACGGCAGTTTTGTATGGGTCATGAGTAAAGTCTTCAAGATGCAGCATTTTGCCGCCCAGAGTATTCCAGCCCCATCAATAGATTTTTTCTTTCATTTTTCACCACACTAAAGAAGCTAAGGACGAGGCTGAGCAAAATTTCTGAAATCAGGAATTAAATTAAAAAAAAAACGGTACTTTACGTTTTAATGGTTTTCGGTTAGCAGGAAAACCCGATACTTTTGATGTCCTTCGGTTATCAGGAAAACCTGGTACCTTGAACGACCTTTAGGAGCACAGTATTTATCGCAAATGAGGAATTAAATTTAAAAATCGCGGTACTTTTTCGTTTTAATGGATCTCGGTTATTTGGAAAACCCGATCGGTTTTTCTGAAAACCCGAAGGTTATTTGGAAAACCCGGAGCAAGGCAGTACTTGAGCACGTTTTGTGCATACAGCAAGAAATGTAAACAAAACCCGGTTACTTGGAAAACCCGGAAGGTTTTTCTGAAAACCTGATTGGTTTTTGTGAAAACCCGGAGGTTATTTGGAAAACCCGAAGCAAGACAGTCTTTGAGCACATTTTGTGCATACAGCAAGAAATGTAAACAAACCCAGGAACTTTTCGTTAGCACCGGTTACTTTCCGTTGCACCGCGGCAAAATGTAAACAAAAACCCGGTACTTTCCGATGCACCGCGGCAAAATGTAAACAAAAACCAGGTACTTTCCGATGCACCGCGGCAGGAACACGAACATGCGGCAGTTACACGACCATGAGTAATGAGTAGCCAATCAGCATTAAGGGGTGGGGCCACGTAAGTGCTTACTGCACAATCTATGGGTACAGTAAAGGAAACCACTCCTTTGGGGGTGTGGCAGAGGAGTTATCATGTGACCCCATTCCATCCCCATGGTTTGAGACTGAATAACCAACCAACATTAAGGGGCGGGGGCACATAAGTCCACATGAATTCCGTGCCTGTTGCAGTACTTATGGGTACAGCAGGCAATGTAAGCAAAACCCGCAATTTTTTTATGTAATAACCTTCAAGGACATTCAAGAGAAGACATGTTGCAGCTCTGGGCATCTGGCTGCAAATGTTGCCTTATTTCCAAAAAATGAGTTAAAGTAGACAATAAGCATCAATGGTCAGGGGCCAAGTCTATGTACAAATACATGAATGTAGTGCTAAATGCAAATATTCGAAGATACAGGAAATGTATATATAACCCTGATTGTTTTGATCTTATAACCTCTAAAACCTTCAAGAGCACATTTCAAGCCAAAGCTGTGCACTTTCTGATGAGGATTAAACATTTATCTCCTAGACAGGTTATGAGGATGAACTTCTTTTCTTCAATTAGCCATTTTTGCAAGCCAATTGGTCAGTTCTCAGCCACCTGGTTCATCTATTTTACACTGAAGGCAAGCTTCGGACCCCATACCAAGCAGAGTATGAAACCTCATGATTGAACGGTTTGGGGGGGGGGGTGCTGCACAAGGAAATGGTGCTTTACCCCTGGGATTAAGGTGGTTGTGGTTAACCAGTCAGCTGATGCCTCACAGGAGACATACAGAATAAATGATTTCCCCAGAGCAGGCATTTCAGCATAAATGTTTACTGAATGAGGATTAACCACTTGGCTTGCACAGATGGTGAATGAAGGAAACAGAGTTTATCCTCATATCCTGTCTAACACATAAACGTTCATCTGCAACACTCCTCAGTAATCCTGTAGGTATAGATGTACTCTTGAAGGTGTTTTGCAGGTTACAAGTTTAGACAGTTCAGGGGGTTGTTTACATTTCTTGCAATTAGCACTAGATTCATGTATATTAACTTGGCTCTGACCGTTGATGCTGATTGGCCACTGCATCCCCTTTTTCGGGAATACAGCTACATCCGCAGCTAAACTATCAAATCCCAGGCTCAAAGCTTGGGGCTGCAGCAGTGCTGTGCTCTTGAAGGTTGTTGAAAGTTACTGGAACAAAAAGTACAGGGTTTTGTTTGCATTTCCTACTGTACCTGCAAATTGTGCATTAAGTATTAATTTCATGCATATTAACTTGGCCCCACCCCTTCATGATTGGTTAGTTTATTCTATTCCCATTCCACATGGACTTGAACCCATGTTCTCATGCATACAAACCTTAGTACTGAGCTAATGCTTGTCATGACTGCTGTATTCAGTATACGTTAAACAGTTTGGCACATGCAGTCTTGAGCTTTATACAAACCATTCATATTAAGTCGTGTAACACGACTGGTCTTGTAGTGATTTATTCTGTTTATTTTGATCATAAAGTGGACTCTGAGGATATCTGTAAATTCACTGTGCATGTAATTTTATATTCAAATTCAACCAGTAGATGTGTGGGTCTCAGGGATGGGGCAGCGAACTTACCTTCTGAAGGTTCCATGTTCATGTCCACAAGGAATGCGACTGCGGCTTTTTATGCGTCGAAGTGAAAGCATTTTCACTTACCTTCATAAACACAACCAACCTGTATTCTTTCAACATGCAACTGAATTTTAATGTTTTGGTGTTCTGAAATATTCAAGATAGGTTTTAAAAAAGGACAAGAATTTCCAGAATTTACTCCCAATCCAATTATTTTTTTAATGTTATTCATCCAACACATTAGAATTCTTAAATATTTTAAAATTATTTGTTAACTGTATTTACAATGTGACTCTTCTGGCAGAATTTGTTTTGTAGGTTCTCAAATACTTCGCACTCTGTACATACTCGGAGTGAAGTGCTGTACTAAGCACAGGGACAAATTTTGTTTTTATTTCTTTACTGGTTGTATTAAAGCCATCAGCGCACACTTGGGGTCATTCAATTCCAGTCATTCCTGACAGCATGCTGTAAAGCAGAAATAAGTATTGGCGAGGATGAAGGCTGAACTAGTTGGCTGCATTGTCATAGATGCATACAGTTTCAGGTGACCTCAAACTCTGTTCAGGACATTAATGTTCTGCCCATATTGATCTCCATTTTCCTTTGACAATGCAAGGCTCGTAGCGGATCAATCACTCCTGCATCAGAGGAGTCGACTGACCTGTATGGATGTATCAAATAAAACCCTTGACTATGTGTGTAAAATTCTTATTACCCCTTACATGTGTCATCTGTATCTGTACAGACATCCTTAGGGTGTACACATAACAGGTTTTCCTAAACATGAAGCAAAGACATAATTGGCTCTGAAGAATTTTTATTAAAATAAATTACAAATATTCCACCCAAAAGGATCCAAATAGCCTCACATACATCAGAGTGTTTATATTTGCTTCAGTGTACTCGTATATAATTTTTGGATACAATGAATGTAAAATATCTTGCAACAGTGTAAGTCCTAAACTGTCAAACATTCTATGGATTATGTTACAATTCAACGAAGTGATTCATATTGCTTTCACTGTGCTGCAACCCATCTGTCTTTACCATAGCCAAGTTATGGCAGTCATACTTCCATACACTTGTATTACAGAATTCTACATCAATATGATGCCTAAACTGTCCACTATGGCTTCTCAGATTATTGAGTAATTAGCTGCCGAGAAATTTCTAACGGTACCAATTAGAAAAATGCCTTAACATCTCACCGCCAACCCCTAAAGCTGCAGCAGTTCCTATCCAATTTATACTTACAATTACCTCTGCAATCAGACAGCAACTTACATATCTGACAGAGACATTCTGAGTACCATGTCTGATTTCATGTTTTCATGGGAGGAGGGGAGGAAAAAAAAAAACCCCTCCACGATTTTAGTCCGCAAGTGAACTATTCCCTGTATGTGCAATTACAATGTATACTCTCTAACCGAACAAGTCTTCAGCTAAGATCTTCTATAGGAATATGGCTGTAACCACAAAAATTTCAGTCTTCTGGGATGTGACACCATGTAGTCTGGTAGAATGTTACAAACGTTTCTGAGGAATGTGTCGCCTCCATCTTCAGGGTCTTCTCACTTTACATGTTCCTCCAAAGTGATGGTAACATTCTACCAGTCTACATGGCCTCACATCTAAGAAGACAACAGTTTTTCAGGTTACCAGGTGTTTAGAAAAGCCCACTGTCAATTAATCCAAATTGTCACATGCTGATACTGTATGCAGATATGGGAGCCACAGTCTACAGGATGAGTTTCGGGAAAGAGATATCATTGGCTGTACTATATTCAATAAAAACTAGCAAAAGAGAGGTAAGGTGGAAGCATACAGAGTCCATTTTACACATCAACAAAACTTTACCAAATGTTTGTATCTTCTAATACTTCTGTAAGACATACATGAGAGTGATTTAGACCAACCAAAGTGGAAGCTGATATAATGCTTTAGACAGATTTCATTATGGAACTCCCACATCACCTCCATCTAAATGCATGTTGCCTGTGAGAACTGCAACACACAACAATGGGAATATAGACAGAGTTCTGCCACAGAAAATGCTAAATTTTCTGAGCCACGAATATCAGCTTTGTCATGCTCTCATTACACGCACCAGCAGTGGGTGTTTTCTTTGATTCAAAGCTACATTTTCACACACATGTTA
>NW_019729231.1:0-12377 GCF_002891405.2 Cryptotermes secundus
GAGAAGCTAATGCTCGCTCAACTGGATGCATTACCACATTGACAGCATTTCGCCAATATTACTGTACTATATATATGCCTATTACAGACCTAGCCCTACTTCATAGAGAATGAACTACTGTTCGCAAATTGGACGACCCGGGTTCCAATCCCCGGGAAATCACTAGAAATTTTCTCTTTATTATCACGGGAAGAACGAGTGAGCTGTACACTATTTCCTGTTCTTCAGGTGTCAGGAAATTTTATGTGGGGCGAAACAGAGCAGAGCGCGAATCTGCCCACTCATACCGACGTAGCATGCAGAGTGGCACCGTCATATCTCACAGACCTGTACGCCCCTCGATGGCAAGAGAAGTTTACTTTTATATTTTACGCATTTTTTGCGAGTACTAAGAACATTCGCTCGATCTGCACTCTACTAGAATCATGTAACAACGCCAAGCTTTCTGATTCACGCAGACCCTGTTGCTCAGTAATTACGTATAATATTTTCGAAAGTTCGAATGCGCTTTCAATTCTCGCTTTCGCAAATATGTAATTTTCCCCAGCATCCTATTTATTAATAAACGGATTAAAGAGAATGGGACAAGTGATATAAACAAGAAGGATGGTGTCTTTAGTTCTTTACAACGCATTGAGCATCGCAAACTGTGTACCTTCAAAGATAGGTTGGTAAGTAGATGAGGAGTTGAAAAGTACTTGAAAGGAAGTCATAGTTCAATCGAGATCCTGTCCCGACATTTGTCTGGAGATGGTGAGGAAAACCACGAACAACCGCAGTCAGGACAGCTGGTTTCCCAGCAGAGATTAGCCCGAACTCGTCCAGAGCGTTACCACTAAAACCAACCTCAACGAAAAATGAAATTGAAGATAAAAATTCAAAAGATAAAGGGAAAGAGATAAAAACACAGAAATAACGTAGAACACAGAATAATGAAATGAAGTTGCTGTATGAAACATACATGACAATAATTCTAAAGACAAGGAATGACAGGATGAGAATCACAGAGAAGGAAACAAACAAGGTACCTAGTAAACAACGAAAAGGGAATGAAAGGCTTACGACCATTCTATAACAAAGAGAATACCGTATTTACGCATGTATATGCCGCACATTTTTTTGCCAAAAATTCAAGAGGAAAACTGGGGTGCGGCTTATATTCGAAATATTCGAAATCACACTTCATTTAAAAAAAAAAATATTCTTAAATAGTACTTTTGGAATGTGACATCATTGCACCTACTCAGAAGTGTGTTTAATGAGCCGTTGAGTACAAGCGGGTAGCATAATCTCGTTGTTCCAGTGTTGCGTGCATGTATCGCGGGGTGTTTATCGAAACGTTGCGTGGCAGTGGGTTGGCGTGTGACAATATATTACAAAAGAAGTGTGTACAGGACTAAACCAAAAATACATACGAGTCAAGAGTTAACGAGAATGTGATGTGTGCCTAGTTTAATAGTCGACACTAAGAGAAAAAGTAAATGGAATCAGTAACCAATTACTGTCCCTCATGCAATTCCAGCGAGCGCAAATCATTGCTTAATCAGTCTCTGTAACGGTGAGATGCGTTCAGCCCATCTACATGTACAGATTGATTCCTTCTTAACACTTAACATGCCCAACTGTGTTCTTTGTCTGATTCTGTTTACTTTTGCAAAATGTTATAATTACAATTATTTTATATATTTTCACAGTCGCCGGATCTTTTCCCCGTTTGCCAGACTGAAAACATCGCAGTTAATGATATTTTGATAAAGTTCTGTTGTACATCTTCCCGGATTGGAAATGCTGCCAGAGTAAACAGAATATCGTTCTGCAGTGGCTTTCACTTTCGGACTCGTACTGGGTTCAGTTCTCCATTAAGACGTGATTATCCTGAAAAAAATATCTCATGACTTCCGCGAAGCGAGTACTAGCCAGGAAACTGTTAACTTCGTTTCATTGTGTCGAAATTTAATTCTGCCTTTCTTGTTACAAAATTTATTTCGGTTATCTATAATTTTATAAGGCAGCACTAGCGGTAAGAGGAAAATTTTAAAGGAACTTTTCTTTAGAGTTTCGAACAAAGAATTCAGCAAGTGTTTTAATAGGGACTGGATTCTTATGCTCTAATAATCCCTTTACTATGTATCCATTTATGCTCGAAAAACTTCCAGAATATCACGTAATATATATACATAAAAAGTTCATACCAAACATTTAAATTGATTTTACATTATATTAAGACCAACAAATTAACATTTAAGGTAATTTTATTTAATCACTGAATGATTCCCTTGCAATGAAAAGCTGTACTTAAATACAAATCATTCAACAAAGCCAATATTTTTGCATCACAAGATAAGAAAACCAATGGTACTCACATTTAGCTCTCCAAGCTTTCAACTTCTCTTTTGTTGCAGTTCACAATTATTAAATATTTTTGGTTTTCCATAGCTAGTCGACTCATATTATCTCGTAGGATATCTTTATAGCGGAAAAACTTTTTCCAGCTCACAGAAACTTAAGGACGCATGTACAAAAGTCGATATTTGCTCCAATATAATTTTTGTTTGGCAGTTCAGTACGCGAAAATTTTTCAATTTCACAAATGTATTCATATCCTGATTTTTTTTAACAATGCTGTGTACGTTTTCCTTTACTACCTCACCAACTCTTCCACGAACCGAATTCAATTTGGAAACAGTGATTTTGAATATACTTAACGATTGATACAAAGTAGTACTGTTATTGCTTTCCTCCAGCGAGGAAATGGCGGATGGAAGGTGAGAGAAGTGAGTTTCTAGTTCTACGTTTTTAGTAGATCTTGGGCAATGTGAATTGATTCTGCACTTTTTGGATCAAATGTATTCACGGCATTCCTAACAGTATCTAAATGTTCAGTATAATAGCTCACTGCACATATCCACGTGGCCCAGCGCGTTAAAATGTGCTCAGGCGGAAGAGGAACGTTTCGTGCCACTGCTTTAAAGGCTTCTTTTCTATATGTCGCTTTACCAAATACCTTATTCACAGAGGACACCAGCTTGTCAACTAGAGGAAAATTTGTACAGATAAAATTAATCAGGGAACATAAAGGAAATAAACAAGTTTAGATATATTGGCTAGGAAAATATAACATTAAAATGGTACTTAACATTTGGAAGTGAGATGTAAAATAAATTCAGCTGGCCCTGGATAAGTGTCTTGGAAATGCTTATGTGAAAACCGTACGTATAAATTTAAGACGAATCTTACGTAAAGAGGGTATTAGTATAGAACGAATTATATTCAACTCACGCCGACATAGGCTAAATGTAATGGATTCTAGTAACATCTTTTGCTCCTGGCCGTGCAAGCCCAGCAGTCAACACGACAGCACATCAGTTTATGAGAGCGGAACTGGTCAACTGACTTTGAGGACGAGTAGAATGAACAGGTGTTGGTGAGGAGTAGGCACGATATTGCGAGGAGAGGCGGAGAGCGACTGTTGAGAGGGCTAACGGAGGGCAGTGGATTCGTTGGCAGAGTATGCGTTGACTGAATTGTGATGATGGATGATGGAAATTTCTGTTCATTTTCCACTGCACTACACTAGATATAAAAGTGTACTGGCAGTAAATTAAAATTAATTATCCATTCTTTGCAAGATATGCCCGAAAGAAACAAGACTGGTAGTGTCTGTCAGTGTGTCCGCATATTTCAACTCTGCGACCGCAGGACGGACTGTGATGAAATCTGGTATGAAAGCTAAGCCAATGTCGGCCAACCCAAATTCGTATTTTTAAAATCCTACAAAAATAATACCAATATGATGGAGGCAGTAATTTGTGAGGTGGAAGGGACGTAACGCCATTTGTAGCAAAAGATTTTTGAAGATACATACTTTCTGGCGCGTTCTTTTTTTTTTCTTTGTTCTTATTCTTGTAAAATGTAAGAACGAAATTCCGGCCGCATGAGAACTGGTTAGTCATTGGTTTGACAGCGAGACCTAATAAACGAATGGAGTCAGGCCTTTGGGGTTTTGTGTGGGGATAGATTATTCATATTCCTAGAAATTCTGCGCTAAATATTGATTCTAGGCCTACAATTAAAACCATGGCTATTATGAGAAATCTTTTTGTTACGGGAGACAAATTTAGCGGGAAGCAGCATAAATATTGTGTTTAAAATTGAAGGTCTACTTAATAGAGTTAAACGTGTTCATGAAATCTGTTTATAACAGATAGGGACATTCAGAATGAAAAGGTGCACCTGTAACAGCTAGTCACACAGAGAATGTGAGGATGAAATAACACATGTAGAAAGTCTGTAACAGCTAAGACCATAGAGAAAACAAAGTTGCAAACAACGTACGTAGAAAATCGGTAACATAGTTAATGTAAAGATGAAAACAACGCAGGTAGAAAGTCTCTAACAGCTAGACACAAAGAGAACGCAAAGATGCAAACAACACATGTATAAACTGAGTATAGTCCACTATGGAGACACTTTTCCGATCTTGTTATTCAACTCATTGCCAAAATTGTAATTTAGTAACTCCAAAAACAGCATCTTGCTAATTCAATCCTCTGGAAATTGATAATAGCTCATCTGATAGACACATTCACGGCCTTGAGTCTATCATAATCACAGCACTCGGCCACTAGACCCTATTCTACCTGTAAGCCCTAAGAATCGATTTCACACCAGCATTACGTGGGACATTGTCCATTTTCTGAGATACTCCTATGTCTGAAACACTCCATGTTTCTACAAGTAGCTCTGCTCTTATCTTCAGGTAATTGGCCCCACTGGTGGTTCACTGACAGGCATAATTACTTAGTATTCAGTAGATTCTGTGTTCAACCCTTACCGCCGTCACATAACTTAAAACAAAACATCTAATAACAATGAAAAATATTAGCCACTGACAATGTCCTGAAGATGGGAGGATGACAAACTACTGAAATATTGACCTACCTCAGGTAATAGTCAATTTCAAACGTAAAATCGGAGTAGATAGTCAGTTCACAAACTCACATCCTATTCCCTAAAAAATTCATCTGAATATTATCATCCCATGTACGCCTATGTTTAGCATGTGGTCTCCTTCTTTGATATTTCCACTAAACGGCAGGGTTCTTATCTCTCCTATTCTTATCGGTATTATCTCGTAACTCATGTTTCTTCAGTTAACTTACTTAACAACTTTTTGTGAACACGGCACAGGTCGTGAAGCAAGATAATAGAAGTTTCACAGACAGTCAGCAAAAGCCAGTAGGTAGTTTGAAATATTAAGTAACTTTAGCAATAGGGGGCACGCGCTAGCGTAATTGGTTGAGGCACTATGCTACAAGCCGGAAGGCCGCGGGTTGAAGTCCCGATGAGGTCATTAGATTCTTTCAATTGGCCTAATCCTTCCAGCCGCAATATGGCCTTGGGGTCGACTCAGCCTCTAACAGAAATGAGTACCAGGATATAATTAAATAATTTTCCTGGGGAGTAAAGCGCGGTAGGGGCGTAAGGCTGACAACCTTACCGCCATCTTTGAGCCGATTGTCTAGATAATGTGGGACCCTCCACGTCTCACAACCCTACGGGCCTTCACGGTCTGGTACAGGGATAGCTTTACTTTTCTCCTTTTTTGTACATAATGCATTACCCTAATGTGTTAGTCATTTACACATGAGTATTGCGACGCTTACACTGTGTCTACGCCAGCATGCAGTTGGTGTGCTGGAAGAAAGCACTCTGAGGTATTGATTAGAGCCTGAACATATAATGAGTTCGAATCCTGCAATCTTTCCTTATTATCATTTAAATTTGATTTGAATCAACTTCAGAGCTATCTAGACTCACTACGTAACGAGTTTCTGATCAAAGTTTGAATGTTCGGTTTATTCCCAAGAAAGTCGTAAACTTCGTTTATGGCGCTTTTATACAGGACATCCTCTGGGAGGTAATTAAAAAATTTACAGCAGGATATATTAAGGCTTCCAAGTACAATGAAGAATACATTATGATATCCTCAAGGGATTAATCACGCAGTCATCACTGCTAAGAATCTGGTTATTAATCCCAATCAACATAGGAAAGTTTCTTAACGAAGCCTATGGTCAGAGCATATGCAGACAATTGTTTTGTTCTCAGGGCACAACTTCAGTTTGGGTAAACTTTAGGGGCAACACTTCTTCATCGATGTAAAATCATAAATTTTCAACTCACATAGTATATCTCCCATTTTTGTATACAGATTAAATTAAGGATACATATTCAGATATACATATTATAATTTTGCCTGTGGCTCTGTATGGGTGTGAAACGTGGTCTCTAACATTAAGGGAGGAACATAGACTGAGGGTGTTTGAGAACAGGATGTTGAGAATATTTGGATCAAAGAGAGATGAAGTGACAGAAAGTTGGAGAAAACTGCATAATGAGGAACTTCATAACTTGTAGTCTTCTCCAAGTATAATTAGAATGATCAAGTTAAGGAGAATGAACTGGGAAGGGCATGAAGCACGAATAGGGAAGAAGAATACTGCATATAGGATATTGGTGGGAAAGCCAGAAGGAAAGATGCCACTGGTAGGACCAAGGCATAAGTGGGTGATCAATATTAAAATGGATCCTAGAGAGATAGGATGGGATGTTACTAATTGGATTGATCTGGCCCAGGATACGGACCAGTAGAAGGCTCTTGTGAACACGGTAATGAACTTTCGGGTTCATAAAATGCCGGGAAATTCTTGAGTAGCAGCAAAATTGGCGGCTCCTCCAGAAGGGCTCATCTCCAAGAGTAAGTAATTACGTCAATACGAGTACAAAGGACTACGAAGATAAAAAATATAGTGTTAGCGTTTCTTTGCAGAAAAATGCATTGCAAATTGAGAAACTATTTTTCTCTATCAAACCATAAGCTAGTGCGGGGGTCGGTAATATATTTCCGCTGGCTGACCAAAATCTACTTCCATCCCAGTAACGTTTGATGAGAGACTAGCAGATAGAAAACGGTGCAAACACATTGCACACGATTCCTCAAATACGACTGGAATTGTTTATATAACCAGAAAACAAACTCAACTGTCGCTCGGTAGGCCTTTGTTAGTTACTGAATGCCGAGCAACAGTGAAATCTATCCGATCGGTAAAGCCGGTTTGAGCAAAAACATTTCATATTTAGGCACCTAGTGAGCGTGCAACTATTTTCCTCAGGATAACAGATATGTAGTGTTCATTTAGGCATATGGGATTCATTAAGTTCTTAAATATAATTAAAATGAAAAATCCTCGTTGTAGAGATAGTCGCCATTTTGTGTTGGAATTCATCTGAAAAGCTCCTAATTTTGGAGCTAGAATGTGCTTATTCACCCGGCACAGAATATCGAGTAAGAACCTAATCTGTCTGACCCATTCATGCACTAATGACACCCACGTACAAACAACATATGGACAGACACACGACGTATTTGAGATATTCAATACGTGTAAATCCTTCAAAACCTCAAGATCAATTTTCATCAGCACAATATCCTCTCATATATATATAAAGCATATGAGAAAGAAAAGGAAATAAAATATTGCATTATCCCATGAGTACATTTATTATAAATTCGTAATTGTTACAATTTATTTGATATCATTTCAGTATTACAGTTATTTTTTCAATGGAGAATTTTGATAATCATAATATTTTCTAGAGGTAAAATAAAAACAACAGTTAAAAGAAACAAAATAAATCGTAGACGGTTCCCTAAAAAAGGAAAAAAAATTGCATGCCACATGCTTCTCACGAGCCACAGGTTACCGATATTTGCTCTAGTGGGAACTTGTATCGTTACCAAACCGACTATAAGGCCGGGCCATAGCTCAAGCGGTTAGTCGCTGGCTTCCCACCGTGGCGGCCCGGGTTCGATCCCGGGTGTGGTCAAGTGGGATTTGTGGTGCACAAAATGGCGTTAGGGCAGGATTTCTCCGAGTACTTCAGTTTCCCCTACTAATCTTCATTCCACCAACTGCTCCACAATCACCCTCACCTATGATCTGGGGCTGGTACAATAGGCCAGAAGTGGCCGCATTACAAGGGACTTAGTCCCACCCCACTAGCAATAAAAAAGCCTACTCTAAAACATTTGAGTTTACATACTCATTGCCGTCTTGTTGCTATGGTTACCATAAAGTATGAGAATTTTAAGTACACACTGTCGCTGTTATCCCGTTACTGGCAGAGTCTCAACGCATTACTTACAGAGGTAGTAATGGGACAGTAAGTTCGGCTCAGAGTCGAGCTCATGCACGTAGCACCAACACCACCTATCTATGAGGAACATCTTTGTCTTTATCAATATTCTCCACACTCTGGGAGAAAGAGGGTGCGACAAAGGACAGACTCTGACGACTGTACATATAGATAGGGGTTTAAAGTAAAGAAAGTAAAAGGTGACGTTGTCCCTGTGTTTTGCTAATTAACCACTACACCATGAAGACGTATGGGGGCGTGGATGTACAAATCCACGTTCTCTTGACCTCGACAATAGTTGGAGGCGAGTTGCCAGCTTCATACCCCGGCCACTTTTGGCCCGGGGAAGAGCCCCCTTACTCATTGGATAGGAAGCCGGGTGGGCCCCAGAACCGGTCTGGACGACGTGGAGAATAGAAAATTCTTGACCTTACCTAGCCTCGACCTCTGACTCCTCAGTCATCCAGCCCCTAGGGAATCGCTATATCGACTACGCTAGCCAGACTCCATATAGGCAGGATTTACAGTCACTAAATATTAATTTGAATTTGAAGAAGGAAGAAAAATTGGCTGGAAGATCTAGAGATTATGCCACCATAGAGAGTTCCCAAGAAAAGTTTATATTATTAGCCGACATGAGGCCATCTCTCCCAACCCCAAGGAAATAAATTACTTTAAATATACGATAGAAATGAAAAAATAAAAACAATAACACTACAAATTACAATGAAAAATGATGAATTGCTTAGACTACGTCCTGTTCTTTGTTGCGAACAATCTGTCTGTAGATGTTCTATCCTTAAAATACAAAGTCACATATTCCCTCTCCTACCTCATGTACTTAACATAGCCTCGAAGTATTCTCAAATTTACAGAATATCTAAGAAAACGTAAAGCTATCCCTATAACAGGCCATGAAGACCCATAGGGCTGTGAGACGTCGAGGCTCCCACATTATCTAGACAGTCGGATCACAGATGGTAGTAAGGCTGTCAGCCTTACGCGCCAGCCGCCCTTAACCCCCAAGGAATGTTCCTGGTAACCATCTCTGTTAAGAGGCTGAGTCAACCCAGGGCCATAATGCGACTGAAAAGATTAGGTAAATTTAAAACTTGAATGACCTCATCGGAAATCGAACCCACGACCTTCCGGCTTGCACCATAGTGCCTCAACCAACTACGCTACTGTGTACCCTACAGAATATGTAAAATTAAAAAATAGGGAATATTACAAAATATGTATTATTCCCTATTTTTAATATAATATTTCCCCATTTACCAAAATAAAAGAAATAAAAAATTCCAAGTACTTGAAAGTTAACTGCACGCTGGGTTATCATAATTTAAAATTTCGACATTATGACATTCTAATACTACAAAATGTTTCGGAATTAAAGTTTTTGTAAATTTTCTAATTCTGAAATTTAAAAATCCAAAATTTAGATAATTTTCTATTACTTGTGATATTTTGAAAATTTTAGGAAATTTCATAAATTTGAAACACACCCAACACTTTAATTTCTAATTTTCTAATGGATTTATAAATGTCAAGAAAATCGAAGTTTAAAATTTAAAATTTCTGAAAATAAAAAATATTATTTCTTCAAGGTCAAGGATCTTACAATTTTCGAAACTCTCTGTGATCCGAAAAATGTCGATAATTCTACACCTTTAAAGAATCAAGTGGATACGTGAACTCCTGAGTCTCTAACCTAACGTATTCTAATACAACATAAAATAGCCACACGACATTCAACTCATTCTTAACTCTGCCTAGATATGCAGGAGGGTGCTCAATGGTCTAGTACGCAAACCAAATCTCATGTAACATATTCTCATTAAATTTTGCTCGAATGCGAAAGTGGATGAAGAGTGGCCATATACATCAACAAAACCTAACTTATTCTTAACACTACTAGTATCACACCACCTCATAATTTCTCACGTCCACCATGTTGTTGTCCATAATTATAGAAAACAGAGAGTACAATGTTTGTGTTGCCAATTGGTTTACTACTTGAAGTGGGTTAATGCAAACACAAGCTCTGTCTGCACAGTATTACGGGCATAACTTCGCAACCGTACCTCCCCCGCGCTTGAAGGAATATAATCTCATAACTACATAACGTAATTAAAATATTGTGACGTATAGACCCAATGCTAGGCAACGGCTCGATAAACATCTTCCAGCGGAGACATATTCTTGGTACACAGCCCCTTTCTAGGTAAACACGGTCGAACTACATAATAAGCAACATTAGAGAACATCCACTGCTAGGCAACGAACATGTTTCTTTGAGGTCAGATCCGAGGCTATATGACAGTGAGTGACTCTGGCTCCAGGAATAGTGGGTTAGCGTAGAGTAGTCAGAAGTCGAGAGTGTCAAGTCGAATATAATAATTTGCAAAACGTTGTAGCAATTGTAGAAAAGTCCAATAAATTCGATGATTAAATCCAAAACCTGTTTCATAAGCCACGCAGAATGTTGCAATATATATGACGATATATTAACAGAAAAATATGCTTTTATCATTCGATCCCTCAATGGGTACTTGTTATTTGTGTTCCTATTATAATATTTGCAACACTTATTCAATAAACAGCCGCTTGTTGGAATGGACCTAAATGAAAAATCTGGTCTTCATGATCGTGTAAAATTACAGTCACATACAAATGTTGCAAGTTCATATAAATTTGCATGTACACAAGGAATGTGTACTCAATAACATGTTCGTATTAATTTTGTCGATGTAATCATATTCTGTAATATTCAATCAAATATGCACAGTGATTATGTTCAATATGTATTTTAATCGGTACAACTACGAGTGAACTTTATTTTAAGTACGCAATATATATATCTTGAAGAGGATCAATGTTTTCCAATATAGAATTATAGAATTACTACGTCAACATGTGGTTTACTCCAGCACTTTGATATGTTAGCAAATGTTATACGAATGGCTTACACGAATGGAAACAGAAATAACGAAACACGATACGCATCTGTTAATATCCCAGTGAATCTCAGTAGCGTGTCTAACAGTGAGCCAATCTGTCCAAAAGAGCTCAATTCCGCATTATTATCATCTAACGCAACTTATTTTTTCCTCCTTTGGCGTTACAGACCCAATTTGGGCCTAGGCCTACCTCCATGAAACTCTCCGTTCACTTCGGTTTACTAGATCTTAGATATTTGGTAGGACTCCTTGGGCGGGTGATTAGCTCGTCACAAGGCCTCTACCTGTACACAAACACAGAAAAACGCACACCAAATATTCATGACCTGAGTGAGATTCGAACTCACGATCCCGGCTTCCGAGCGAGCGAAGACAGTGCATGCCTTAGACCGCTCGGCTACCGTGGCCAGCAACGCAAATAAATATATGTTACAACACTCTGTGGTAGGTAGATGGGTTCAACGTGATCATATTTTATTAATACTCGTACGTCCATGTCCGGAAACGCTTTGTTTACGCGCTAGGGCCTCTGAAATGCGAAGGAGGACGCCCTTACCTCTTACCTCTGCGGCTTACTGGTGATATTTACCTAACATTTCTTCAAGAGACCTTACCCGAGCTGCTGGAAGTGGTGCCTTTGGAAGTCCGTCGTGAAATATGGTTCCAGCATTATGGCGCCCCGGCACACTGCACTAATGTCGTCCGTAAGTATTTGGATGAAAATTTTGGCAACAGATGAAATGGAAGTGGATGCCCAATAACCTGGCACCCTCGCTCCCCTGACTTGACTCCACTGGATTTCTTTCTCTGGGGGTACATGCAAAGCCCGGTGTACGGGACTCCAGTGGAGACGCAGCCTGATCTTGTGGCAAGAATTGCAGTAGCAGCTGGAACCATCCGGGATATGCCGGGAATCTTTCAAAGGGTTCAGGCCAGGTGGTATACAGGTAGAAGATGCAATGAAGTCAGCGGCCGCCATGTTCAGCAACTTTTTTAATGTAAAACAACGATAACATCCCCTAAAACTTATGCATCCTCTCAGAAATTTTGTGACCCTTAGTGCAAAAAGGAAGCGTTTCCGGATATGGATGTATTAAAAAAATATGATCAAATTGAACCCATCTATCTACCACAGTGTTTTCTGACATATATTTTCTACACCCTGTGTATCGTAACAGAAACCCAACCTACCCGGATGAATTATCAGAAAGGTACAGA
>NW_019729231.1:12441-37027 GCF_002891405.2 Cryptotermes secundus
GAGTAGTAACATGCGTGAGAGTATTTATTATAGTGCATCGAATATATAGGGAAAAATTTTGAAAATTGAAATATTTCAAGCAAGTATATTCGCTAGACAGGATGTAATTGTACCATAAATGTAAAAATAATCCAAAATTTCATTTTCTTAAATTTCTGAACTTCCGAGAAATCTCCAAATTTAAAATTTATATAAATTTACGACTTGAAAATATTTCGAAATTTGAAATATTTGTGAGTCTTCGAAATTAAATCCCAAGCGGATGTGCAGCGGACTGATACAACAAGATAACATAACCTAAGTGGCAATAGTGTTGCACAAATTCGCGTGTTCGCCATCTTCTTATTACTGATATAGGAAATTTTGTAGGATGGTATTTGGTTCGCTTCATATGGCATAACGTTCTTACAAAGTTTTTTCCAAATCGGTCAAATGTCTTAGGAGCTGTAATGGGGGTATTCAGAAATAGAAATTCCTTGCATAGAACTGTGGCCTCGCAAGCCTATTTCGGATTCCCGTTCCTTTAAAGAACAAAGCGGATCTAATACATATAAAGATGAAGTAGTTGAAAACATACTAATATGAAACATAGACCGCGCCATAGCTCAAGCGGTTAGTCGCTGGCTTCCCACCGCGGCGGCTCGGGTTCGATCCCGGGTATGGTCAAGTGGGATTTGTGGTGGACAAAGTGACGCTGGGGCAGGTTTTCTCCGGGTACTTCGGTTTCCCTTGCCAATCTTCATTCCACCAATTGCTCCACAATCACCCTCACCTATCATCTGTGGCTGGTACAATAGGCCAGAAGCGGCCGCAGTACAAGGGGCTTAGTCTCACTCCACTAGCAATAAATACAAATGATTTTTTTTTCTCAATTCCGCCCATCTTACAGCCCCATGGACGTTTACATTCCCCGTTATTTTATCGCTAATACCATCGGACATATTGAGTATTTAGGGGGCTTACAAAGCAAACACTTTGAAATCGTGGAATTATTTTATCAAATATGTTGCAGCAGTTGGTGGAAAAGCCAAATCCATTTAGATTTATAAATCTACGCCTAAACTGACAATTGGATCGAAGTTGTCATGGGATACGCAGCGAGAATAATGATGAAAATATACTGAGGGAAGCTCTTTTTACATCATTTTGAAACAGATTTATCCAAAATTCAATTTAACGACAATATATCCGAAAGTATATGTTGAAAGAATTTCGATTACGTTTAAGACTTGACATTTTTCTGCAGTGAATAGTGACATTGAGGTCTTGTGGAATGTGGCGTTGAATTCTTTTGGTTCATGATTACCAATTTTTCGGTGAAACACGCTGATTCCACTTGCATATTTAAGATTTGTTAGTAATGTAACGGATTTGAAAAACACATTGCCAGTCAACGGCTCTCTAAACACGGGAGAAAATTGAAGCTGTGTCTCAGTGGACGAATGTTATAGCTCGTTACTAGGCAACAGTCAGCGCGCCAATGAACTAGCTGAGTAACAATCACGTGGTTTGTGTACTTCATGATATCAGTGTGTTACATGTATCTGCTTTTCTCACAGGTTTCATGCTATTGAAGTTAGGTAGTTCTGAGGAAGTTTGATTTTAAATTTGATATTGATAACTGTAACACTTTCAAGCTTAAATTTCAATGGGCTTCATGCTACTGTTTAACAATATATTCTTATACATAATTTAAATTCCAATGGCTCCCGTCCATTGCAGTTAAGATATTTGTATACGCTCTGCTGCGCAGCAGAAGCAGTAGTGAAGGCGATTGTACCATCACACTTTATGTAAAATATACTTCTGCTTCAAGTAAAACCATACCTTGAGGTTCTCGTTCCACTGATTTTGTTTTGCCGGTATCCTCACAGTCTCCCGAGAAACTGCTCCAGTCGTGGAAAAACAGTAAAATCTGAATGAGGTTGACCGGGAGATAAACGGGGTGTATTACCTTGCAAGTCCATCTCGATTAATACCGGTACCGAGGGTTAATAGCACGTCGAGGTATTCATCGTGTGTGTATGCCATGATAATTCAAACACAACTGGCCGTTGTCGTGCAGTCCGTGTCTTCA
The DNA here is from genome assembly GCF_002891405.2 of Cryptotermes secundus. Taxonomy (NCBI): domain Eukaryota; kingdom Metazoa; phylum Arthropoda; class Insecta; order Blattodea; family Kalotermitidae; genus Cryptotermes; species Cryptotermes secundus. Next base: position 14,519 of record NW_019729231.1, read on the forward strand.
GCACACCTAATAGAGCGCCATGCACCTTTCTGACAAAGAGCGCTCCTGTAATTTATGTTACACCATTTGACTTTGACGTGTGTCTGAAGCTAAGTATCTCAGGACGTTTATTGTATAATACTTTCCACTTGGTTTCTATCGCGCTCTGGAAAGCTTGTGTCATAATTCTGTTTCACGTGTACATACTATGATGTACATACTATATACGATCCTATATGTAAAAATATCTAAATATGCAATTTCATAGCCTAAATGCCACCTTGATTCGCTTTAACATTATTCAAATAACTGATTATATTCTTCCTCGACTAGAAGCCTATCCGCACGTAAGAACCGGCATTACTCCAGGAAATGATTCCAGTAATTGTGTATAACACGAGGGATCCAATAGAATGCGCTAAGACAACATGTTGTATGGGACACATCTACTATGTTAAATTATGGAAATAAATTTACTGATATATTTAATTTCTCATTTAACAGCATAACACAAAATCCCTTTTGACAGATTGGGCTAGAAGACTGTATCTGCGAGGTGCTTCGTACGATTCTTGAAAGGGACAACGGCTATCCAGCCTGTAGCTTTTCGTAGTTCCGTTAGTCCTTCAAGACGAACGACAGGACCTCGATTAGACAGCGGACGTTTCCTTCCATATCCCTTATAATGTGTAAAGTATCTGTCGCTTTACCATTCGAAGCTACATGGTTTTAGTACTTCGTCAAATAATACAAAGAAAATGCACAATTCCTTTTACTGCTAGAAATCGTTCACTGCTTGCTCCATATGCTTTCTTCTGTTATCGCTTGTGACGTACACTTGTTCACTGTTATCTCAGTTAACTCCCATTTGATACCAATACAATGGGACCTTCACAGTCCGAAACCACGTTTATCCCAACTAACGTGAAGTAAATACAAAGGTGAAAATAGACGCCTCAAAAATTATTAATCTAAATAATTTTCCGGTCTAGAAAATCGAGATTAACGGCCTTGGGGTTCCGTTGCGCTGACCAAGTGACACTCTCTATCCGCTTAAGTTGGCACTAACTTCGTCGACAAGAGGAGGTCGCTCGGTCGGTGTAGTTCGTTTGCGGACTACAGGCCACGGAGTTTTAATCTTGTCTAAATATTTTACTTATTTAACGGAAAAAGTTTTCTTGTGAAGCATGATATGCGTCCCTCTAGGTGGTGAAAAATATTACCTCTTTCCCGAAGTTCGCGGTATAGTCGAATTTCTGGGGCTTCAGGTCAGTATTTATACATAAGATGTACCTAGAAATCTCTTGAATAAAGGCTTTTACCAATTAATTAAATTCTACTGTCCGAACATGCCAGTATTTTAATTCAGATTTTCGAGGTTGTATTATATAAGAAACAGGTACCTCTTAGCTGTAGGTCGAAAGAGCACTGATATAAAGACACTGGACTGACAGAATGAAATTAACTGTCCAGTAACTGTTCATATGTTGAATATCACATTCATATAATTAATATTGCTCCATGACCTGATAACTTAACTGTGCTGTTGCTAAGCAACAGCACAGTAAACACGATCTTAAGCCATCACGCAAGCGAGCAATTGCAATTCCTATGCGGAACCAAAGGAACGCCACACTGTCATGGAGAACATTCGCATATACCACTCATTATTTTTACTTGACAAAGAAACAAACAAGCAAACAATACTCGATTTGTTTGAATGAATTACTGCATTTCTGCAAACAGAGGGAGAGATCTGAGTATATACAGACTTCAGATGAAAAGTGACGGAGATCCAAAACACCTTTAAGAGTAATAAAACTCTTTCCCATGTATGTAAAGACTACATGATAAACTTCAATCATTAAAAATTAAAGTGGAACTTCTGTTTAAGCCTACTTAAATCTCCTTTTGTGAAGATTCTTGAAAATTAGCCAGTACTTCAGATGAAGAAAGTCACTTCAGAATCGGAATATTTATAGGTTACTATGCCCGTTGAAAACATCAGACAGATCTGAAATTAAGTGGATTTTAATAATAACATCCAAGAATAAAATGTTAAAGCAAGTCTTCTAAAGGAGCTAAGAACTATACATCTTAGTAATTTAAGGGTCATATCGCGCCAACATTCAAAATAGTAAAAAGACAAAGAGAACCATAACTGAATGAAATATGTTTTCCTTTTTTCTATCAGACTTTAAAATGACTCCTGGTTGATGAGGAGAAACTGGAAAAGGAAATACAAACGAAGTGCATTACTACACTCTTGGATCCTTATTCCACTCGTGAAATTCCAGCTTGTAGCAGTATTATTCCTTTAAAACAAAACTATGATTACGTCAAGCTTGCTCAGAATCTACGTATGCTGGCATGTACGCAACCAAAAGTTACAACATTGTGCATAGTATTTTTTTTCGTGTTTTCCTGTCTACACTTAATAACATCCAAGGATTTTCAAGAAGTTTGCCGCCACAATCCAATTTTCGTTAAAGTCAGACAAAAAAGTGTTCTGCATGAAGACACGCATGAGTTCTTGTGCACACCTGGAGAGTAATTCAATAAATATTTATTAGAGCAACACATTTTTTCGGATAAACAATTTAAAGGCAAATGAATCAGACACTTCAGAACACACTTTTTCTGTTAAGTTATAAGGTCTCCGAAGGTCGTTAAAGAAAAGGAAATAAATGGCCACAAATTTTAAGCTATTCTAACATTTCCTAAATTCTTCAATCTAAAAAGGGAGCGAAGAAGTGCATGAAAATTAATTACGAAAAGTCCTCGTACAGGAAAAATAACAACAAATTTATTCACTTCATATGTCACCAGCTTCATCGCTTTTGCTGAATAAAAGCCACGTAATTCCGGTAATATAAAAGAGGCTAAAGCAGGAAGGACACTTCTTTATGCGTTCCTTTCAGTGGATAGTATAATATAATATAATGTTGGATGAAGGGACGATTAAAGAATAATGAATTAAATACCATTTGTAAGGAAGTTGTCGCGGTCTCATCTAGGTAATAACCCGTCATTTGCCTGAAGCATCTGAGAAAACCACGAAATATCTCGGTCAAGACAGACCGTGTCCCGCCAGATATTCCAACCGAGCATCTCCCAAGTACAAGTCTAGAAATTTAACTCCAGATCATCCTGTTCGGCCGCACACTTTCCTCTTTAACATGGGTTTCCGCCAGGAAAGGTGTTGTGTCACTACTGCGCTAATGTGGAGACACGCCACCCACAACACGTAACAATGTACCCGTATTGTTCATGCAGCTCTGTAGGCAAGCGGATTTGTGCTTCCATGTATGCCGGCTGCTTGTATGACGTACTTCAAAGCCCCCGTATTTCGCCAACATAATGAATCAAAATACATTGTTGGCCGCCATTCAAGAAGCACTGAATGACTGCTACAGCATTGAAGCATGTCGCACTTTTATTTACTGCAACACGGAACGGGATTTGGTTAAATAATCCGAAATAAATTTGGCAGTGAAAGATATTTTTAATCCTGCCAGTGTTCTCCCTTGTGCTTGATACGATTGCTAGCATCAGTGCCTGAAGAATAGATCGAAGCTGAAGCCATTCTTACTGTTCCCTTGTATCTGAAATGAGCTCGAACACGTCGCATTGAATGCCAAATTTACAGAGGCGTGAGCGTTAAGTTCTTTCATACTAATCCTTCATGACATTCACATAACTAAATATAATGTTAAAGGAGGCAACTATCTAAACAGAAATAACAGTAGTGATATTATAAAAAATTCTACTATAATTAAAAAACAATCTCAGCTACTTTCATGATGATGATGATGATGATGATGATGATGATGATGATGATGATTCAATTCTTTGTTTATTTAGGTGCTGACCTCAGTAGTCCAATTACTATACAACTACAATGATGATGATGATAGTAATAATATTAATATACTTATTTTTTAATGAAAAGCTGATAGTTGCTCAGCTGTTCAAGAACTTCCACATCTTCTACGGTACCCGAAAGTTGATTACTACGTATATTCCAGTCTTCGCTACAGGACCGAACACCACAAATGCACAACCTGAAATATATCTAATGTTTACTTGTTTACATATGTGGAACTTATGAGGAAGCACTGTTATCGTGAAAAAGTCCATCTCGAGAATTTTGTTGCTTTACAAGTTTTGAGCNTCAGTACTATATGGAGGCCACGTTATACATAACATTTTAAATATCTTCATAAAAATACCAACCAGCGCATTAGGGGACCAAACGCGAAATTTTAATTCCCACGAAATCACTTTTACCGGTCACACTGTATAAAATTGTTGTTCAAGGCGCTGCAATCATAGTACGCTCTCGTGCAAAATGTACTTTGTTTCCAAGAAGTATCGTAGTTGCGGAGATATACAGAGCGTCTTCCCATCATTTGCTTTTTCTTTTTTTAATGAGACGAAAATTTGGAAATAATTTATTTTGGAAGTTTAAGGATAAACTTCACAGCAATCCAATGAAACACTTATGTAACATATCCTTCAGTGTTCACACTATATCCTAAGATTTTCAAATAATAATTATACACAAGATTTCCATACAAAGCAATTTTCGGACTTAAATAAAAAGAGCAGATTAATTATGCACAATCTCATCAAGATAATTAAAAAATGCATCGCGAAAACGCAGTGCGAGAATATTGCATCGTTAACAAATTAAGCGTGTCAGTATCGAAGTTTATTACTATTGCAAAACTGCTGCCATAAATTTCGTTTACAGTTCCAATTCAATATTTTGGTTTGATCAAAATATGCACTGTTCATGTTTGACTAGAATCTACTAATAAACATTTTGATATACAGAAGATTGTCATATCTCACATTTTGGTTACTAAAACTGTACTGCGACTTATATCCTGTTAACGTATTCATAGATCCATGATTTATTTAATCCGTCTTGCAGTGCATACACTCATTTATTTCCTTCTCTCCCTCGCACTACATGTTTCGGCATAATAATGCCATCTTCAGGTGCTTACTTATCCACGTCAAACCAGTTCATTGCGAACACACACACATACCCAGGAAGCCCAACAGTACAACACATGCAGTCGCAGGAGCACGACACAACAAAAGCACAACACACNCATAACAAAATTACATATCGACCACTTGGTTTTGATACAGGACATGCTACCATCTAAATCTCTTTCTCGAATGAAGGAAATGTTCAAATTTCTCTCTTCAATGTGAAATAATCCTCCACAATGAAATGTTATTTTCCTCACTCTGAAGCTCGAGTACTACTATTATCATCATCAACAGTAATCTGTCAGACGACAGGTCCACAGTCTCTTCCAAAACAGTTTCTCCACTTAATGCGATTTTCTGTTTTTGGAAATAGACTATCCAGGAAAAGTGATNCACGAGTGAAAGAAATGTTCAAATTTCTCTCTTCAATGTGAAATAATCGTCCACAATGAAATATTATTTTCCTCATTCTGAAGCTCGAGTACTACTATTATNGTCTAAGGATACTATTATATCCAACTTGAAATAAATTAAAATCTCACTGCCGATTTCAATATTCTAGCAATGGCTGAAACAATTATAAATTTCCAAGTTCTAATGTTCATGTTTTATTATACCCATCGCTTCATTTTGCTGCAAGAAACAGTTCCGTGTCAAATTTCATATTTTTATATAGTAACAAATCATGCCTTTGTCTTAATTTCTCACAAGCTGCTCAGGAGTGCCTGTACAAAACAGTGGTAGGCAGGGCCTAGGGGAGCTGATATGAAACCCGGGTCAGTCACAAATTTTGGGCCCTCACCCCACTTCGAAAGCCATAAAAATATATAAATATGTTTAATAAAAAATACTTTCAAAATTTAGATTTTCTATTAAAGGAATATATATGAAACGTCAATAATAATAAGTCAACCATTCAATTCCAACAGTCTTGTTTCCTCATTAAAATTTTTAGATTATATGAGAGTACACTTGGGCCCCCCTTAGGACAGGGGCCAGGGACAAATGGTCCTGCTGTCCTCCCATCTAAATGGGCCTGGTCATAGATAACCGCATTCCTTGGACGCCCTTCTTACACGCATGCAATCCGGGAACGCGTTATATCAAGGTGGCATTGATTTATGATCGATTGTTTGAGTCTTGGATTAACGACACAATCTGAATTTCAAATGTTATATAGCGGAGTTAGAGACGATAATATGATCATAAAAGAATTATAGGTGCGCACTTCGAAGGAAGCAGTTGTAGCTTGTTTCAGTATCTACCCTGAAATTTATATGAAGAAACGGAAGAAAGGCACAAGCAACTTCAATTAGAAGAACTACAAGCTGCTCGAAAGATTCGAACTGGACACAAATCAGGAGAACTGCCGCTACGTCATCGTGCATGTTAGTTGAAAACATTCTACATTGTCACGTGTGGAAAGGGTAAGCGTGGCGAAAATAACGGGTTCCAGATCGGATGATTGGATTTAATGGCACTTCGGTTACGCACTCTTTTAATTACACTCAATTACAGCGCTATCGCTATTCTACGTACACACTTTCAGTTCACCGTTACACACTCACTAGGTTTCTCCGTCTTCACTAGTCGTCTCCTGGCAGCGGATTTCAATACAGAAACCAGCACTTCAGATCACTATGAAGTCCTCTTCGACCCTATTCTCCAATGCTAATTACCTCTCAAATTCGCTGTACAACTGGAATCCCCCGGTCTGAATTCTCAACTGCGTTGTAGTGCCGAATGTCTTCACGGCACGGACCACGTACGAAAACATATGTTACGTGATTTCTACTCAGCCAGTCAATTGGCGCGCTGGCTGGATGTACAGAAAACACGTCATGTGATTGCTACCTTCAGTTGTGTGACGTCATCACGCATGCGCAAGTTGCACGGATACAGAGAAACACTTCTGCTGTGTTCTTTGTCGTGTGCGCGCTATGAAAGTTGCCTAACAGTGGATTCACGTATCACAATATGTTCTCAGGATTACTCTTTTTTTTTTGCTATGTCGATAGGCCGGTAATCTAAAGAACACTAAAGAAGAATACCGGACGACAGACAAAGTTAAAAAACCCAGTAATCCCGAGTGTCACATTTCATCGTCCGAGCCTTTTAGAATCTGTGTTTGATGATTATCATCATCGCTATAATTTTGTTGCATTTTTACACCACAAAAGATATTTCATCTGATTTAGGTGAGAATGTGGAAACCCGTAACACCTAATTATCCAGTAACATAAAATAAAGACAAAGATATCGAGGGTATCAGCAGAACAACTCACAGGAACCTAAACAACTACTGCCTGCCACGATCAGTACTCTTCATGTCAACCCAGAATACAAGCAAGGCACCTACAGTCCGGCATCAACATGATTCCTTCTTAACAGTGCTCATCTCTGTCCGCCTCGAAGTGTCATTGGCCGAATGTGACATCAGCCGTTTCCGTTTTGAAACAATATTGACCGACAGTCATGTGTGGGCAGTCGTGTTGCCATTTGTATGTTTTATTTTCGAGCCACTACCATGATTTCTATGGCTGAATTTGCACGCTTCGAATTTGGAGCTCAAATTAAGTTCTCATAACAATATTACGTTTTCCGGCTGAATTGGGGTTTGTTTCGTCAGACGGAGACGGGTCCAGGGTATATTAAGCCGTGGCTACAACGCATGTACTCTATACTTTCGGCGTCCATCATTAATACACTGAGAAGCAAATATGTGTTATCCTGTTGTAACACATGCTGTATGAGGTTTACTTAAAAATATAAGTTCTGGGAAGAACTTACGACAGTTATATAAATTCTTCAGTCCATATCCAGTTAGAAAGTTACGAAAGGAACTGACGATAAAGAAAATATGACTGAGCATTCGCGGTTGGCTGGACGTCAGCACGGAAACAGAATAAGTTCCATTATTAGAAGCCGCCACCAAGCAAAGTTCGGTGAACAAAGATCAAACTGAGAAGACAGCGTGCGTTATTGTGATTTGTAGTGTGTGCAGATTAGTGTGTTATAGTTATTTCTACTTATGAATCATAAGCTTATAATAAATTCGATATTTAATTATGTCGCAACATGAATATTACAGTTGCAAGCCACGCAATTTTCACCCGTAATCCTCTCGGGTATAACATGATTGTCGTGTACCAGAGTCGCCATTTCCCATTCCAGTCATTCAACGGATTTCTCCAGTCTTTTTTCAATCCCTGCAGCAGTGACTCTCTTCACGTTTCCTAACAAATGGGTGATGAACTTTCCTAGCCAGCGAAAGGGAAATTCGAGCTTCCGGGCTGTAAATATGAGCAGCGTCATCGTCGGCGCATGTCACGAGAGCTTATACTCGTATATCCCTGTATCGCGAATACCGTTTCAATTAGTTTAAATAATTTTGTGAAACTCTCTCTCTGTCTCTATATGTGTCATGTCATGGCACTGATAGCTACACTAAAACCATCTGTTTATATGTCCCAAGTGCCCAATCGTTACCACAGACGTTCTATGTGGTATGTAGGGTCCTGAAAACCCGTATAACTAATCTCTCAGAAACGTATGTTGGGTCTGATGACTTAAACATTAAATTGATTGCTTACTGGGCTGGAATGATGAGGTTAGAACCCCTTGTGGAAGCAGTGGCACTTTCTGTTGACAGAGACGTGCAGAATGGCGCTGGGGTTTACCCTCCCCCAAACCGGCTCTCCAATGCGTAGAAGAGGTTCCTGAATGACGCTAAAGGTGCTGTTGAATGCAGTTAATCAAGGAGTGCAGCGATAGTAATGTCACAGTTTCGTGTTCCGAAACTTGTAAAGCCTTATATGTGAACATTAAAATGAAATTACGTTTGTGGTAGCAATTTAGATCTATAGGTACTGAAGATTGTATGACTCAAAATCTCAGTCATAAATTACGCTAAAGCCTGTTACGGTAGCCGAGCGGTCTAAGGCATGTACTGTCTTCGCTCGCTTGGAAACCGGGATCGTGGGTTTGAATCCGACTCAGGGCATGGACGTTTAGTTAGTGTGTGTGCGCTTTTCTGGGTTTGTGTACAGGTGGAGGCCTTGCGACGAGCTGATCACCCGCCCAAGAAGTCCTAACGAATGTGTAAGATCTAGAAAAACCGGAAAGTCAACGGAGAAGTTCATGGAGGTAGGCCTAGCCCCACTGGGGCTGTAGTGCCAAGGAAAAAAAAAAGTTACGCTAAAATTATGAAAAGCGAATTCTCTTCTACGGCTCTCATAACATAATGAAAAGGGGTAAAGCTATCCTTGTAACAGGCCGTGAAGGTGCATAGGCTTGTGAGAGGTTGAGATTCCCACATTTTCACTAGACAATCGGCTCACAGATGGCGGTAAAGTTGTCAGCCTTATGCGCCCTTGAAGTAATAAGAGGTAAAGAATTGAAATTGTTCCTGGACTTAAAAAAAATAAAGGCCACACCATGAAGATGCATGAGGGAGAGGAAGTATAGTTGCACAATTCTTGACCTTGACACTAGATGGAGGTGATTGGTGAGCTTCACGTCTCGACCGCTTTACCCCCCCTCCCCCCCTTACCCATTGGACAGGAGGCTGGGTAGNTTTAAGCCATTACTCCTATAGTCCATTTGCGGAGACGAGACAGTCAGCGTAAACAAAGCAAGCCCCGAGTCGCCACAGCTGACAGCAAGGAGTGGACAAAGCGCGCAGTTATTCAGTGTACTCACTGCATTCGGACGCACGTTAACCTGCATTCAGACTGAAGAGTGAACTTTGGACGCCCCTGCAACGGGACACGCATCACGTGATCGCTGCATGATTTCATTCAAAGAGCGAAGGAGGTACCGCGTGCATTTGTTTACGAGGACTCTCTCGTCTCCGCGAATGGACTATAGTTCACAAGAAGCCGGAACGGTCTACCATTCTTAGTCACTTCAATTCATTTCATGTTCTCGTGCTCTGTTTCTTTCGATCCATTTAAATATTACCCTGTCTGATACTTTGACCCCATCCCCTCCCTTTGGGCTTCCCCATCAAAATTTATATTCATTTCTCAGCTATATTATACAAGTTCCATTACTCGACTATCTAATCGCTCTTAATCTGATCGTCCTAATGAGATATTGTGAGGAGTAAAAATAATGTATGTTTATACTGTTTTTAAATCTTTTGATTATGTTCTCCCTTTTGGGCACGACATGGAACTCCATCCCCATACAGAACAGGAAATATTACAGTTTTTATTTTACATTCCGAATGTAGTAATGGGGGATTTTGAACCGAAAGGTAACAGATTTTTCCAAAATGCATATTCCTTACAAATGCGTTATTAATTTTTTGTTGTTGTTCACATTTTTTCTTATGAATCATTTGTACACCGTTAGGAACGTTGTATGAGAGACAAGGAGAACTTAACACAGAGTTACTGCTGTGGGTGACCAATGTTTTAAATTTATGTGACAAAATCTCTTCCCTTGTCCAATGAATAACCAGTTTTAGAAGAAAAGAAATTATGGAAGTTCCGTCTACAAAACTACAATATACACGTATAATGGTTTATTATGTCTTTAATTATTATTGCCTCATGTTTCGACTATAAATGTAATCTTCAGGAAATTGGGTGCTACGAATTTTCACACCGGTTAATGTTTACATGTTAATTTGTGCTAAAACACACTTCCTGGACTAGATAAAATAAGTATTTATATATTTGTATATTATGTATTGTAGCTGAGTAGACGGAATTTCCACAATTTCTCATATCTACATGACACTACATAATAAAATATTCAATTTAAATTTGGAGATTTTGATACCATCCTACTGTTTCTAATCACAATGCTAATAACCCATTGTACGAAATAAAGGACACGCGATAGAGTAGTTGGTTGAGGCACTATGCTACAAGCCTGAAGATCGCGGGATCGAGTCCCGATGACGTGGTTCTTTTCTCAATGTACCTAATCTTTCCAGCCGCACTATGGACCTATGGTCGACTCAGCCTCTAACAGAATTTACTACCAGGAATCATCATGGGCGTAAAGGGCGGACGGCGCGTAAGGTTGACAAACTTACCGTCATCTGTGGGCTGATTGTTTAGAGAAAATATGGGAGTCTGGACGTCTCACAAACCTATGGGCCTTCACTTCCTGTTAACAAGGATAGCTTTATCTTCTTGTACCTTTTACCATTTACGATATATGTTTTTGCATGATGTATATGTATAATATTTCCGTGACACTATCCTGACTGAGATTTATCGTGGTTTTACTCACTCCTAAAAGGAATATGCTCTGAGAGTGAGTCCAATTAGACTATGATCGCTTCTTCCACACTTCCCAAATTCATCCTACCATGAGATGCAACAGACAGACAGTCCGAATTTGCCGCCAGCGCGGTTCAATAAATTACAAAGATACATAAATATAATATTCCGGCCGGTAAACAGTACAACAACATGGCGGTTGAAGTTGTTCTGCTACTCTGTGATAAATTAAATACAGACCATTCATTCATTTACCGTCTTTGTCAGATTGTGCGAGTGGGTTTTCCTTTACCGATAATCGGAATATTTTATAAATTCGGAATAGATCTGTTCTTGCTTAGTTTATGCTTCTGTAACTTTTCATGCAGAGCAGAATCTCATATTCAGATATGTTAGCATATTTAAGTGCGCATTACACTACGTTACCTTACTCGATTAGTAGCAATGGTTTCACGATCTGCCAGTAACTAGCCTGGTGTAACTAGACGGGCTAGCAAACTTGTCGATTAATTTTCCCTTGCTCGCAGCGAGTAATTTATCCTCCAGTAAACTAGCCTGGAGTAAATAGACCGGCCGATTACTAGCAAAATGTTCGAGTGAGTGAAGATAAAAACTTTCGAACATACTCTTTATTCACCAGTGAATCACCAGCCTGCAAGCGAACTAGACCTCTATAATAAAGCGAACAATTGCGTCAGCAAATACGAATAGAATGAAGTCACACAATTTCCACCTAGTGATTTTAACTGCTGCTTCACTATCTTAAGCCGGTGTCACACTGGGCTAGTTTACTAGCTGCTAATATTAGCCGCTAATACTGGTGGGCTAGTACGCCAGTTGTTGAAGAAACTCACTTTGCACAATGTGTCTTTCATGGGTATTAGGCGTGAGGCACTGAGAAACTTGTTGCGTATGGGTGTGAGACAGTTATGCGAGGAAATGGTGGAACAACTAAGGAGAAGGAAAAAACGGAAATGGGTCTTAGACTGGATTAGGAGGAGGGATCAGTTGGGAGCCTCTGCACGTCTGATGAGAGAGCTGGCAGAGGAGGATCCCAAAGGATACAGGAATATTATGAGGATGGCAGAGGTGAAATTTGAAGAATTACTTGAGTTGTGTCACCTATAATAAGAAAGAAAGCCTCAGACTGGGCTCGACGTCAAGACTGACTGACCGTCGGTCGCAATGTGACTTTGACTATGACTTTGACTTGTCTGTGTATTCTCCTGTCGTTGCTAAGCAAAGACTTTGTAAATTCTTTCCCGCGGCAAAGAGGAATTGTTGGAAGCGTCGTTTTCTGTGCAATCTGTGTAGTATCAAAGAAGGAATTTAGGCGACTAGTTTCCCCCGAACTTCTTGTTTCACTCGCAGTTCAATACGTACATGGTAGAATGGTTTTCACGTTAATGGAGTATTCACAGGACCTGAATTCTTGTCCTCAGTAACATTCTGTTTCTCTTTTGAGCTGTCCTGATATGGATATAATTTATCACCAAGTAGCTAGACAGTTAGGTCGTTTCATTCATTCCGTCCTCCATTGAGATGACTAATATGCACATTTATGTACAAGACTTTTGGATGTAAAAGTGGAAGGAGACAAAACCAAATGATTGTATTAGTATGACTTACTAATTTTCAAAATTCGTGCTGTATACTCAAGGGGAACTACCACTACATACGAGTATTTTTTACTTATAAAACCACAACTTTCATGAACCATTTCATTGTTATTAAATTAAATATAATTTGCATAACAGGATTAAAGTTCATTATAATCTTGGTGATCCGGCTGTGCGCTAGTCCGACATGTCCCGTAATCCGGCATCAGGCCTCAGACAGGCGTCCGTGACCTTGTGTAGTTTAGTTACTACAGGAAGCAGAGGATGACTTGTGTTCAGTTGAGCTTGACAAACTTTATTTAGACCCTCGCTAACACACAGTCTTGCAGTTCTTCACTACTGTGTATTCCTGTAAGTATTTTTCATATAGCGGTGGACTTAGTATGTGCTGAATCGTGAAAAATAAAGAGAAAATCAACAATGTGCTAGAAGGCGGTAACAGCGAGAATGAGCAAGAGTCAAGTACTCCGCCGATTATCCGCACAAAACGACAGATGACACCACGAGTGTCTTCAGCGCATGTCATAAACAGGCCGAAGAAAGCAATGTGAAAGCTGAAGTCACCCTCAAATTGAAAAGACTACAAGAAAAAGATTTAAAAGTGACATTTAAAGAAAATAACAGATAATTATTGACGACTTCTTTGTAAAAAGGCAGTGGAATGAAGTCCTAAATATTGAATTAATGAACAAAAATTCACAGTACACATTTATATATGTAAAATAAATAAATATTATATGATAATCAATACTGAAACTTGTGTGTGTGTGCAGTAAAACTTAATAAATTTGTTCAAACTTTTCCAGTAAATCGTCTTTTTCGGTAATCCGGCGGTAGCTTGGTCCCATACATTTCAGATTACAAAGACTGTGCTGTACCATGCTGTCAAATTTAAGTTTTTATTTAGTTTACCACTGTTCTCTGTATTTATTACAGTTAGAAGCCGAAACATGTTAATCTTAAAAGAACAGTAAAAGCTAAAATACCTTAAGTCACTGAACAAGGGTCCCAGTTCCTTCTTAGAACTGGAAATTGCTGCAGCTGCTGGTAAATACGAGAAACTAAGTTGGAAGATCTACTGTTCACTGATTTCTAGTAAAAAAAACTCCTTAGCATATCATTTATTAGAAACATGTCTCAATGGTATTTGTCGTCATAGAGAATTGTTCCGTTTTTATTACTCAGATATTAAGGCTATTGGCAGGTCTACAGTTTTCCGTTACTTTCTATGAAATTTCAAAACTTTAAAAAGTGATTTATGTATAATTTTTTGAATAAAATGATCTACATTATTTAAAAGTTGAAGAAATTAGTGAAAGATAACTTTATATTAATATTTATGAAAACACAGGAATGTTCAGAAATAAATATGTCATGCTGTAAAAGTTTCAGTTAATTTTCATTTATGACCAGTCCTGCTGGCAGTTTACGTTAGGCAAGACTTTCTTCTTGTACAAGCACAAACTCGGAGCATGCCGTTTCGTGCCATTGGAACTAACGCATCCTAGACCAGAGTCCACAGTAACAGTGTTACAAATAATTTCCTGCACACCATTAACTTCAGTGTCCGGAAACTTTTTGTTCTTTATGTATTGTAGTGTTTGGTTTTCTGATTTGCAGCTTTAGCATTTTAATATACTCTAAAATTTTACCATGAAGTTCAGTGCTTCTCTTTATTCACTTCAGCATTCGGGAACACTTTACGCATTGCTCTATCCACTAAGTTTATTCTCAGCGACAGCCGAAGACGTCTTGAGTAAACCACTTCCACGGGCTCCACAGTTACTGCTGCGTGTATACAGATATACACTACAACTAGAAACAGCGTGACTGCAAAGTAACGGCTAGCAGAGAAGAGAGGGTAGTGAGTGGCTTGACAGAAGGGGATGAGATTTTTTCCAATAAAAGATAGAAGGCGCAATCCACAAAAAGGCTTTTAAGCCAGTGCTCACAATTGAGTAACTACTTAATTCAAAGTCTGAAATGGCGAGATGAAAACTAGTTTACACTGAAGGCATCAGCATGTAAGGCCACGCCATAGCTCAGGCGGTTAGTCGCTGGCTTCCCACCACGACGGCCTGGGTTCGATCTGGGTCTGGTCAAATGGGGTTTGTGGTAGACAAAGTGGCGCTCAGGCAGGTTTTCTCCGAGTATTTCGGTTTCCCATGACAATGTTCATTCCACCAATTGCTCCACAATCACCCTCACCTATCATCTGGGGCTGGTACAATAGGCCAGAAGTGGCCGCAGTACAAGGGACTTAGTCCCACCCACTAGCAATAAAAAATCAGCATGTATCGGGTCTTCCAATTTCGATTCGAGTTTCATCAACGACTTGTTTTACTAATAAACAATGGCTTTGTCTGTTGTGCTTGGCTGATTTATAACATTTATTGGTGTGGGCTAAAAGCTATTTGATTGTGCAATGACTGGTGAATAGTCGCCGGATTCTAACCCCAGCGACCTGGGTTTAATTCCATTAGTCCTTATAGTGGGCAAAGTGGACTAATGCAGGTTCTCCTACGAGTACTTCGGGGTTATCTTGCCAAGTGCAAGCATTATCATTCCATCAATACTGAAATCTGAATTATCGTCAGAGGCCCAGTCTGCTTAGAAGCGCCTGCATTAGTCCACATATGGAAAGTCTAAGTTACTTTACGACTGGCGGTTTGCCCTCAATCAGTTCGTCTGGGCACCAAGCTCATTGAGACTGAAGACCAGAAATATTTTTCTTAAACTGAAACCTTGTGGTAATAGTCCTTATGTAATATCTTCTAGGTACGGACCCTATAGAAAACAGAGTTTCCGATTATTCTTGCGTGGTTGCGTGCATATAAGTTGTCTATCAACGGACAGGGTAGTGTTAAGGTGTTAACCCAGCCGCTTTCTGACAACGGACCATGTAATCATGTCATAATAAGGTATTCTGGATTCTAACGCTGTATGCTTCAGGGATAGTCCAAAGATTCGGAGGAACGCACCTCCGCCATCTTCGGGATGTAAGGGTCAAGACACGCAGCAAGCAGTGAGAAATCCCGCAAGAGACACAATTATCGGCCTCCAACTTAATGCTGGCTTCGTTCTCGACTTACTAAACTGAAACTTGTAGCTAGTGGCGATAAGATTTACCTCATGCTGACTAATGTTTTTTTCTTCTTCTACCCTGAATATGGACACCATATGTTCCTCTAAAACGCTAGACTTTATCTTAACTACACGGCGTTACAACCCAGAAGGCCGTACATTTAACAGTTTTACATGCAAATACGCTTCAAATGTTGTGGCTTTATACTTTGGGTACAGACTAGCGAGCTGTTGCATCTAACGTAACGGTTACTGTAACCACATTCTGTTAGTGTGGACGCCTTCCGAACCACGCTCGAGAACGTACTTCGAGCGCGCTCTGTAACACGACCGGCGAGCCACTGCCTTGTCGGTTTTTCTGCGAACACAAAGGGTCTCGCGGTTGGCTCGTGGACGCCACAGTCGCTTGCTCGTAAACGTGTACGTTTCCTCCGAACCAGTAGTAGCGTTGCGAATCGCTATGGAGTGGGACGATGAGAAATGCCTGAATTTAATTGAAATCTACAGGAATAAAGCGTTGCTTTGGACCCAAAAGATAGAAATTATTATAAGAAACGCCTGAAAGACGATGCATGGGCTGAATATTTTGCATGGATATACGGAATTACTTACTTACTTACTTACTCATTCATGGAGCTGAGCCCTTCTTGAGGAGCCGCCAATTCTGCAGCTACTCAAGAATTTTCCAGCATTTTATGGAACCCGAAGGTTCATCACCGTGTTCACAAGAGCCCTCCACTGGTCCCTATCCTGAGCCAGATTTATCCAGTCCATACCATCCCATCCTATCTCTCTAAGATCCATTCTAATATTGTCCACCCACCTATGCCTTGGTCTTCCCTGTGGTCTCTTTCTTTCTGGCTTTCCCACCAATATCCTATACGCATTCCTCGTCTCCACCATTCGTGCTACATGACCTGCCCACCTTATCCTCCTTGACTTGATCATTCTAATTATACTTGGAGAAGTGGATATACGGAATAGATACTGTAAACTTGTAAAAGAGTCCCCAGTAGCCAAGTATCTCAATGTCACAGCTAATCGATCTTGCACCGAAATCGCCTCTCTGAACTTAGTGTTCCTTTTCCGGATCCTAGGTCCAACCAGATTAATCAAATATTCGAAGTCCGTTGGATTCAGGCGGGTGACATGTTTGTAATGTCCACTGATTGTTTGGGATTTCAAATCCAAAAGTAAAGCAGACCGCTTCTTTCTTTGTATAGAGCATGCTGCCAGAATCTTCGTGGGCGTTTATCGTCGTCAATTCAGTGGTGTATCGGGATATACGACGCACTAACAATTAACTCAAGCGATAAGGAGGAAGACATGTCTTCATGGCGAGCTCACCACGAGCACTATGGATCGGGTCGCTCGCAGCTGGTTACATGACGACTATGGACGTGCCGTCCATACGAAGACGTGGTTACAGTAACCGTTACGTTACATGCAACAGCTCGCTAGTCTGTACCCGCCCTTATACTTCGGGTAAAATTTGCTCTGGGAGTTGGCGTTACGACACTCAACCCACATAAGGCACAAATAATTGTCCTTTCAAGCAAGAAATCTGTTAAAAAGCAAAGAAAAATGTTCTATATATATGATATATGCAACAATAAAATCGTTGTATATGTTAAGATCGTGCAATAGGCCATACATATACCTCTAAAAATGTATACAAAATGTTGAAAGTTAATTAGGAATGATCTTTCATCTTAACCGACTTATCAGACGTAAGTAAAAGCATAAGTCACAATTACTTTTATTTCTAAAACGAAACAGCATTTAGAATAAATTTATACTGCTTTTGCTTCACAACATATTCCGCTCATTAATGACCATAATTAGATATTTCCACCTTATATTAGCACCCTACTTTTTCTGCTATTATTCCCTTATATTGGCCGATGTTTACGATTTTTAGGGAAAGATCAGAACGAAATGCCGTATGGTGTCCATACATGGCCGAAACATACAGTAAAGTAGAAACAGTAGAGATGAATTCCATTTATACATGAATCGTGTCAACGGACCCTACAATAAATAGTTCACACACAATATGAGAGTGAAATTCAATAATACTAATGTTCTAGAAAATTAAGTTTTCTGAAATAAATCGAAAATGTGATGCTGTCAATACTCATTAAGTTCGAGTTTTGAATAGGGCCTAATACACGTGTGTGCATCTCTCCCTTTTAGGTTTAAGGCTCAGTTCTACGGATAAGAACAGAACAGGCTTATAAGCTTCAGATATAATCCCACTGCGCTTGCCGACGCAGGTTTAATTAGCAATATAACGCAGACAACGATAAATTAGAGGCTGAATTGCTGTTGGAATGGCTGCTATAAAGGATACTCAACTGATCATTAGATATATGGAACAAAAACCCTATACTGCCCGATTCTGATCCTCAAAACTGGTTTAAGAGCCCTTCATTAATTACTGTGTAGTGACGTATTATGAAACGCCACGTGTATTTAATCAATCTCTAAACGTCGTTGACATACAGTTTGCGGGAACAATCAGAAATACTACTACCTGGTTTAGCTGAGAGCGTGAAACACACGTGAACAGTGTAGCAGATCACTTAATTCCATATGCACAACGCCAGGAGTTGTGCAGCTAGGGTGAGGACGCGAAACGTCGATTCCCGCCCTCAGTAATACTCAGATATTACTAAAGACCTATGGTCATATTGAGATTTCTTCAATTATGATACGTACATGCTATGTCGGTAAGGAAAGAACTGCAGTTTAAAAAAATGTAATAAATATTAATGTTTCGACTGAATTTAAAATTCCGCGGTTTGAAGGTAACCAGTAACACCACGTACTTCGGAGACAGCCAGACGTTGCGGAAAAAATGTATCTTATGTTCGTAGAGTATGACAAGCAAGAAAACAGCGTAGACAGGTTCTACTGGGCGCCTTGCTTCAAATTTTCGTACAGAATGGCCATTCTCCTCAGTTCTAAGGCAGCAAGCCACACAAAGCTCTTAATGGCGGTAATGCTATATTTTTTCTTACTTTCACGGAAAGGAAAAACTTCTTCCGTATAAAATAATTCTCCAGATGTGATACTACGATATGACCCACTTAGTCACTGCTTCTCATCCGCCCCTTTTTTGTGCAAATGTCTAAGACGCATCTTATTTTGTTTTACTTTTCGTTGCAGGAATAGGGTACTGTAACTTCAAACGGATCGATTGTTAATTACGGGCATTTCAAGAAATATGGCTCCGGAAATTCAGGAGAAAGTTGACGTCTGTATAATATTGTATCTTTTGTCGATTTTATAAACACAAACGTGGCAGTTGCCAGTATAATTCAAACCCTTAGTATTTGTAAAATTAAACATTCAAAATTGTTAATGGCGGTCTCGGAATACTTTCACACATCTTTCCAGAGAATGTAGATCTCAGTATGATTTGATGTGTAGATTATTAATATATTTGTTTCAGAGTTCCTTAGGAGAACTTTATGAAATATTAATTAAATTTAATCCTCTACAAGTCGTTCAGTTCACAGTTCGTCTGACTTACCAGTTGTAAATCTTCTACAGATAAAACAATCGCGGTGACTTACCTGGAAAGAGAAGAGAAACATATCAAAGGAAATGCAGGAGCGAAATTAAATTCAGCATGCCACAGACAACTGTGTTATTGCAAAACTGGAAAGCGGATAGTTGTCAACATGACTAATTAACACTATAATACATCACATATAGAGTAATGGAACCTAACCAGAGACAGGACGACATCAGCGCCCTACGATAAGAAATGAGCACTCAACGCGCGTATTCCATGGGCATAGCAACGCAAATCTAGTTTCAACACAGTACACTGTATTGCACTCAGTAATGAGACTCAGTAAAATGTAGGCTGAGCCACTATCAGCTTCTCAATAAGGACCGTGGTTTTAGTCAGTAAACTGTTCTGTATATAATGAAAGATAAGAACTAAGCAACCGCACTAGGAAGGTTTGGTTCGTGGATAATAAAACCCACGCACAGTATTGGGTTCAACAAGATTGTTCTGCATTGTGAAGTACTTACACGCGTTTTTCTGCCTACACCCAGAAGTACACGTATTACGGTAAACGAATGACTGAAAATTCTTTTTTAGAATGTTGCCCTATCATAAATGCTTCACATGCTTTCCTGTGTAATTTTAAATACACTGTGGCAACGTGACAATACATAATTGCACCTCACGTATTACGCTTAAGGAAAGAAAATATAATTTTCCTATTTGCAGTAGGCGTTGTTATTTATATTTTCCAGGAAATCTGTTAAGAGGCCAACTAGGTAGTGACTATTTTAAGGTAATTTTTTTCCCTTTTGGGGCTACAGCCTCTATCTGGGCCTTGGCCTACTTCCATCAAACTCTGTTTCACTTGGGTGTACTAGACCTTACACATTCGGGAGAACTCCTTGGGCGGGTGACAAGCTTGTGGCAAGGCGCACGCATGCACGCACACAAAGACTGACAATATGTGCCTATTCGAACCCACGATCCCGGATTCCGAGCGGGCGAAGGCAGTGCATGCATTACACCGCTCGGCTGCTGTGACCGGCCAAGGTTTTTTTTTTATTTAACTCCAATAATTATACAATCTATCCATTATGTGTGGATAATAAGTACATTTTGTGGTTTACATATAGAAAAGGAAAGAGAATACTTGACATGGTGAGCATGTTCCAATGAACATGCTCAATACTTATTTTAACTGCTTAGTGATCGGCCAAGGTTTGCCTTACAAATATTAAATTCGAAATATTTCAATTTTCACTGTAATATTCATGTCCGGTACAAGTAAACCGGATGAGCGGGGGCTACAATTACGAAAGAGAGAATTCCTAGAACGAAAGAAATGATTGCCGTTTAACTGATCATAAAAATAGCACCATATAGCTAGAGAACAAAATCGTTCTCTATATAAGTGGTTCAAAACCGCAAGTTCCACACGAAATCAACACCATTGGGATCACGACAGAATTCACAACAATCGTAAAAATATTTGTTTTCTACGGGTAAAAATTGCTCAAAAATGTTGGGTGCGCTAGTGGTCAATTTAGGGCCATTGTAAAATACTCGTAAGGTATACATAGGCCGCGCCGTAGCTCAAGCGGTGAGTCGCTGGCTTCCCTCCGCGGTGGCCCGGGTTCGATCCCGGGTCTGGTCAAGTGGGATTTGTGGTGGACAAAGTGGCATTGGCGCAGGTTTTTTCCGAGTACTTCGGTTTCCCTTCCAATCTTAATTCCACCAACTACTCCACAATCACCCTCACCTATCATCTGGGGCTGGTACAATAGGCCAGAAGTGGCCGCAGTGCAAGGGACTTAGTCTCACCCCACTAGCAATAAGAAAAGGTATACATAAGAAATTGCAAAGCAAACATTAATATAGTGAGCTCTGACAGGGTTGTATGTCAATGGTTGATAAACTACATTGAAATTATGTTATATTGACCTTTTTCTGTAGTGTTTTTCGATACACAGGATATTCGCTTTACTCCAGTTTTTATGAAACTGGTTGTTTTTTCACTATCAGAGGCTTTTATTTCTTTTTTTCTTTTTCGTGGCAATAACTGAGTGTGAACGGGGAACTAGTTGCATACCTAACTTCTAAGATATCTTTTGAACCACCAACGGTTCATAATATAATTTATGAACGGTCCAACATAAAACATCTTCATAAAAATATGTAATGTCTCGGAATAAGCCACCTAAATGAACCCATACGTATCCCAACTAAAAGTCATGACGTCGACGTACTTAACTAAGAGCAGTTCAAATGACAAATATTTTATGACGAGATTTTTCAACATGAGTACACAGTGATATAAAATCATTGACAAGTTTAACTGAACTAAATTTGTCAAATTCTATTTGTACACCTACTTTTCTTCATTCGCATAGTGGGGAGATGGAGTCCAGATGGGTCCAGTCGGCACGGCGGCCACTGATTGGCCTATTGTACCTGCCCCGGGTGATTATGATGATGGAGATCTGGTGGAATGAAGATTGGTAGGGGAAACCCTGCCCCAGCGCCACATTGTCCACCACAAATCCCACTTGACCAGACTCGGGATCGAACCCGAGCCGCCGCGGTGGGAAGCCAGCGACTAACCGCTTGAGCTATGGCGAGGCCCTGTACATCTACTTACTACATTATTAGTCGGACCGCGCCGTAGCTCAAGCGGTTAGTCGCTGGCTTCCCACCGCGGCGGCTCGGGTTCNGTATATACTACATTATTACGTGAAACATATATATGTTACTAGGTCGAAATTTTACGTGGCTACTTCGCGGGGAGCAGCAAAGAAATTAAGATCAATAAGTAATATGCATTTTCTTTATGTCGGAAATTTCGAATATCAACAGTCCAAAGGATAAGAACTTTTTCCTTTATGAGGCATACCCATTTGAATATTTTGGGCAAATTTATGTGCTAAAGTATGAAGTCATCTGCATACCTATAGGTCTACGTATAAAATCTCTGGTAATTACTTAACAATGAAGAAAGCAGTCTTCTGGGACTTGGCACCGTGTATATGTGGTGTTAACCGACGTTTCGGAGGAACGT
>NW_019729231.1:37196-65576 GCF_002891405.2 Cryptotermes secundus
GTTTAAAAACTAAATTAAATATTATGCCTACAGAATAACCAAGATATCCAATACTGTAACAGGCCACCACAACAAGGCTTTCTTGAAAACACAGGATCAAAAAAAATCTAGAAAACTGAGATCTACGTGTATTGTTTAAGATAATTGTTGCTAGCAGCAGGTTAAAACCGACCATTTCACTCAGAACTTTATTTTTCATAAGAAAGATAATCAGGATTTTAATTGATTTATTTTAAAACAGAAGAAAATTTCACTACCAATTCAACTCTAACCTCTTTCTCGACGTAACGGCGGCCAATTTACTTAGGTACTGGTAGCTACAGGTTTGGCTTCTCCTCAAGAAGGGCTCAGCTCCATATGTAAGTAAGTCACTACATGTAACTTGACACACATGTTATTATATCACAGATTCATGCAGACACCAATGCTTATTTACTTTGTTTTAAGCACTTGAATATAAAACAAACTGCACAAACATAGTCCTACAGGTCTACTAAACGTAATCCATTCTTGTCGAGTACTGTACGCAAAACGATATTCAACAGCGTCTCTTTCCCAAGCGTTGAATGATGGGTAATTGGAGAAGACAGGTGGAGAAGAGGTTTGTCTGTTCAACTTGTCATGCCACCAGCGGGAATACAACGCTACAAAATCTCTCTAGAAAGAGAAAGAAGAACTTGGACGCCGCTCGGAACTGCAAAGATCTTAGAAGAATCAACGTTCGGCCATCTGCTCCAGTTATCGTTTAAACAGTGCAGCAACTCTCCCTGCGAGAGCATCATTCATTTTTAAAGTTCTTTCTTTTTGCAAACACGTACTGCAAACTGGTTAAAGAAGAAAGTAAAAATATTCTTTATTTTGTAATTTATTCTCTTTTCAGACATGGAATGTAAAGAGAGGACAGAAGAGAACAGAAGAGCAATGAAGCCAGAATCGAAAATAACACAAGACATTGCATTAGAAAGGGATGGGGGTATTATTATATTTGGTACCAGTATTTCTATACAAAATTCTGTGTACCAAGTGATCTACAGGACATTTTGCATCTAAACTTGGTTAGATTTCTCTATTTCTTGGGCCTCTAATAGGGCGTCTGTCTCGAAGTACACTAACTGAATTTGACAACATGGAAATAGGAATATATTACGAATATTGCACTAACATTTATATCGTATATATTTATCTTTTGCTCTTTACTCTTATATTTTGAAGAAAAAAGAGAAAAAGGAGAGAGAGTCTATGTCATTGTCTTTGCGTGGTCTGCAGCTCCGTTATTGCTTATGAGGGAGCATTAGTGAGCATCCTACATATGCGGCAAGCATAGGATCCATGGCAGAAGAGGATGTGAATTCATTTACGTAAAATTTTATAACGTAATTTCGCTAACAGTGGGGGGTTGAAATATCGGCAATATAATTTAACAACCGTCCTTTATGTAAAAATTCTCGGTAAAGCAATATTGTTGGCAATATTAACTTTAAAATGTTATAACAAAACATAAACAATTTATAACTAAAACAATAAATATTTCTGTTAGCATTTTGTACGAAGTGGACGCCGATTATCAGTATTAAAAACAATATATATTTTTCGATGTAAGGCTTAAAGATGTAACCAGCAAAAGCAAGTCCTCCTCACCTACTTATCGGTGCGTTTTAACTGCATAAGTTAGGCAGTCAAAATTTTAGGTACGCTTATAAAGAATGTGGTCTATGTATATTTTTATGTACTGTCCGTCTTTTCCTGAAGGGGCTATAGCAAATGAGAGAGAGAGCTTTATTCGGGATATCCGGGAAACTTAGCCGTATTTCGAACCTAAGCCTTTCAGAACGCGAAGCATGAGTGCTACAATGTAACATTTTTATAACAATGTAAGGTAATGTTATGATGCGAGCAATGAAAACCCCGAGTTTTACTCTGCAGATACCAGCCTCATAAACCAGTAGGGACTGGTTCTTCACTATGCTCCTCACTCACACAATGAGAAAAAAGTAAAAAGATATCTTTTTATTTACTGGACGTGCTTATTACAATTTCATTTGATTACAACAACTCAAATATTAAACTCCTTCTTGATAACGAATCTCTCACAGTTGTCTGGTCCTTGAGGGTTCTCTAGTCTTTCGAATTCTCTCTCTCGATCTTTACTCTCTCAGACTCTCTATTTGGATCTCTCAATCTCGGACTGAACAAATTTCAAGCAGAGTAAACGCGCAGAACAGCCAGTTGGACAGTTGATTCCTCTGTTATTCTCTATTGGTATAAATGTATGTGACAATCTCCGACCAAAGATTTGGTTTATACAAGGGTATTCGTTGCCGCTTAAATGTATTTCAACTAGCCGTTGTCTAGCAGCAGACGTCTTTGCTGTGCTTTTCTAACTGCACAGTTCCGGTGTTCAGGCGTCACGTCACAGTATATAACAATTTTACTGAACTGAGTCTGTGAGCAATGTTACCAAAGAGAACTTTCGGTATTGGTAAATGATGAACATATTTTGGGAACATCAAGTAGTTGCAGAACAATGCTCGTGCGAACTTGTGATGTTCCGAAGCAGTAAGCTTTCAAGTGAATAACATCGGCCTAATTATAACGTGTGTATTTTGTCGTTAAAAGAAACACTAAATTTAAAATAATCCTTCTATAAGTCTTTACCCATAACGAGAGGTTAATTATGTGTTTGTGTACATTTAATTACAGTTGAACATAATTTTTCTATTTATTGCTTCAATTATTTTTATATCTTCACATTACATATATATATATATCTGTGTGTGTGTGTGTATGTGTGTGTGGAGTGGTCAGAAGATACGTAATTTCAGAGATCAAAACAAAGTGTGAGAATGTTTATGAAATGTGATTCCAAAAATGAAAGCAAAAAGAAATATATGTGAAATAACTGTCGTTCTACAGGGACATTGTTTGGGAGATGTTGAAATGTACATGATATTCGTTGGAAAATAATTTCTGAATTTATTTCTGAAGATGGTGCTAGCAGTTCCAAGACAATAGTAATCACTACAAGACTATACGGTATCACAAATAAATGGTAGTCTGCTGACTACAGCCTAAAACTTCACCGTGAAAATCTCAGGTCTCAAACATGAATTTCTCTGTCGCAGTATCAGCTAACATGTAAATTCTGACTCCCAGTTCAGTTTTCCATACTGAGATATTCGAACAGATTTCATCCTGTAATGTTTACAGTTAAGTGAAGTTTACAATTCCTTTTTAGACTACTTTCCTTTCCATAGAAAAGAGAGAGGTACGACAGGGTACCTTCGAAAAACATGAATTTTTTGTAAGATTTGAGGCTTTCACGGCGGTGACTATGAAGAAAGCAGTCTTCTGGGATTTGGCACCGTGTATATGTGGTGTTAACCGACGTTTCGGAGGAACGTATCGCCCCCATCTTCAGGGTAGAAGAAAAAGTATAAGAAATCTGCAAGCGACAACACCGTGAGAAACGGTAAAGCAGACCGGGTCGCTTGCAGATTTCTTATACTTTTTCTTCTACCCTGAAGATGGGGGCGATACGTTCCTCCGAAACGTCGGTTAACACCACATATACACGGTGTCAAATCCCAGAAGACTGCTTTCTTCATGAATTTTTTGCTTTAACTTAAGAATTATAGGTGTTGGATTGCGGAATCAGTTACTAGGATAGATCATAACAAGACTACAAAGTACTGCCACATATTTACGGGTGTGACTATAGACGGGATTTTCGAATTTTGGATTTCTTGACAACTTACAGGTCGTACAAAAATAACTATAACACTGTCGGTAATTCCACATTTTACGGTTCACTGTTACATACAGCCTATTAGAGTCTCCACTACTCGTTCCCTGGCAACGGATTTTAACACAGGAACTATAACGGTCTTACTGAACTACTCGTACAGCACACGTAACGTCTTCTCTTCTCACCCCGACAGCCAACTGAACTCATAGCGTCATCTTCTCAGCTTTCCTTGCAGAGCTCAACTCTGAACTGATTGCTCAATTAGAACTTCTGAATTCGACTGTTTTTCTGAGTCTGAGTGTATCCGTTGCAGCTGAAATCTGTATACTGAGCCATTTCCTAGCAATGGATATTCCCTCTGGCTCCACTATACCTGTACATTCTGTGTAATATTTGTATTAATGCCATATAACAATAGCAAATTTCTTAGGAAAGTATGAAGTAATACGACTCTATGATCGTATGCAATAGCGATACAATCCAACAGATCTTCTTCGCTCTGAATTTTAAAAACAGTCGACCTGGCAACACTGTTTAACGGTCTCATTAGGCGTTCACACAAACCGCCTTAAGAACGGATTAAAAATCAGCGTCCTACAATGCATTACGGCGTTCAAAATTAGAGTGATGAGGTGTGAAACAATTGTACATTTGGATGAAACGAGAAATGCACAAAACATTTTAGTTAAAAAAGAATTCCGCTTAATTATATTACTCTTTCATTTCATTCCATTATTCTGTACTTGTGTGTTCCTTCATCCTTATATTAAGGTTTCCTTAAGTTCTTTTCCACGTTTCTTGTGTCCTTTATAAGCCCTCTTCCCACAAAATGCGAAATATAAATTCAGTATTTGACACAATTTGCATTCTACAATTAGCATGGAATACAACTGGTACCTATTCTTTCATTTAACGACTGATCTGAGTGATATGGATTTAGATGTCGAAAAAATGGTCGAGTTACAGTTTCTCAGTAAATGATAAAGCTATCCTTATAAGGGGCCGTGGAGGACCATGGAAGTATTAAGTCAATTGAAAAAATCCAATTAATTCATCGGGATTCGAAACCGCGACCTTCCGATTTGTATCATAGTGCCTGAACCAAATACGCTACCGCATAGTTTGTTGGTAGTTGTACTCTTGGTTTAGATCAAAAGTGAGAGGGACTCTATATACGAGTACGTCTATATACCCATCTGTTTCTATCTTTCGAACAGCATTAGGAGCTTCAGTCTGGTCCGCATACGAAGCAAGTTATAAGCACGGTACTTTGGTCGAGTCAGCAGTAATTGTCACTTGATTTGTGAGGAGGATTTACCTCAGTTTATGTCCTTGGTAATCATTCTAAGTCCTTCTTACAAGCACCGAAGACGTAGCGACGAATGACTGGTTGGATAGTGAATAAAGATTTGAAATGAGCGTCGAACAGAGCGGCAGTAATCTACGTGTAAGTTTTAAGATATTATCGAGGCATTAGTTGGGGAGTGTGAAGAAAGCCGCGAAAAGCTTCAGTCAAGATATCTGGTCACCAGGTCTCTATGCTCTATATAGCCTATTACATGTAGCCTAACTAACTCCATGGAGCTGAACCTTTCTTGAGGAGCTCCAGTCGATTATCTTGTCAATAATTTCCCAATTTTTGCAGAACCTGAAGGTTCATTACCATGCCAACAAAAACCCTCCACCGGTCCCTGTTCTGAGTCTAATGAATGCAGTCCACAACACGCCATCCTATTTCTCCCAGATCCATTTTAATATTATACTCTCATCTACGTCTAGTTCTTCCTAGTGGAATCTTTCCTTAAGGCTTTCCCACTAAAATCCTAATTTATTTCTCTTGTAGGTTATTGCTGATTATGTTTGCGAACAACAAACATATGTACAGAAGAGTCAATTTGTCTTCTACTACATTGGTGTTAGGCCCTCTGATCTTTCTCCCGTCGGAATTAATCTGGAACTATAGATTTTGTAGAGAGCTGGTAGGATTCCCTGAACAGGTAATCAGCCCTGTCGCAATGCCGCTACCTAAACAGGACAAGACAAAGCGAATAAATGTAGACGGACATTTATGCCTTGAGTGGGATTCGAACCAATGATCCTACTTTTAGACTACTCGGCCAGTGTGATTGTCATTAGCGCCAGTTATGGAGGAAAAGTCGCAAACATTTTTCCATTCTTGTTGACTTACATTTCAGCCCTCTGATTTTAACCTTTTTTAAAGTGTTTACTCCTGTGTCTGTCCATTTCTTATTGATTCCGTCCATTCTGGCATGTCTACCATTTGGCCTTTCTTACGGCCGACCTTGCCTTTTTTAAAATTCTCTTAATGCCTTCTGTCTCTCAGACCGGACATTTTCCTTCCTGTTACAATAGCACATTCCATTTTATCTCCATTTCCAAAAGCCTTTACTCTAGTCCGCTCAGTGAGTTTCTGCTGTGTATTTCTGTTTCTTACACTTTCTTCCAAAGGAACAATTCGTTCTGATATGTATAGTTCTCGCTTGGAGTTTCCATAATTCTTTTACGCCGTAGGGGCAAACATTTTTCATTTCTGGCTTGGAGATAAGAAAAAATAAAACAAATGTAAGGCCATGAGAAGCAATTAAAGACTTCTGTGTATCCGACCGAGACGAAAGAACAGTGAGTTTCCATTTACGCTACTCCATAGATTCTAAACATAATTAGTCCTACGTTTTTTCAATTACCCTTCCAGCCCATTCAAGACCCTGGCCTCTTTTTCAGCTTCGTAATCATTTTTACACAGACGGTAGGACTCCTTGGACGGGTCATCAGTTCGTCGCAAGGCCTCTATCTAAACAAGGGAAAACACAAGCACAGATTAAACACACACATACACACATGACTTAAGTGGGATTCGAATCCACGATCCCAGCTTCCGAGCGAGCGAAGACAGTTCATGCCTCATACCGCGCGGCTAACGTGACTGGCAATTAGTCCTAAGTTTTTGTTTCATCTTCGCTCCCACAGTGGACCAAAAGGCTGATTTCTCAGTTTCATTGATCACATTTACAGACGGTAGGACTCCTTGGACGGGTGATCAGCTCGTCGCAAGGCCTCTACCTAAACACTGTGAAGCACAGGGCTGATTTCTCAGTTTCATTGATCACATTTACAGGTGGTAGGACTCCTTGGACGGGTGATCAGCTCATCGCAAGGCCGCTACCTAAATACAGGACAACACAAACACAGAATAAATGCATACACGCACCAAACATCCATACTCTGTGTGGGATTCGAACCTACGATCCCGTCTTCCGAGCGAGCGAAGACAATAAACGCCTTAAACCGCCGGATTACCGTGAGCGGCTTAGTCCTAAGTAGAGAGCACATAATTATTAATTCGTTATTTTACGAAGTGTCAGTAGTGTCATAATTTTTTTTTCATTGGCGCTACAGCCCTCATTTGGGCCTAGGCCTACTTCCATGAAACTCTCCGTTTCACTTCGGTTTACTAGATCTTACACATCCGGTAGGACTCCTTGGGCGAGTGATCAGCTCGTCGCAAGGCCTCTACTTCTAGACATACACAGAAAAACGCACACAAACATCCATGCCCTGAGTGGGTTTCGAACCCACGATCCCGGCTTCCGAGCGAGCGAAGACAGTGCATGTCTTAGACCGCTCTGCTACCGTGACCGGCAGTGTCATAACAGAGATTACAAATAAATAATTATATTGAGGAGACTTCATATAAAAAAAAGGATAAAATCAAAAGAAATTTCAGGCACAGGAACCCCTACTTTATACATCGTCAATTTCGAGATTGTTCTCTCAACATATTTTCACTAAACACCGAAAACTGCATTGTCTGAGTATTTTTAGTAAGAGTATTTAACATAAATATAACACAACGACGTTGCATCGTAGAAGGACAAGGAATATGAAACTCCGTTTTAACAGATTCTGGCTATCAAATTCTCCACTACACTTGCCCGCAGACTTCTGTGTGACAGTCCGTATAAATTCCACGCCTTCTCCGGAAGGCCTCTGCATCCGCGGGTTCTACTGCCAACCTCGAGTCTTGGTACTACGGGCACAAAATGGCTGATGGCCATGCCGAGAGCACCTGAATGAGCCTTGTTAACACGTAATATGTCAAGCTTTCTTCGTGACATTTTCGTGAACAGCATGTGGTAGCGTAGTTGGTTGAGGCACTGTGCTACAAGCAGGAACGTCGTGGGTTCGAGCCTCGATAAGGTGAATGTTTCTTTCAATTGACCTAATCCTTCCAGCCGCACTATGGTCCAGGGGTCGACTCGGCCTCTAACAGAAACGAGTACCAAGAATCTTTCTGGGGGTAAAGGTGCTGGGGGTGCTTTAAGATGACAATCTCACCGTCATCTGTGAGCCGATTATCTAGAGAAAATGTGGGAGCCTCAACGTCTCACAATCCTATGGCCCTCAAGGCCTATTACGGGGTTAGCTTTACCTTTATAGCAACAACAAATAGGCATATTGGATATAACACATGATTTGGTCGCGAGAAGCATTTGAAGGCAACAACTGCATTTTTTTAAATACTAGGAATTATATATCAGATCTCTAACTATCAATTGTTTCCAGGAATTCAAGAATACGGATTCCTAAGCCAACTGGTGGCCGGTCACGGTAGCCGAACGGTCTAAGGCATGCACTGTCTTCACTCGCTCGGAAGCCGGAATCGTGGGTTCGAATCCCACTCAGGGCATGGATGTTTGTGTGCGTTTTTCTGTGTTTGTCTACAGGTAGAGGTCTTGCGACGAGCTGATCACTCGCCCAAGGAATCCTACCCCATGTGTAAGATCTAGTAAACCGAAGTGAAACGGAGAGTTTCATGGAGGTAGGCCTAGGCCCAAAATAGGGGTTGTAGCGCCACGGAAAAAGAAGCCAACTGTCTTATGGCAATGTCACAGACAGTAAGAAGAACTGTAGAAGTAACGTTGGTATCACTGCGAAATACATTCTATCAGACGGCAGAATAGACGAAGAAATAATTAAAGACCTGCAAATTTCATAAAAATTAAATTTTATGGAACTACTGAAAAAATTGTTAATAGCCCATTGGCAGGACGAGCTCCGGCAATGTTCTAAGAAAGATTTTGAAGTGTTGGAAGAAAAGGAAGAGGAAACTGAATAGATCTCTGAAACGATGAAAGGATCCTGTTATGTAATATCCTAACAATGATGATGATGACACATAAGAATAAATGATTACAAATTCTCTAATTCAGGACTGTTCCTGATGGGTTAATTCTATCAAAATGGCAAAGAACGTGCATCGCAGACATTAAAACTAGATGAGCTTATGCAGACTTAAAGACCGTGTTGCGACAGTACATGTGTCGTGGCATATCATATTAACGTAAGAACTTCTGGACATCCGGCGCATAGCAGATATAGGAAATAATACAGCAGCAAAATATTTTATGAAATGTGTAGCTGAGGATTTCATTTTCCTTCTTTCCTTCTTCTTTTCTTATCAACTCTTAGAATGAATCGTTGAATATGGCGACATAAGAGCAATCTTTTGAACATAACCCTTTGGTTTGTAGCGAAGTGCGACTTTCTGGAATCTCTCAATGCCCATTCTCCTGAAGAACCTTAACCATTCGCCTCTATAATCTTCCAGCCACAGAATAAATATTTTGCTCTCTACGAAAGCAATATCTTAGATTTCAATTTCGTTTCGTCTGGTATGTTCAATATCAGTACCTAAAAAATGGACTTTAGCTGCCTGAATTTTAATATAATTTCTGACCGAATATCTGAACTCTGCTCACAAAGTGCGCTTGTGTGTTTCGTACGGTTCACACAAAAAGCGACAATTTTGTCCCTAAACAGCAGTAACCAGTTGATCATTGTAATGGAGAGTAATGCGTTTCTTACGAGGTTCCAAGTGAATTTTTATATGTAGTGTTGAGAATAAATTCTTCTTGTCTGCTGTCAAAAAACATAAAAATTAAAATACACAATACTATAATTTTGCCTGTGGTTCTGTATGGGTGTGAAACTTGGTCTCTGACATTAAGGGAGGAACATAGACTGAGGGTGTTTGAGAACAAGGTGCTGAGGAAAATATTTGGACCGAAGAGAGATGAAGTGACGGGAGGTTGGAGAAAACTTAATGATGAGGAGCTGCTTCATAACATGTACTCTTCTCCAAGTATAATTATAATGATCAAGTCAAGGAGGATGAGGTGGGCAGGGCATGTAGCATGAATGGGGGAAGAGGAATACATGTAGGATATTGGTGGGAAAGCTAGAAGGAAAGAGACCTCTGGGAAGAGCAAGGCGTAGGTGGGTGGACAATATTAAAATGGATCTTAGAGAGATAGGATGGAATGGTATTGATTGGACTGATCTGGCTCAGGATAGGGGCCAGTGGAGGGCTCTTGTGAACACGGTAATGAACCTTCGGGTTTCATAAAATGCTGGGAAATTCTTGAGTAGCTGCAGGATCTCAGCTCCATGAGTAAGTAAGTAAGTGTTGAGGATAAATTCAGATCGTAAA
Source organism: Cryptotermes secundus (assembly GCF_002891405.2). Lineage (NCBI taxonomy): Eukaryota > Metazoa > Arthropoda > Insecta > Blattodea > Kalotermitidae > Cryptotermes > Cryptotermes secundus. The sequence goes on from NW_019729231.1 coordinate 47,453, forward strand.
GGCTAAAATCTCGGCCCACAGACCGATTATTTCCTTTCCTTGTCAGGTCCTCCAGGCCACTGATTTTTTTCAAATGACTAATCTTTCCAGCCTAATTATGGCCTTGATTTCGAATCAGCCTCTAACAGAAATGAGTACAAGGAATCTTATTTGGGGTAAAGGGCGGCCCGAGCGTAAGTCTAACAAACTCACAGCCATCTGTGAGCCGAATGTCTAGAAATTTTTGGAACTCGACGTCTCACAACCCTATGGGCCTCCACGACCAGTTAAAGAAATAGTTTTACCTTTTTTAACGTTACCAGTCAAATGTCTGAATAACATTTCGAATTAGGCCACGACCTCTTCCTATGTCATCTGTGCATTCCCTTTTTTAAAGTCTTGCCATCTTGAGGCGCTATCAACTATGAGCTCGCGAATCGTCATCAAACAAATAAGAACATCTCTGTCCTTAACTTAAGCTCAGATTCCCTCTGTTAGTGTGAGGGCAGCTATCGCGTTACAGTGCGGTGGCTTTACCCTATTCTCACCTTCCCCTCCAATATATAATTGACAATGAGGGTTATTTCCCCGGGGTTCTTCACCGCGGCGTGGAACTTACAACCCACCTCCATCTGGTGCCGAGGAAACAAGTTTTTTTTTTTTCCTTGGCACTACAGCCCCAGTGGCCTAGGCCTACCTCCATGAACTTCTCCGTTCACCGAGGATACAAGTACGTGGAGCTAAATCTCTACTTCCCATATATTCTCATGACATTCTGCGTGAGTATACAAACAGGCGACTTCACCTTCTTGTTACAAGGAACAATTTACAGACGATCTTTCCTAATAATTTGTATCAATTTTCTGTGTTATATTAACATATTCTTTCAGCGGCTCTAAAAGTGAAGATACAAATTGAGAAATCCAGGAATATATTTTAGATAATATTAAAAAGGAGAGTTCTATTTTCTTGAATATAACGCCTTGTAGTCTAGATAAAACTCTTCAGAACCACCGCTATTAGCGTCACAAATCCTACAGTATTGAAACGGACCGGAAATGAATAAGGGCTAAATACGTGGATTACATTCTACTGGCTCCATTAAGGTCTAGTAGTACGCATCTATGAAGTATACCGTATAATATACTTTTGGTTTCCACAGAAGGAAGGGAATTCTTGACTACCTGAGCAACTACGCCTTTCACAGGAGAGATTCTATTGCATGGAATTAGTCAGTTGTCAACTTACGTAATTATGGAGTCTCGGTTGTGATATCAGCGAAGAGAACGTGAAAGCAGAAGACAATTATTCTGTAGAACAATGAGTTATGTAAGTTCATTGACTACTTTTATGCCTGCAAGTGTTGAAAGCTCCCCAAAGCACGAGTGTTCTGTCTCTCTTTCTTTCTGACTCCGCATAGGCAAAACTGGGTTTGTAGTCAGAACGGACGTGTCAAGAGCACCGCGTTTATAGCTTTTGCGCTCTTTGAACACTTACTCCTCTTGTTTTCAGGCATTACAAGTACTCTCGCTTTCAACGAGATCTCCTTGGTCTTTCTTCTTCTTTTCATCCTGTGGGCTTATAATTACATTCCTCTTATCTTTAGCCATGCAATCTACGTTTTCCTTCCACACAGGTATAGACAGCAACAGCCTAAATAGAGCCCCACGAGACGACAAATTCTTCCTTCCAAACCACTAAATTAAAATCAACGTTCTCAAATCTTTGTAAGTTTTGAGGTTTTCACGGCGATGACTATGAAGAAAGTCTGCTACTGCTCTCTGCATTCCAAGCCATTCAACTGCTCTGAAGATGGAGGCGATACGTTCCTCCGAAACGTCGGCCAAAACGAAGAATACACGGCGCCTAAACCCAGAAGACGACTTTCTTCGTTCTCAAATCTTCCTCAAAATTAAAAAAAGAACATTTCCTGACACTGTGTCGAACATAACAGTTTATGCCTCAATTCTCAAAACGGTTTCCTTTGCACTTCACCACACCTTCTTGCTTAGGTACCGATAAAATACATGAACCGGATCGGCTGGAGAAACTTACCGAGAAGGGGCGAATGGAGGACAGTAAATAGAAATTCATTAAATTTGAATTGTTTCATTCTGGTCCGTCACACTAACAATTACCAAGACAAAACAACTCCGTCTAGTGTGTCTATTGAAGTTTTTACTACTTGAAAATTTAGCACCCTTACATGTTTCGGCCCCTTTGGACCATCATCAGAGGGACATCGATACTTTTTGGAAACTGCTATCACAATGGGTGTTACAATATTTGTAAGGCACAATATATACAAAATCCAACTTTTTCACAACTACAACAGCTTTCTTGGTACATTAAAGTTTTTAAAACTTTGTTATTTAAGTTAAAATTTATAAACCAAATAGGTTCGTGTCCTTTCTCCTATTGTCTTTCTTGACGTGGGCTGAATTTAAACATATCTTTAAAAAAATATATATACAATAGGGTCGCTGAAATAATACAATACCCATAATATATTTGCAGAATCTCCTTCTCACGAGAGACAGGCGACACAAGTTCAAACCCGTCAACAAAGACAATAGTAGAAGGGACACGAACCTATTTGGTTTATAAATTTTAACTTAAATAACAAAGTTTTAAAAACTTTAATATACCAAGAAAACTCCTGTAGTTGTGAAAAAGTTGGATTTGTATATATTGTGCATTACAAATATTGTACGTATATGTATTTTAACACTCAAGACACCCATTGTGATAGTAGTTTCCAAAAAAAGTATCGATGTCCCTCTATGTGCTATGTTTTCAAGTAGTAAAACTTCAATAGTCACACTGGACGGAGTTGTTTTGTCTTTGTAGAAAACCATTAGACTACATACAGAGAACGTACCTGAAAAGTGCGGACATAATTCAGGCACGAGTCCCACTACCTTACTTACTTACTCATAGAGCTGAGCTGTTCTTGAGGAGCCGCCAATTCTGCAGCTCCTCAAGAATTTACCAGGATTTTATGTAACCCGAAAGTTCATTACCGTCTTCACAAGAGCCTTCCACTGGTCCCTATCCTGAGCCAGATCAATCCAATTCATACCATCCCATCCTATAACTCTAAGTTCCATTTTAATATTGTCCACCCACCTACGCCTTGGTCTTTCCAGTGGTCCTTTTCCTTCTGGCTTTCCCACCAATATCCTACATGCATTCCTCTTCTCCCCATTCGTGCTACATGCCTTGCCCACCTCATCCTCCTTGAGAGTTCCACATACCAAAAGAAGGAAAGTTATCCATATCAACATGTGTCTGGAAACATTTAATTTACGAATTATAAGTAAAAGAATATTCCCCAGACACCAGCAGCAATTCAGCAGTAACGTGTAGGCAAGGACTGGTGGTGATCCTTTGCTAGGTCCACACGTTTCGCCACAGCGACTTACAGGCAACCACTACCGAGATTTCCTCTTATATGATCTGCCAGAGCTACTGTGAACATATATCACTGGTAATCAGAGCACATTTTGACCGTGCTGTATGACTATCATGACCCATGAAAAGACACGAGATGACTCACTGCATGGCCTTCACGCTGCCAGGCTTCAACCTCTGGATATTCACCTGTGGGAACACCTAAAACCCTTTGTGTATGCAGCTCCTGTTGACAACGAAGAGGAACGTCACAACCGCATTGTGAGAATGCCTGTCAGACTATCCACAGCTATCCCTGCATCTTTGAACGAATTCGGCGGTCTGTGATGAGGCGTCGAGGCTTGCATTTTTTCTCATGGAGGACATTTCCATCACTTATTATAAATGTATTTTTTCAGCTGTAACTCACAAATTAAATGTTTCCGGGCACATGTTGATGTGGACATTTCTCTTTGTGTGGTATATGGAATAGTCCCCAAAGTATGCCCGCATCTTTCAGATACATCCTGAATATTTAATTAATATCCTTGCCAGTAAAAACAAAAGTATTCAGGGTGGCTCGAAAGAAATATACAGCCCTAACACGATCAGCATGTGGTTTACCTACTCAAGGCATACACCTCCCTCCTCCCCACTTTAAAAATATCATACAATTTAGCTAGGCAGACTACGGAGGAACCAAACTGCCTGATCGGAAGGCGGCCACAAACTTCATTTTTGAAAGAAACCAAAGAGAATTTCGAAGTCGACTTCCCGATAACAAGAAGCGGCTCGGAGTAACCGCCGCTCAGCGCAGGGAAGGGAGTTGGGGGTTGAAAAGTGAAAAGGTGCAGGGCACCTGTGCGCTGGACAACTCCTGGGCACAGACCACCGTCCGAAACACCGTTCCCTTGTTGCTGTTCATTTGTCGTTTATTAAGTATCTGCTGCCTAGCAACTGACGTTGTTCGTTTCGAGGCCGTTGCCTAGAAACGAATGTTGTTTCAGAGCCGTTCTCTCTCAACAGTTATTGCTTTGAGCAAAGATGCCACACTACTTTATTCTAGGATGTTAAATAGGACGCGGGAAGAAAGATTCCATATTTAATCTGCTCTCACTTTTATCATGAATAATTTTCATATCTTATTGTCGCTTTGCAAAACTTAAACTTTGACATATTTCTAAAGCATTAGCTATGTGTCTATATGCCTATATTATAATTCTGTCAACGTTTTGCTAAGGGGCAAAGAACACATTCGTAAGCCTGAATTTATCTGCATTTGTTAAACCAAGCTCGGTCCTGGTAGATTTTCTGTCCTGTTATGCCTCTCGCATCTGGTTTATTAAATTTTCTGCATATTACAGGCGACGTACCTTTTCACTCCTTTTTTATGTTAGGCATCGATGCATTTTATAGATTCTGTCTCTTTAAAATTAGCTGCCCAAGAGATATATTCACATGAGTTTTTCCCTACTTCAGATTATCGGGAAACCCTCAGTTATTAGAACCTAATGGAGGGACTGTACTGTCTATTTACTGTGTTTGTTTCTCCAAGCTGTTGCAAACTGGTAACACATTGCAGCCCATATTAGGATTGAACTAAATTTTTCAACAAAGGCATATTCTCGTGACATTTTCCCGAAATTAGCTACGTTCTTTGAAGAAATTTATCAGGCATTTGTCCGAGCCTTCTCTTCACAGACCTCACTCACTAATCGAAATGAGCTATTCTTAAGGAGCCGCCAATTGTGCAGCTACTCAAGAACTTCCCAGCATTCTATGGAACCCGAATATTTATTACCGTGTTCACAAGAGCCCTCCACTGGTCTCTATCCTGATCCAGATCAGTCCAGTCCATACCGTTCCATCCTATCTCTTTCAGATTCATTTTAATATTGTCCACCCATTCTTCGCAGACTTAAGTATATGTAATTTAGTAAAGAAAACATGGTGTGTTGGCATGTGGGTTTAGAAGCACATGAGCATCCGCTGATGTACGCGCCAAGAACACATAGTGAACAACTTACAAAACAACTTCACCTCCATGAATGGCTCAAACTGTAAACAGAGAAGCATGGAGTTCGTGATATGACATGTTTTAGATGTTATTTCGTAATAATATGGAATCACATTTTGCAGCAAGCATTAAACCAGGAAAGTATTTGATTTTGTTAACTTTACTCTTCAACTTCAGTTTCATTAATTCTATCCGTATGCATAATATTATTATTAAATTTAGCAAAGCAAATCTTCCAATATTAGTCACGCTCATTAAATCTGTAATAGAACACGCCGTTTTGTTTTTGCTAATAAGAAGGGTTTCAGTTGCTTAATCTTTTTTTCCTTTCTTTAATAGCGAAAGGCTTAGCAGACTACAAACATAGAATATTGAAATAATTTACAAGCACTGCAGCCTTAGAACGGAGGAGAATTTCTTAATAATAAGTACGAAACTTTCAATGCAATATACTTTTTCTAAATTCTAACCAATTTTTTCGTCTTTAAACGAAGCTTTCAAAATTTCGTTTTATTAAGGTTATCTAAAAATGTACCGTAATTACGAGAGTGTCAAAGCAGAGCCTCGCCTGTAGCAGAAAACTGCAGTATGAATAACAAGCATTTCTCGTGAGAAGTTAGCACTACTATTAGCTTTGTTTTCCTGCAATTTTCTCTTTTCCTGGGGGTAAAGAAGCCGTGGCATGACGCTAATCACTCACCTCCAAATAGTTCCGAGGTCAGGAATACGTGGATCTATACACTTATTCCCCAATACGTCTTTATAATCTAGTGCTTAATTAGTTAAACACAGGACAAAATTACCTTACAGCATGACACGTAGGTATTTGTGTTATTTGTTTTCCTTGTTCTTGGCGTTGTAACTGTTTTTATCATCATCATCGTAGTAGTAGCAGCAGTAGTAGTAATATGTAGTAGTATTAACACAAGTAGTAGTAGTATTTGTCTTACTGATTTTTCTTATTTTTGATCCTATTTTCATCATTGTAGCTCTTTTTATCATGATCAGTATCATAATAATCATGCAGCAATTTAATTCAGTGCTTATAAACTTTTTCATTGAATGATTTAACTTTGGTCATTATCTTCTTCATGCCTCCTATAAAATGGGTACAGGAGATTCTTACCCCGGGGGGTGTAGCGGCAGAGGCGTGAAGCTGACCACTCACCTCCATCTAGTGCCGAAGTTAAGAAACGTGGGGCTATACACCATTCTCCCATATGTCTTCATGGCACAGTGCCTAAGCAATTAAGTACTGGGGACAATTTGTCGTCTTCTTTCAGCACATTTTGACAGACAGGAGACTACATTCAGTGTTACTTGCAGGTCCGAGATTTCAGAGGAACAGACTGTGGTATCGATCACACTCTGGTGGATGCAAAAGATACGGCTATATCGCCAATACGCAAAAGAACAGCTCACAACTTTGAAATGGAGAGCTTTATTCTCAAGAAGTTGAACGAGATGAAGCTAAATGAAAGTACCAGGTTAAAGTGAAACTAAGACAGGTCATGGGAATAGAAATCTGAAGAAAAAAAAACAAACTTAATGAGGTTTCAACAAACAGTAGGAATAGAAATATTAGAAACTTGTATAGATAAATGAATATACAGAATTACTGAGTTTTTGGACATTCCCCATCGTCCGGAATTCTAGGTAATAGCGGACATTCTAGGTGATAGATGACACGACGTTTCGGAAACTGGATCTGCTTCCGTCTTCAGTTGAGAAAGGAAGACACCTACTCAGTTGGGCCCCTTAGAAAGAGCTAATCTCAATCACTGGATTAACTCTTTCTAAGGGGCCCACCTGAGTAGGTGTCTTCCTTTCTCAACTGAAGATGGAAACAGATCCAGTTTCCAAAACGTCGTGTCCTGTATTGCCTAGAATTCCGGACGATGGAAGAAGTCCAAAAAGCCAGTAATTCTGTATGTCATCCACCATCGTCAGAACCCTTTAGAAATAAATAAATTTAAGAGAGGTTGCCAGTCTAGAAGTAACTTAGTGAAGAATGAGATGGTGATCTGCTTGCAGACTCCTACACCATTTTGAATAGGTGGAGGAACTACTTCGCTCAGTTATTGAATGTTCGTATGCTTACTGATGTCAGACAGATGGAAATTTTGTCACGTGTCCGGGGTTCAGTGACAAATAATTGATGGGTTGTGGCATTAGACTACGCTGTTTATTGGAAAATTACTCATTTACACTCACAATTACAATCATTCTCAAATAACGCCCTTTTAGACAAAGCGACCTGATTAGTCCGTCGTCTCTCGCCTTTCCCCTGCAACGGTTATCCTCTCGGTGGAGTGTTGGTGCTTCTCTCATCTCTCGTCGGATCTGAACTGCTCTCAAGGTCAAAGTCACATTGCGACCGACGGTCAGTCAGTCAGTCTTGGTGTCGAGCCAACCTGGGGCCAATGACAATATATTTATTACTGTTTGAAAGTTTCGGTCTTGTTTTTGTGGGGCGCCCTCTCTGACGAGAGGATGGGCCTGTCTTTTGTCAGTGTCTTTGTCTGTGGTACTAAGTCATTTGTTACAATGTAAAGGATATTTATATTTTACATGTTAAACATGTTAATAAATGTAAATAAAATATATACAGGGCCTCTGTCAGTCCAGGCTCAGCACAGCAGATTATCCCCTATTTCTGTCTTCAGTCCAGTGATCAATGGAAACCTAAATCCGATATTTTAGGACATGCATACATAACTCAGGACATGATCTTAGCATACCGCTGAGAGAACAGCTTTTCGAAGGGTTCTGCTTCCTATGTTAGCTAGAATATTCATTAGCGGGTCTATTCATTGCCTAGGAATTGCTAGATGTTGAGTAGCAATAGACGCTGGTTGTCAGCGCAATGTCTTGACAATGGGTTCCTAGGAAGTGACACTTCTCTATGAAGTAGATTCACCTGTCACAATACGTACAGTTGAGCCATTATTACTTTAGCCCAGTCATTTTGAGGTTGAAATATATGTAAAAGCTGAATATGTGTAAATTATCAGATAACAGACACAAAGTACATTTCAGTTAGAGCAGAAGTACTTTGCAATATTATCTCTGAGTTTGGCTTACATATGAAACAAGACAGTTCTATTAAAATGTATCTGAATAAAAACTTTGCCTGGCTAGTTTCCCATTCAAAATATTCTTTAAAAACGGCGATTTATCGTCGTTGCTTTTCAACTGCACTTTCCAATACGCCAGTTGATATGTGGAAGAAAACCGGATGAGACTGAAACTGAATGGGACACATCAGCTGTTGGTCTATGTTGATGACGTAAATCTCTTTGGAGCTAACATAAATACAATAAAGAAGTCACAGGAACTCTAATTAATGCCAGTAAGGAAGTCTAGAAGCAAATACAGAGAAAATAAAGTACACATTGATGTCTCGTCACCGGAATGCCAAACAAGATCATAACATGCTGATAACTAATTGTAGCTCATTTAAAAATGTGGCAAGATTAAGATATTTGGGGATAAGAACAACGGATCAAAATTTGATTCATGAGGAAATTAAGAGCAGATTCATTTTCGGATGATGCTTGCCATTATTCTGTTCACAGTCGTTTTGCTTCCGTCTGTTGTCTAAAAACATAAATATTAAAATATATAAAACAGTAAGTTTTCTGGTAATATTGTGTGGGTGTGTAACTTGACCTCTGACGTGGAATGAACACTGACTGAAAGTATTTGAGAAGAGGATGTTAATGATGAATTGATAAGACGCTGAAGAAAACCACATAATAATGCCATGAATATGAAAAATTCGAGAGGGATCAATAGGCATGACACGTAGCACGTATGAGACGGAATAAGATTACATCTAGTGTTTTGATGGATAAGCCAGAAGGAATAATACCACTATGAAGGCCTAAACGTAGGTTGGAGAATAATATTGGAATTAATATTAGAGAAATAGCATTGGGTGGTATGTCCTGGTTTAATCTGGCTCAGGATAGGGACTGGTGACGGGATCTTGTGAACACAGTGATAGACCTTCTGGTTCCATAATACAGAGTGGAGCAGAGGAAACGCATGTTTTTCACATAAGAATTACTTTGTTGACTTTCAAGATAAAACCTTTTTAATACACAAAAAGTAGGCATTTTAATGCAATTTTAGCTTACATTATGTACGGAAAATGTCAGTCAGATGACGCCTTTCTTGCTGGGCACACATTTGGAGCGTTCTCAAAATTCTGCATCACATTCTCCAACATGTCTTCCGGCACAGCTGCGATTTCTTGACGAATGGAATGTTTCAGCTACTGGATCGTTCGTGGTCTGTTCGGGTACACTCTTGCCTTGAGGTATCCCCACCAAAAAAAGTCACAAACCGATAGATCACGGGAGCGCGAGGCCAAGATATATCACCGAAATGGGAGATCACATGTTGGGGGAACATGAGTCGAACAACTTCCTGCATCCAGAACTCCTAAGGCGTCCGGTAAACATGAGACAAATGTGGTTCCAACAGGATGGTGCCACAGCTCACACGGCGAGAGCACCGATGGAAGTTGTTCGACGCATGTTCCGCCAACATGCGATCTCCCCAGCCTGCATTTTGAGAAATTCTTGAGTAGCTGAGCGGCTGTTAGCTTCTCAAGAAGCACTCAGCTCTATGGAGTTAATTTTTCTCTAGAGAAGACTAACATATCCTAAATATTTTCTGCCATCACATACTGAAACTCTCATGAGTTTAGTCAGCAAACCATGAAATTAGAGAGAAGATTGTTAAACGTGTGCGATAATCTGGAGATTGGAAGATTATAAATGTATTCCTGCCCTCAGCGATCAATGCAATTGTTTGGAAGCTTGTAGAACTTCATGTAAGAGACAGTACATCGTCACCCCTGCTATATAGGCTAATTTGTTTTGCTTCTGGAAATCAGCAGTTTGAATATTGATTTTTTTTCGCTGTTACACCCTCTACTGTACTTTTAAACCTATGTAACCAGAATCAAACTTCATCCAATTTGAAAGTCACGGACACCAAATTCACAATAAACTCATCTATGTAGAACAATGTGAGCATAATCAGTTATTATAATAAATGGATTATAGACTCCTAAAAACATATATGTCTAGCGTAGAGAAAATGTTTCAGCATCGGATATTACTGATAGGGTTTTGTAACTGATTTGCTTCTGTGTCAGAACTGCAACTGCTCTTTGAGTATGTCTCTTTCGTTAGTTCCGGTCGGTCAATCAAGTCTAATTCTTCCTACGTATCCGAAATAATATCAAAAATGCATCAGTAAGAATCATGATATAGGCCTCTCCAAAACTAAATTTAAAACAATGTTACGTGCAATACTGCCTCGTATTTTATATACAGGATATGCTCTCAATTCAGATACTATTCATGCAGGTCACAGTGGCCGCGCGGCATAACGTACTAAATATCTTCGCTTCCTCAACGCTGGCATCGTGGGTTCGAAACACTCTCGGGGCTTGCTTGTATGTTTGCTGTTTTTCCTATGCCACTATTGTCTTGTGTAGGTAGAGGCCTTACGTAGGGTTCATCTCCCGTCCAAGGGCTCCTACCAGCCCGCGATTACTGGATTTTTACTTCGTCCATAGCCCGGTATTACACGAGCCGTGATAGCGCAGTCAGTATAGAGACAGGCTCTGAACGGTACACAGCACGAGAAACTTTTCGAAAATTACATGCAGATTTCGTCATCTTCCTCGGCACGTAACAGGGTCCAACCTACTCACTAAACTCGATGGAAGCAGGTACACTAGAGCCGGGGGAGCTCATTCGGTGTGGCCACAGCAAACAAGCTGGACGGCAAAGGAATTGGGGTTCAATTCCCGGCAGGCGGCAAGAAATTTTATCTTTTTCACAGTGTCGAGGCAGGGTCTGAAAAATGTCAATGTTCTTTAACAGTGCGTTCCGGAGGTTCTCTTATCAAGGGTAAAGCAGGATGGAAAGTGAAGCCGATCAGTCACCTCCACCTCGTTTCGAGATTAAGAATACGTGGTTCTACACCTATACTCCCTCATAAGTCTTCATGGATTGGTGCTTAAATAATTTATTACATGGAAATTTTTACCTTTCATCGTAGACTGCCACTAAATCATGAAACCTTAAACTGAGTTGTTGCATTGAATTTGCATTAATTAAATTTAAATAAAAGCTTAGATTTCAATCTTATAAAATTTTTATTTTAAAACAATTAAAATGTAATTACAGTTTTATATAGTTTGTCGATTTTAAATCATAAGACCTTTATAATTTAAATGTGGAAAGGAGGCTTTATAGGTGCCCATTTTTGTAAACTTATTCTACATACAAAAGACACTATTTAGTGCTGAGGTATTGATTTTTGGTAAAATTCAAAGTGCCCAGAACTTCGATATTAGTAGAATATCAAAGTTGTAATTTTAATTCCAAGTTATTCTAGAATAGAGCATTATTTGCTATGAATTTCAAATTTTCGGAGATTCCCCACCGGAGATATGAGATGTTAAAATGGCCGATTTTGAGTCCAGAGCAAAGTTTGGAAGCTCCTGGGAAATTTTGGAAAATAGACACGGGGCTCAAAACTACGAGATTATATTCCCCATGTAGACAACAACAAAGGGTAGAAACCACAGATCCCATTGGTTTTTGGAGGTCAAAAGTAGCTTTTTCCCAAAATAGATAGCTAAGTTTCAAGTTTAGTTGGGGGGGGTGAGTGTGGGAGATCAAGTTTCAAGCTTAATTAGACCTAGAGAAAGTGAGTGAAGTAAAGACGTGTAATGATATGTGTTATAGTCCATATTATAAGGAACAAATTGGTTCCTTATTGGAGTCTCTAGCATCAATAGTTAACGAGATATTGAAGATTGCGCAAACTTCCATTTCAGCCGAAAACACGTTTTTTCGCATTATACAAACAGCTGTACCGGGAGAACCAGCGGATTAAATTTTTTACAAATATTCTTGAAGTTTGACAGCATGTAGAAGTAAGTGTATAAAACATGAATTTTTTTAAAAATGATAGAGCCACCTATCTGGATGACTTCACATGGAATGACCCTAAAAATAAGATACATGAGTAACTGCTAGAAGCGTGACTAATGGGACAGATGCGGAGATGTTAAAAAAAAAAAAGCAGTCCTGGAAATAAAAACGTAGAAGACAACCTTACTTATAGATCACTGTGGTCGCGGTGCAAGGGCCAAGAAGGCCCACCCATTATACATTCATTCATTCAACTATACTTTAAGACTGGCTGTTTACCACCACTCAGTTCTTCTTGGCGTAAAGCTCCCTGAGACTCACGATCAGAGATTTTTTCAGCTGAAACCGAGGAACTAATAACCTTGTTTCCTTTTGTGTAATATAGACCGCATAGAAAACGACGCCTCCAGTAATTTTTCGTTGCCGTGGGAACATGTTTACTGAGTCATTACCATGCAACGGTAATGGGATACAGAGAGAGATGAACATACTCTCTTTAATACGATACGGACCTACAGAAAACGACGCCTTAAAAAAAATTCTATTGTTCTGTGTATTCGTTGCACACGGGAACTTGTATATCAAGCCGTTGCCTAGCAACGCTTTTCGGGGATACACATACTGGCACATAAACTGATGAGAGAGATTTATGAAGTACACCGTTTAGATGGGCTCACGTGCCATCATATGCATACCAAATTTCATGAAGATTGGTTTAGACATTTCAATGTTGATAGGGTGGTGATACGCAAATACAAAGACAACAAGGAGATCACATAAGCCCACTTATATGCTTTCAGAATAAGGAAAGTAGGCTAAAATCTCCTGCAATGCGTTTCGTGTATAAATATTAAAAATATGAAAGATAGAACTGTACGTAAATATGTTAAAAATAAAAATACAAATATTACGAAATAAATAACGTTTGTTACATATTATATTTTGTTTTACAATAAAAGTTGTATTTTACTTAAATCTCTGCTTTTATATACGCTTAACTTTTGGCGTCACTTCGAGTTTAGGCGAGCCTGGATCGCTTTAATAACCACTTTACTGAAAGTCCTTATATAACTTCCAAACATAACTTTTAAAATCGTTTGACAGATTTCGAAGACAGACTGTACACAGAACTTCTGTTACATGATCATTACCAAGCAACAATGCTATATGTTTTAATACTTTTTAAAGATAATTTTTCTTCATCGCATGTTTAGATGGTAGCTCACATGAAGTATTTTAACTATACAAGTACTTTTATGCGTTAATTTTATCTCTTTAACTCAGTTTAAAGGCGCAATGAACGTCACGTGTACTATGTCTATTATGTCCTCTGACAAATTTTAATGTTATACAGGTATTGCCATCTATGAACTCCATTTACGTTACGTGTTTTTCATTTTAGGGCCCATACCACTTCAGAGTCAATTTTTTTTAGCATATCTCACTAAGCGTTAACCTGAGACAATTATGTAAGATTTGAGGCTTTCACGGCGGTGACTATGAAGAAAGCAGTCTGCTTTTACCGGTTCTCACGGTCTCTTCGCTTGCAGATTTCTTATATTTTTTCTTCTACCCTGAAGATGGAGGCGATACTTTCCTCCGAAACGTCGGTTAACACCACATTTACATGGTGCCAAATCCCAGAAAACTGCTTTCTTCTGAGACAATTATGTCTTCCATATAAATTAGAGGGAACTCTATGTACATGTTGTAGTGTTACGCAGTGTTTGCAGAATAACTGCTGGAAAGTCTCAGATATGTACATAATAACAGTGCCTATTAAATGTGTGTCATCAAAAAGCGCTTCCCAGTTTTCTCCTCTAGCGCTGCCGTGTAGATTGGAGCTTACGTCATATGTCATCGAATCGTATGTTTGTAATTCCACCCCTGTCGTATATTTATCGATATTCTTTTGAAGTTGACTTTTTTAACACACAGTGATAACACGGCGTGTTACATGTTGGCGTAAGTAATTCTGCAAAGAGAACCATTTTTTTGAAAAGATTACAGCCCAAGAATTTCCCAGTATTCTAAGGACGTGAGCTTTAATGACTATGTCCAAAAGAGGCAGCCATTAGACCCTTTCCTGAGATGTTTCAGTCCACTCCACAATTTCTCATCCACTTCCTTTAACATCCATTTTCATATTAAATCTCTATCTATACTTAGGCCCCTTGTGTGATTCTTTCCCTTTGAGATTATTATTATGGATCTACAGCCCTTTGTTCTGCAATGGCCGCTTTTTGAATTTCTTAATCTATACACAGTAGGTAGAACTCCTTGGGCGGGGGATCAGCCCGTCGCAATGTCGCTACCTACACACAGAATAACACAAACACAAAATAAACGCACACAATACAGATATCCATGCCTTGAATGGGATTAGAACCCATGATTCCAGCGTTCGAGCGAACGAAGGCACTTTATGTCTTAGACAGCTCGGCCACTGAGATCGGCTTCTCTTTGAGATTACCGACTTAAATTATGCCTGCTTTCTCACTGCTCTCAAGCAACCTAAATACATCTCAATCCCATTCTACATTATTTTTTTTTTCCTTGGCACTACAGCCCCAGTGGGCCTAGGCCTACCTCCATGAACTTTTCTGTTCAATTTTTTTTCCTAGATCTTACACATACGGTAGGACTCCTTGGGCGGGTGATCAGCTCGTCGCAAGACCTCTACCTGTACAAAAACACAGAAAAACGCACACAAACATCCATGCCCTGAGTGGGATTCGAACCCACGATCCCGGTTTCCAAGCGAGCGAAGACAATACATGCCTTAGACCTCTCTGCCACCGTGACCGGCATTCTATGTGATTTCCTCACAATAATAATTAGTGGAAAATACAGATGATGAAGCTTGCTTTATGCAGTTTTATACATCAGAAAATGGGAACAGAAACTGGCCATATTAAATGGAGCTATTCTCTGTCTCTACACAAGAACTAGTCTTCTGATCTGAGCTACTGTTTTCATCTTTAGATAAGGATCAGCTACATTTAACTGGCCTAATTAAGTAGGTTCATACTTCCATTCAATGACGGAAAAAAAAGCATGTTACGAAACGTTATGTTTTGTTATCCGTAACGAGAATAAAGACAATATCTAATATACGAGTTATGAGTCCGTTATTCCTCTGTATCTGATACAGTCTCACACTGTATAAAGTAGTCATGGCGAATCGCACGTAAGAACTGCAATGTTGTTGCAGCGATGTTTTTGTTTCTGGTAGTGACCAGTGCTACAGTTTCGTCTTTCATTTGTTAAACATGACCATTCCATCATGGCGCTTTTCTTTCTAGGCTTCTTATCAGTAACAAAGTTGCAGCCACTTCTCATAATATTTTATTCCTCACCCTACTTTCTCTCGTCACCTGAAGACACCTTAAATAATCTTATTATACAGATATTATTCGTATGTCTGTTAGGCCTATACGTAAATAGCCATACATATACGTACCTACTCGCTTTACACATTTCATTTCTTAACACAGCACTCTGATGTTTAGACCCTGCGCATTTTCTCAGCAATCCTACGGATAATTAATTCCGTTTCATTTTCTGTGGAACAGTTGATGTAGGACACTTAATTTTATTGAGACCGACGTATCTTTCAGTTTCATAATTATTGAATGAGAAGATTGTCAGTTGGCTCATAAGATCAATAACGTAAATTTATGCTCGTATTATAGTTACCGACGGATTATTATAAATATCTAAGAATAGGTACTCAGGTACTACTAAATTTTCAAACAATTTCCAATATATTGTGGCGTGCCGTCAGAGAGTCGGAATGGATTAGGAGATTAGGGATGGTTTCCTAGGAAACGAGCAACGTTCCCGCGACAACGGCTAGGAATGAGAAGGAATCCATTGCTATACAACAGCTAACAATATCCAAGGAACGAATTGTCTGAAACAGCGTTTGCATAGCAGGGGGCGAAATTAATTCTTCGACAAGGTGTTCCCTATTCAGTCCGAGTGCAAGATACAAGAGACCGTCGGTCGTAAAATGAGACTCAGACACCAGCAGAATTCTTATCCGACTTCAGCAGGAGTGAGTTCATATCTGGCAAGAGACCAAGGACTGTTAAGCTCCGAGCAGAGCAGAAGACATTTCACGAAGTTCAGCGGTGCAAGTGACTGTAATAGTGAAGCGGAAACACCTGACGACGTTATAAGTTGAGAGTAATTGTACTTGTGAGGGTAAAAAGCGACAGTCCAATAAACTTTTTCGCCAAATCCGAAACCCGCGTAAATTTCTTGCCGCGTTACATAGCAAACACGTGGCAATATGTTTGAAGAAAGTTATAGAACCATTTATAATTTTCGCCTGTTTCGTTGTTTCGTTTCGTTAATACCAACTTGCTAAACTGAAGGTTATTTATAATATTGCCGGTCAGATTCGTTGCTGGTAACATAATGAGCTTAAGAACTACGTGTGAAAACTTTGTACATAATTCAATTTACCCTGACACTCAGGATATTATAAGTTTCCTCAAGGGAATAATGATGACAAAGGATTTCTGTAGAGCCTGATGAAATATTCTGCAATCTCAAATGCAAATCTATGTTTATAACTGTACATATTAACAAGGAAAACAGTTAATGTACAGAAAAGTCTTACTTTGTGTTTTATTCACATAAAAATTAAATCAAAATTTAATTTAACAAATTTAGAGGGAAATGCACATTGATTTATTAGAAATAACTGCACCATTTGGTAGAATTAATGTATTTCCATTTACAGAGTAGTCTTATGAAGGTGTCCTCTTACAGACTCTTTCCATATTTACTGTTTGTACGTGATTAATGTGAATATTTTATTATCATATTATTTTCATTAACCATTATTTTTCATTTTGTGCTCCTTCTGTGTTCATTTTTGAGTAATACTTTTTCAAGACAGTATAATATATATATATATTTAAAATAGTGTAGAAGCAGTGTAAATTAATGTTCATAAAATATCATCTAGACCAACAATATTTACTTTGCCTCCATTTTTTGTCGTTGGGCAGCCACATGAAATATAATGGATTAAGTGATCTGTTTAGCATAAAGAAAATCCATCACCAAGGCGGCACGTATATAAAAACACACAAGTAAGTCAAAGCAAATCATTTTGTTTTTAAAAACTGACTTCTCTGATATGTAAAAAAAACAATGTTTTTGAAACGCTTTCGCGTGGCGTTTTAAAAAAGTGGCCTATAGTTGAAGAATGCCGTATTCTGGGATGTGGCGCTGTGTAGATATTACGTAAACCGATGTTTCGGTGGAATTTATCACCTCCATCTTCAGGGTATAAAAATCCGCTAGCGAGGAACCAAAGTGAGCAGGTGGCTACAGACTGAGTCTGTTCTCGATGTGAAAGAAACTTCAGCATTGCCCAATTTCAACTTGAACTCAACTTAACTTAACTTACTATATAAATATTCGAAATACTAATTTAATAAACTTCGTTAAAATCCGCCAAGTCTGACAGAAGTTATTCTACGCATACAGACAGACATATATGATCGGATTCAAGAAAACGGCTGTATTTAGAGAAAACCTAATCATTTCTGGAACAAGCTTATCTTGCAGAGCTGTTCAGTGTTGCATTACTATTAAACTCTCTCCTTCATGAACTCCGTTACAGAAGCGAAAAGTGACACAAATTATGTAATAGATTAGTAGATTTAAAGTAACCTCCTTCTGCTCGCACACTGAAGGAGGCTAGAAATTTAGGTTCAACCTAACAGAGGAATGAAGAGGTTTTTTTTTT
>NW_019729231.1:66718-89699 GCF_002891405.2 Cryptotermes secundus
TGTCAGTGTGGGGTTCCTGCTATTCCTGTGCCAGATAAAGCATACTCCAAGAAAGGCGGCATAGATGGAATGCAACATTCTTCTTTGTACGAAGGATAAACTACGGCCATAATAAATTCCTTAATTCGTTTCTCGCACCGTAAGAAATTACAGGATCTGCTGGTTTCCGGAATCCTGGCCCACGCTCCGACATGACATAAGAATTAATCTATTTCTATTTCTGACCTTCTCTGTGGTCTAGTGATCAGAGTTCCTAGCTACAGATCCAGAGGTCCGAGTTTGATTCCAGGCGTTACCAGATTTCCTTAGAAGTACTGGGTCCGGAAAGGGGCCCACTCAACCTCTGAGGATAATTGAGGAGCTATTTCAAGGAAATAGCGATTCCGGTCTAGAAAATCGAGATGAACGGCCGTGAGGATTGGTTCGCTGACGACGCGACACCCTCTATACGCTAAAGTTGGCACTAATTTCGCCGTCAAGCGGCGGTCGCTCGGTCNCCAGTTATTTGCAGTTACGACAGAAAGTGTAATGTAAAACAAAACAGCACAGGCTCTGTTCAGCAGAGCACTCTACGTACTAATTTATTATTCATGCCATGTGGCAATGACGTGCCCAGCTATGAATACAAAATTTCACTTCCCCAAATTGTGTCCTGTAAGCAATAGATGTAGCCATTTCCTCTAACTTATCAGCCGGTACAATAGTAGCAGAAGATATCGAAATTGTTATGTATGATCTCAGGATAGTTAGATGATGTTTACACGATAATAAGAAGCGAAAGTTCTGGCTGTAACAGAAGATTCGAGTAAATTTTGCCTTCTTTGTGGTGACACGTCTCATATAATATTTGGAGCAACTTAAGGATCCAGCAAGACGTAGGCGTCAAGCAGAGCAGGCCACCGATGTTTCGGAGAGATTTAGCTACCTTCTTACTACTTTCTTAATTCGCCTACTGTTCGACCCAGAAGATGTTGGCGATATACTCCTCCGAAATGTACGTCGCTATTCGAACTACACACAGAAGACCGTATATCAACACCAATATCTGTCTGCATAACGACAATGCGTCATCAGAAGTTTGGAATGGAGCCACTTTCTGAAACGATGTATATAATAAATGCATCTACATTTTTTTTCCTTGGCACTACAGCCCCACTGGGCCTAGGCTTACCTCCATGAACTTCTCCGTTCACTTCGGTTTCTCTAGATCTTACACATTCGGTAGGACTCCTTGGGCGGGTGATCGGCTCGTCGCAAGGCCTCTACCTGTACACA
The DNA here is from genome assembly GCF_002891405.2 of Cryptotermes secundus. NCBI lineage: Eukaryota > Metazoa > Arthropoda > Insecta > Blattodea > Kalotermitidae > Cryptotermes > Cryptotermes secundus. Next base: position 67,994 of record NW_019729231.1, read on the forward strand.
AACACAGAAAAACGCACACACACAAACTAAACATCCATGCCCTGAGTGGGATTCGAACCCACGATCCCGGTTTCTAAGCGAGCGAAGACAGTACAGGCCTTAGACAACTCGGCTACCGTGGCCGGCGATCTAAAAAATTGCTCAACATAATATTAACACACGACAGGGTTTCTCAAATTGTGAGACACGAACTGTCTAATGGGCTTGCGCTCTGTATTAAGGGGGGCTTCTTTGCGTTCTCAAATATTATTTTAAATGTTGTTGTACCCTTGCACAGTCTCATTAAGTGAGTAAGAATTAATATGGCTGTATTCAGAAAATTATTTTGTAACCAGTAAATCATTGTATGAATTTTTATGACTGTACAGGAATATTTTTGTAGCCCATTTTGTAGAGGTAAAGATGATGTAGAGTTATTTAGGTTCCTGCTGACATCGCATAACCTGACAACGTGCTGCAACAGTGTGCAGAAGTGCACTTTTCCCTCACTAAGAAATGGGAGAGGGGGCGTGGTCAGGTCGCACGAACTTATTTATCATAATAGGGCATGGAAGTAACACGAAGTTCGTGAACACCCGATGTACGTGTGAATGTCAGTGTGGGGTTCCTGCTATTCCTGTGCCAGATAAAGCATACTCCAAGAAAGGCGGCATAGATGGAATGCAACATTCTTCTTTGTACGAAGGATAAACTACGGCCATAATAAATTCCTTAATTCGTTTCTCGCACCGTAAGAAATTACAGGATCTGCTGGTTTCCGGAATCCTGGCCCACGCTCCGACATGACATAAGAATTAATCTATTTCTAANGCTGGCTCGGTCGGGACTGATGGTAAGCACTAATACCGGCAGGATATAGAGGCTGGTAGAAATCATAGAGGGAAGCACAATGGACCACTACAGGTCTAAGTGCATGGGGAAATCCACCCTCTCTAATAACTAACTAACTAACTAGTTACGAAATACGTTTATATCCAAGGTATTATATCAAAAAGTCTATTTGACACCAAGTGCGGAATCTACACCCATTGGTTCGATTTGCGCTCCTGATTGACATGGGGAATGTTTGTATGATATTTTCATAAAAAAATATATATATGTAGCTCATTAACACTCGTGGTCAGTTAACTCTGAAGATTCAAAGTAATGTGCTGTTACATAAATGTATTTAACAATTTTTATTCTGAGCCTGGACTGACAGAGGCCCTGTATGTGTTTTATATATGTTTATTAACATATTTAACTTGTAAAATGTAAATATCCTTTACATTATAACAAATGACTTACTACTGCAGACAATAACTCTGACAAAAACAGACCCGTCTTCTCGTCAGAGAGGGTGCCCTACAAAAATCAAGACCGGAACTTTCAAACAGTAATAAATATCTGGTCATAAGCTCCAGATTGAGATCGACACGAAGACTGACTGACTGACTGACTGACCGTCAGTCGCTATGTGATTTTGACTTAAGAACTTCAGTTTTTAGTGACAGTGACAGAGTTCTGAGTTCTGAGTTCTGAGTTCTCAGTGGAAGATGGCCACAGGAAGTTCGTCGTGTGAAGACTTGGTGTGTGATTGGAAGGCTACGTTCATGTGTAATACTTGGAGTGCGTAATGCAGTGAGACTGCTATAGTTTCTCTGTTGAGATCCATTGCTAGGAGACGAATAGTGAAGACAGAGAAACCTACTGCGTGTGCAACGGTGAACTGGAAGTGTGAAAATCAACGATAGCGCTGTATTGCCTGTAAATGCGATTAAGAGAGGTCGTAACAAAAGGTGCTAATAACTTCAATCATCCGAACCAGAACCCGTCATTCTCGTCACGCGTACCACCCTACACGTGACAATATAATAATCCAACTCAATTCAATTATTCATTTGCGTGCTTACTCAAATGCGCAGAGGACAATTATAAAGTATATTTATTGCTAGTGGGGTGGGACTAAGTCCCTTGTACTGCGGCCACTTCTGGCCTATTGTACCAGCCCCACATGATAGGTGAGGGTGATTGTGAAGCAATTGGCAGGGAAAACCGAAGTACTCGGAAAAAACCTGCATGAGCGCCAGTTTGTCCAGCACAAATCCCACTTGACCAGACCCGCGATCGAACCCGGGCCACCCGGGTTCGAAGTCAGCGACTAACCGCTTGAGCTATGGCGCGGCGGTAATTATAAAGTAAGTAAGAGCAAGAACACCAACACATCAACACAAAGACAAAAAAACAACATGCATCATTTAGACAATAATCATTCAATATTTGCAATCATCCTAACCATAATGCGATTGAAAGAAATATATGTGCATAAATTATTACTGAGTATAGTAAACATTTTAATAATTAATATTGAAGAAGCATATATTGTAAAATATAATTAAGAAGAACATCAACTAGCGTTTTCGGAGAAAGATAAATGTTCTTTTATGAGGCCAAGAACATTAGGCGCGATCTGGCATTCAATGGTTTTTCCCAGCGATTCGCTGTTTCCATTATCGACAAATCCGGTGAAAAAGTCTGCCTTATACGGAACATCCATTGGCACTCTGAAAGTGCAGATTTATAGGGAATCTATAAAACATTAGGAATGTTATCAATGAAAAAAAAAAGGAACATTCTTCGCAGTAAATGTGATTGTTAATACCCGAAGTGACCATCGTAGTGATTTATTTCAAGCATACGGTTGGTAGCTCACTTGTACGACCTAGGCGTAATATGGATCTCAGTATACGAGACATGTGCCAGCAACTTGTTAATCAGCTGCAATGGTGGAACGTGTAGAGGGCTCGGGGTTTGTCTCAGGAGATGGGAGAACCAAACAATCCCAAAATGAGGACGATGAAAGGCCGAGTAGTAGTCGGAGGCAGGTCAAATTCTGCAAGCAAAACAGAATAACATTTGTAGGAAATTAAAGGAATCGGATATTTTGTCCAATCCGGTAACCCACCAAGCCCAGCGAGGAAATTCCTCACAGTTTCATTCTGCACATCAGTGACGGGGGCACTCAGTAGTGTAGATGGTTGAGGTACTATGCTACAAGCTGGGAGACCGCAGGTTCCCCGATGTGGTCATTACATATTTTTCAACTGACCTAATCCTTCCAGCCGCACTATGACCCTGGGGTCGACCCAGACTCTAACAGAAATGAGTACCAGGATTCTTCCTGGGGAGTAAAGGGTGGCCGGCACTTAAGGCTGACAACCTCACCGCTATCTGTGAGCCGATTGTCAAGAAAATGTTGGAACCTCCACGTCTCACACTCCGATGGGCCTCAACGGCCTGTTACCAAGTTAACATTTACGTCAGTGATGCAGTAAGCAAGTTTGGTTTTACCTGGTTTACTATGTCCAGGATCTAGAAATATATGTTGAAAAATGAAGGCGATTAATTATATCCAATTATCACGTTTGTTTTAAGTGACAGTCTTCAGAAACGCTTGGACATAATTTCAATATGACACAATTTAGAAGTATTTAAATATATGTCATATTACAGATAAGAGTCCTGGCAATATCTGCTACATTACAGCAAGGAGGATAATTCGCTACTAGCGGAATCCCGAAAGCAAACTTTACTAATATTGGACGCAGTGATCACCATAGACATATGCTTCTATGGTGATCTGAATATTGCATTTTAACGAAAGAAAACGGAAAATAATGCAAACAGCAGAAATTCGATTTCTGAATGACGTGCCACAAACGCAATGAATACTGAGAAGAAGTAGGATTAACATAGGCATATTGTCACGTAGTAGTATGTGTGATTATAGACGGGGTTTGGATTGGTGAACGCATTTACCGATCACTTCCAGGTTATACGAGAAATACCTATAATACTATCGCTATGTTCACAATTTACAGTTCACTGTCCCACACACTTGTGTTGTCAGTAGACTACAGTCTGCACTAGCCGTTTCCTGGTAACGGATTTTAACACAGGAACTATAACAGTCTCACTGAATTACACACTCCAGATATCACACACAAAGTCTTCTCTTCGCAGCCGGACTTTCAAATGAGCGCCCTTGCAACTAACCCCTTCTTTCACAGCCTCCCATACAGAACTGAACTTGGTCTAATATTGTCCCTAGGCCGCGCCATAGCTCAAGCGGTTAGTCGTTGGCTTCCCACCGCGGCAGCCAGGGTTCGATCCCGGGTCTGGTCAAGTGGGATTTGTGGTGGACAAAGTGGCGCTGGGGAAGTTTTTCTCAGAGTACTTCGGTTTCCCCTGCCAATCTTCATTCCACCATTTCCTCCACAATCACCCTCACCTACCATCTGGGGCTGGTACAATAGGCCAGAAGTGGCAGCAGTACAAGGGACTTAGTCCCACCCCACTAACATTAAAAAAAAACATTGTTCCTTGCTTATATATCTCGGTACAGACCACATAGAAAACACAGCCCTTCTATTGTTGTGTGGTGTCTGTTGCTGCGGGAAGGTGATTACCGAGCCTTCGTCCAGAAATGGTCCTGGTATATCCACCCACCTCGAGGTCCTTACAAAGCAACGGCTACAAACGTTACTATAAACACACTGACATGAAACTTACGAAAGAAGTACCTAGAAGTTTTGAAGTCAGTACAGATAGAAGGGTGAACGATAATGGCATATCCAGCAGGAAACTAGAAGGAGCAGTCTGATTCTTTGAACCCGAAACACACTAAGAACTTTATTATGGATGAAATTTAACACTGATTTTGCAAATTGAGAACTAAGCATTACGTGGAACAATAAGAGTAAGGGTCATGTGAATTAAATCATATCATTTAGTTATATAATTTCAGTCTTTAATTTTATTTTCCCCTTATTTTAAAATATTAAAACGAACACCTACATTCGGTAGGGTTGCTCTGCACTGAAGCACTGTGGGATACACAGGAAAGGAATATGCAGGTCTAAGGCAGAGGCAGGTTTCATTAGTCGTCCGGAAACACTCGTTCCACGGCTTTGTTTGACGACGGTCTGCGTACTGCTTTAATATTCGTACGTACGGACCGGAAATGAGGTGGTGCGCTACTCATCCACACGAACTTCCCTCTATAGATGTGGATTTGAAATTAGGAACACAACAGAGACCGCTGGATCTAATAAGCTGTAGCCTCTACGTACGGTGTACAACACCTCACGCGTCTTTCTGTGTTAGAAACGATTGAAAATTTCGAAGGGTCAATATCAGTGTTCATTAGCTCCAGAACAGCTCCGAGTTATTTGGATCAGGACCGTGCCACAGCTCAAGCGGTTAGTCGCTGGCTTCCCAGCGTCAGGTCATTTGGAATTTGTGGTGGACAAAGTGGCACTGGGGCAGGTTTTCTCCGAGTACTTAGATTTCCCCTTCCATTCTTTTTCCGCCAGTTGCTCCACAATCACAATCATCTATCATCTGCGACTTGTATGATAGGTCAGTAGTGGCCACAGTACCAAGGGGACTCAGTCTCATCCCAAATAACAAAAAACAAACTCCGTTGTATGAGTTCGCAAACGAACGATACCGATCGAGCGACCGCCACTTGTCGGCGAATTTAGTGCCAACTTTAGTGTATAGATGGTGTCGCGTGGTCAGCGCAACAAATCCCCACGGCCGTTAATCTCGGTTTTCTAGACCGCAGCCGCTTACTTCCTTGAAATAGCTCCTCAATTATCGTCACGAGGCTGACCACTAGGAATAATAACCTCGATCTTCTTTCTTACTATGTTGTAATTGCCTATCACATGTTTTCGCGTTTTATTCATGTCTGTGGCATTGACGCTCGTTTGAAATGTCGCGTGGGTGCAGAAGGACGGGAGGAGGACAGTGGTTGGAAGGCAAGCGCAGTGTCAGCCGGAGTCTCATCATGAGAGCAGAAGTGGCATATAAAGGAACAGGCGTGAAAGGGTGCATACAATGAGATGAGTAGCGATTTCAGTGATGACCATTCATGTAGCAAGAAGAAAACTGTACAAACGGATTCATTACATAAAATCAATGGCAATTGTATTACATTTACATTGTCTGTAAATTAAAAGTGCATAAGATATTCAGGTGAAACTGAAATATGCTTCTAACGTTATGATAAATTAACTCACGTAATTATCACAAATATTTCGCCAGTTAAATAATATGTACTCTTATTTTATTTAAATAGTTTTTATTATGTTAGGCTCCTTATCTTGTTTCGTTTTTCTTTCCGACATATTATTTTCCTCCCAGAGCCGAGGTAGCTCAGTCAGTATAGATACGGGGTGGACGGGGTTCGATTCCTGGCAAAAGCAAGAGAATTGTCACTACTCCACATCGTCAAGACCGACTCTGAAGCCCCCCTAGGCTACTATTCGATGGGGAATAAGGGATCTTTCATCACAAGCAAAGCGACCGAGGCATGAAGCTGACCACGCACACCCATCTATTGTCGAGGTCAAAAGTGGTGGAACTATACCTTAACTCCCCAGTACGTCATCATGGAGTGATGCTTAAATAATTAAGCAAAAGGGAACTTCTCTTTATATTTTACAAGAGAGGGCTAACTGAATGCATACGTATTATTTCAGTCAATGGAGAATAAGTTTGCTTCAGCCATCATCAGCATCAAGGTCTTGATATTTCTGTACGTTCCGTTTCTCTACACGAGTGGTTGATACGTCCAGTGCAGCTTCTTGTTCCTCTACGTGTGTAGGGTTACTTCAGTAATGGGCCTAATTTACTTCATGAGATATCGGGGTTGGATCTTAGACAGTATGTCTAGACCTATTCCAGCTAACGCTGTCCAAGGTTTTCCTGATTCTCAGTAAGAAATTTAAGCCTAAGTGATGTAGCAAAATTGTGACACCATTTCAAACCCTTGCTGCGATGTATGTACGTATCAGCTGCTCTGACATGCCTGCGGAAATACACGATATTTTCCTCCAAATCGTTTACTATGGAACGCACCATGTTTATAGTAATTCTAATTGTAATTGGACACATATATTATTCCAACAGATTTAAAGACAACGGAAAGCAAAACTATTGGCCTTATGGCCGTGGGCTGCATTTTTATATACAATCTTATTGTTCATATTATCCACCGCTAATCCTGGATAAAGGCTTCCAAAGTGGTGATCACATCTTGAACTTCCTTGTTCAGGTCCAGTGATTGAAGGTAGATTTTCTAAGGGACCCAGCAGAGTAAGTATCTGTCCCTCTGATCTGAGGGTGGAAATAGATCCATTTTCCGATACGTTGTGTTTTCTAATTTTCTATAATACCGGAGGATGGACGAATTCCAAAACACCAGTAAGTCTGCGTGTTATACACCATCGTCAGAACCCTTTAGATTCTACTTCCCTGCTCTACTTTCGTTTTTTAACTATCAAAAATTCTGGCTATTTCCACAGCAATAAAATTAGATAAATTTGTACCGTTTAACAGCGGATCCAACAGTAATAAATACATGGCTCTATATTTGTATCCGTCGCTATTAAACCGTTTCAAAGAACCGGCAATAAACTTCTCCTTCCTGTGTGAGTTGCTCGTCGTCATGTTGAAGCGAAGAGGCATAGGAAGGAGAGTATAGAAATGAGGACGTAAAATTAAAATGACACATATGTTGAACAGTCTCATGTTTATAAAATATATCGTTTCGGAAGCAAGTTTTATCTTAAAACTATTAAACTGCTCCAAGGTATAGAAAATGCAGTCATTTTATGTTCCCTGGCGACAGGAGGTCTCGTAGAATATGAATTGTAAATGTTGGGAGATCAAAAACAAAACAAACTCCGTGGTTTGAGTCCGCAAGCGAACTATACCGACCGAGTGACCGCCTCTTGTCGGCAAAGTTATTGCCAACTTTAGCGGATAGAGGATGTCGCGTAGTCAGCACAACGAATCCCCACCGCCTTTAGAATGTTGGAGATCAGTGGCGGGGAAATACGAAGAGAAACAAACGCCTAAAATTTAAGAATGAATCATGTGACCCAAAAACAGCGTCCAATGGATAAACTCTTACAAGGATTGTGAGGAGATTATAAACTATATCAAATAATTAGTCAGCTTTGTCATGCTAGTAAATCTGTAAAGTTTCTATGTACAAAATATGGAGGATTTTCTGTGCAATTTCTTTACGTGTGTTCACTCTAAAAAATCAGTTCTTCTCATCCTATTAGGACCGTTCTCAAGTTTAGGTAAGAATATAAAATTTTATTGGACTCTGTGTTTTTTCAAAGCAAACGCTGGTCATCTCTGCTGAAGTCATTAAAATCAAGTGCGAATTCTGAAATTGAAACACAACACTATAGAAAGAGAGAGGTTCAGTTTTCTTCCCTCAAAACAAAGTGTGTAAGTCAATCTAAGAAAAGCAAACAGTTACACTGCATTTCGAGTAAAGAGCGGTGAAAGAGAAGTAAATGTAATGGATTTTTCAAGTGCATAAAAGTTTAGCTTGAATGGCTTAAGTCACACTCACTCCATTTTATTTGCCCTCAGAAGCTTCTCTTAGCATTTACAGTACATGTTACGTCCATTCAGTGTCCCCTCTAAATCAAATCATTTACTCAGCACTGGAAGGGAATGTTCCACATAAATAAATTATATTGCCGTACAGTCACGATGAAAATGTGCAAGACAACAACATCGAAACAGATCTGCAAAGCAACGCATACATCTTATTTAATACATTACTTTTGTTACAGTAATGTTGATAATATGTACTTAACATTTACTGGAGTATAAAAATTAGATACATCTACCAAGAAAAAGCATGCAGCAAGTTCCTCCCGAAACGTTCGAAGCTATTTATCAAACCCTACTAGGTCGAATTCCAGAAGACCATAATCTTGGTACCATCGTGATAATCTTAAATCTTACGAGGCAGTTAAATGCTTGATGACCTTCATAAAGAGAAATATAGAATTATTGAATTAACATAATTTTGCTTAAGTACTTTTATTTATCCAAAGAAGCTAGTTCCTAATAATCAAGGAAAATCAGAGGAAGCAACACGCAACACACACGTATGAGAAGAGGTTCGTACAAAATATCTGTCGGAAAATTAAAGGTAGAAACCCATTGGGAGACCTCGCATAAGTGGTAAAATAACATAATATTAAACCTTAGAGAAATAGGTTAAGTGTAGGATCTGAGTCCTCATAGCGCTGGCTTCTTGTTTAGTTTACACTTCGACACTGAAGATGGAGGCAACATGTTTCTCCGAAGTGTTGGATGACTATCGATGGACTGCACCGCGTTATATCCCAGAAGACAGAACTTTTCATTATGAGTGTTTTTGAGCTGGATTCAACAGACTTCAGATCGTCTCCGATGGATGATCTTCTGAATATAATAATGATTTTTTTTGCCTTGGCACTACAGCCCCAGTGTATTGAACTTAGGCCTACATAGAAGAAATAGACATAACTTTCTTAATATGAATACAATTTCATCTTATATAACACACTTTTATTACATTAGCTTGAATATTTTTGAAAACGATAATATGACTATTTAATTAATATGTTTCATAATATCATAAATTTAGAAAGCACATAGAATTCAATGGCATATACTCATACATAACATACCACAATGAATTCTAAACGAATAATGCGTCATTTCGAAATATGCCGTTCCTCCATTTGCAATAGTAGACCTATTAAATGTCTTGCTATCGCAATGAAGTTTAATGAAACACGAAAGGAACCTCGACAGGAGTTATTTCGAACACCATTATCCTTCTCGTTGACACACATAAAAGCAACACAAGATGGCAGTAGTGTCGCTTGTTACGGTCAAGGAGCAAATTACACCACACAAGTCCATTAACCCGGGATATAAACTCTTGTTTGTGTACAGTTCTGGACATAAAATATAGTGTAAACACACGTGAAAATTGAAATAAGCTACAATAAATCCATAATTAGGTGCACTGGCATTACCCGATTCAGATTAATATGCTTAGTTGTTTACAAAATGCACAAAAAATTGTTTCTTTTTTTTTCTTAATATTTCTGCTTGTGTTTTTTTTCTGCTGCAGTATATGTTGGTATTTTAATATGTGCATAATTTGGAATTATCCTCATTTACGAGTATATCCATGTTCTATTGAGATCCTTTTCCTTTACGGCTTAAACAGTTATAAATGCTTTTAGTTTTACTACTATTCATAATATTACTTATATTCGTATATTGCAACACCCTGTTTATGGAACCCGGTGGTTTGTTACCGTACACTAACAGCCTCCACCCCTCCACAACTCAATCCTATCCAGAGCCAGATGAATACGGCCCACATCCGTAAAACCTATTTCTTTCATTCATATTTATTTTCAACAGGAACATAAACTGAGGGTGTTTGAGAACAGGATGTTGAGGAGAATATTTGGACCGAAGAGAGATGAAGTGACAGGAGGTTGGAGAAAACTGCATAATGAGGAGCTTCATAACTTGTACTCTTCTCTAAGTTTAATTAGAACGACCAAGTCAAGGAGGATGAGATGGACAGGACACGTAGCACGAATGGGGAGAAGAGGAATGCATATAGGATGTTTGTGGGAAAGCCAGAAAGAAAGAGACCACTGGGAAGAGCAAGGCGTAGGTGGGTCGACAATATTAAGATGGATCTTAGAGAGACAGGATGTGATGGTATGGATTGGATTGATCTGGCTCATGATAAGGACCTATGGAGGACTCTTGTGAACACGGTAATGAACCTTCGGGTTCTATAAAACGCTGGGAAATTCTTGAGTAGCCGCAGATTTGGCTTCCCCTCAAGAAGGGCTCAGCTCCATAAGTAAGTAAGTACAGCATGACTATGATGCAATATTCGTACTTCTTCAAGATTCGTTGTAATACTGTCACGTGTATTAGCGATTAAACTCAGGGTTTTGATTGGCGAATCGATTTATTGGATGATCACCTGTTGTGACTACAATTAAGTATGGCATTCTCACAATTAATGTAACTAGGACGTATAACACACCAAACAAAGCCTTCCACGTCTGTTTCCTGTAGTCTCTAGTCTTCTCTTCTCTCTGAGTCTTAGTCACACTTACTTAAGCGATGTCTGTCTCTTGAAAGGACACTAATTCACCTCTCACTAAGGGCTTCTCAACTGGCCTCCTTTTATACCTACCAGGCGACTGGGGTAGGAACCACCTCCTTGAAGAGTTCTGTGTTTCGTATCCGATGTAACTGTTTATATAAGGCCGCGCCACAGCTCAAGCGGTTAGTCGCTGGCTTTCCACCGACGCGGCCCGGGTTCGATCCCGGGGTCTGGTCAAGTGGGATTTGCGGTGGACAAAGTGGCGCTAGGGCAGGATTTCTCCGAGTACTTCGGTTTCCCCTGCCAATCTTCATTCCACCAATTTCTCCACAATCACCCTCACCTATCATCTGGGGCTGGTACGATAGGCCAGAAGTTGCCGCAGTACAAGGGACTTAGACCCACCCCACTATCAATAAAAAATATGTTTTTATATGTGTTGTCGCGGGAATGTGCTTACACTTTCTACCTAGGCAACGATTCCTTCTCTGATGTTTATTGTAACGCGTCAATATTCGTTGCCGCGGAAACATGATTTCCGAGCCGTTGTCTAGTAACGGTCGCCTGGCCCCGACTACACTATTGCGGATTTCAGGCATCATGTCACAATACTCTTTTCCCATGCATGACAAAGGCCCTCCAGTGGCCTTTTCTCTTTACATCCTGTGACCAATACTATGTATACATTTCTTACAACAATACGATTGCTACGTGGTCCGTTAGTTTCACTCAACTTGATTTGATCACCAGAATAACATTTTATGAAAGGTATAAATTATGAAGTTCGCCACAGCCAGTTTTTCTCCGAAATATTGTTGCTGTCTCTCTCCTATGTTGGAATATTTTCCTCGACACACCGCTTTCGAACACTCCCAATTACCTTTTTTCTTTAAGAGGAGATTGTATCTCCTGCCTTCCTAAAATTAATTTTGCAATATTTCTAAACATTTTTGTAGGGAATCATAAGCTGTTCAGTTAGGAAGTCTGGCACAAGTATACTTGAGAGTTGTCGTTTTCTTGCTGACATTCTTGCTGTGAACACAGTATTTTCTACAAGAACGTTTTAAATGTAATTTTTATAAGTATATAGCTACAAAAACTTCACCAAATAAACTCCCAAGTGAAGAGTTTATGGTTGTTCGGAATATGCTTTTCAGTTTCATAAAATAAACATTGCGGAGACAAATCTTACAAACTCCTTTCAAGGCCAACAGACTTCTCTCTCGCTTCAGTACGCAACAACAGTTACAGACACTCGTATGCCGACGGTGGAGATGATGACTGGAGAGAACACTCATAAGCAGGTGTCAGAGTAACAAACCATTCGTATTAAATTTATCTACTATGTACTTTTCACAGAAATTCTGAATTGTGCTTCCGACGTTTCTCGAATCCTATAGAACTGAATGATTCAATTAGGAAGGTAACCGTTGCCATTCAACAAAGGACTTTTAATATTGTGCAATGAAAGGTCATTTTATAATACTGTGGTCTTCTGGATTCTGACATCGTGTAGTCTTTTAGATACATGCCAAAGTTTCGTAGAAATATGCACTTTCATCTTCAGGATCTGTCATGAAGTCGCAAAGAGAAAATACCTCTGAAACCACCGTATACATTTACAAGAATACTTGTATCACAGCTCAGAAGAAAACAACCAGAATATTCATCGTGATTAAAACTTCAAAATCTCATACATGTTTAAGGCTCTGGAACAGTCGTTACGTTCGCTTTTTACTAACATAAAGAAAGCAACACAGAACTGACTTAGATACGTAAGGTAGTTCTTGCAGAGTTAGTATATATGCAGATAATGCCCGCTTTAAATTATAATGTTACGTTGGCCTATAATATATATAAGACCGTGGATAATAAAACATCATCTATACATGGCAAAAACCGTCATGCGCTAATAAATGTCATTACAAACAGGTACAAGCTTCCGTACACTTATTATCCCACCCGAGCTCGAAACGTAAAAAAGAAATGCATTCGTACAGCCGTTTGCTAATCATACACATGCATAAAATTTAGTATCATGGCCATCCAAACGATGAAAACAAAATCCTGAAATGACTTACGGCATAAATAAATTTTATAGATAAAACATTCTAAAAAATTTAATACTTTGTCCTGTGGGTCTACTTAAGTTTACGAACATGAAACTTTCAAAGAAATACTTTGCCTTTTAATTGTCCTTCCCACGTTGATTCTTACTTTTGAACCTGCGATGCATATTTATTCAGTAATTCTATCTATAAACCAAATATAGCTTTATCGATCAAACGGCTCGTCGCGTTTAGAGCTCCCGCTTTGGTAAATAACTGAGTTAGTCACTCTTCGGTTAAGTCACTTCCAATCTTAATCACCTAGACAAACCAGTTTTGCGTCAACCTAATTTCCTGCGCGCAGACTCTCAACTTGAGTAGTTCACTCTTATTTCTGTCGTGTTCCGTCTGGGACCCTGTCGCTGTTTAGTGAAGCATAACGTAACCTGCTTGTTTTACTTCTGCCTCAAGCCTTCATACACAAACCGACGTGAGTAAGATTTATAAAAATTGCTCCATTTAGAGGCATATAGGCTTGTATCAGGTTCTCACGGCGGCAACTATGGAGAGCACAGTCTTCTGGGTTGTGATGCTGTCTCCTTCGGAGACAGCTCGATGATTCACAGGCATACATCGCTTCCATCTTCAGGGTCGAATATTATGCAAATTGAGAAACCAGCATAAACTTGCTGTCTGTTTCTTCTGGCTTCTTCTTTGTCTTACTTTTCCACCCTGAAACTGGAAGTTGTATATTCTCCGAAAGGTCAGGTTCTCTCTAACCTGCACCATGTTGCAACCATAAGATCGTACTCTTCAAACGTATAGGCCTTCGACAAGTGGAGCGGAAAACAAAATCCAGGGAAAAGTGGAGGAAGAAAAGCTCGCACGTAATGCTTTTTGCAGGAAAGGAAGTTTCTTTTTTGTAATATCTTTGACGCCGCTGTTATTAACCCAGACTTGACTGGATCATAACGAAAAATAAATTGAAAAGGATGTGGAAGGAAGCCGTCCTGCCCTAATATAGGGTACTACCCCAGTATTTACCTGCAAGAACAGAAAATCAAAGCAAAAGCAATCAGGAATATGTCTCCCAGTCAAGATTCAAAGTCAGAAATATTATAGCTTTAGACAACTTGATCGACAAGGAAAGCAAGTGTTTTCTATTTACAATATTGATTAAATCGCTTCCTTGCTTGTCAATAATGTAAATAACTTGTAATAATTTGAAAATTAATATTCTGTCCAATGTGACACTCACTTTGTCGTAATATAGCCTAATGAAATTATTATTACAACACAGTACAGCCAACTGTTAACGCGAAAAACTGATAAATTCGTACATTCCGCTTTTAATTACAATGGCAGTGACTAAGATTATTATTTTACAAAATTATAAAATTTCTTAAGATTATCAAATTATAAACGGGATTATTTTAATGGCAAACTGGAATGGGTGTCTTAAGAAGAGACTATAAACTTGGCTTAACTTATTTTCTTCTTCTTTTTCTTCTCGGGAATTATTCTTTATGGGTATTTTTCTAAACTTTTGAGTCTTGCGGCTTTCTTGTTTGTTTTTTTCCCCTCTTTATGAAAGCTCGACGAGGCTCTATTAGCTTCAAAGAAAATTTCGTTGTTCCCAATTTTCTGCAGAATAAATCCCATTAAATTTTTCGTGTCTTTTCCTCAAGCCAAAGAACTAGAAACAGTGTATAACCATCTGTGCAACACAATGGGTTAATACATTGTCCAAGGGTTTCCTTGCAGGTGTCTTCGGCCCTGCTACCTTCTACTCCACTTGTACTTTTGCATAAATAACGCCTTCCGTAATCATCATTAAATTTACCTTCTCTTCGTCTACCGCAAATACCGGTAGGGAGACACAGCACATTTCCTGTTTACTGCTTCTACAAGTCTTCTAATTATTAATGTTATGGAGTGGCGGATCTACGAACCCCTGTTCCAACGCTAGGCATCCACACCTGACTTCCATCATTGTGTCTATAGAGAATGAACAGCGAACCCTTCTTTCTGTCCCGTTCTAACCACACTAGTCCCTGTTTCTCATTCTGACGACTTTAACACAACGAAACTCACTGGCGACCGCATTACGAATTGCACTAGCGTTAGCAAGGACTGTGAAGGCTTCCGGGCAGAAGGAAGCTAAGACTTAGAGAGAAGTGTTTCGAAAATTCATTTTTTCATAAATCATATAAGCCGATCACAGTGGCCGCGCAATCTAAGGCATTAATATCATCGCTCTCTCGAAGACTGGGATCGTGGATTCGAATCCCACTCAAGACATGGGTGTTCATGTGTGGGCTTTATCTGTGGTTTTGTTGTCCTCTGTGAAGGTAGCGGCCTTGAGAAGGGATGATCACTCATCCAAGGAGTCTTACCTTCTGTCTAAAAAAGATTGCGAAACTGAAGAAGAGGCCAGGGCTCAACAAAAGGGCTGTAGAACGTAGCAACGAAAGAAAACTTTATGTAGGTGTGAAGAAAATGCTGAGCTACGTTCACCTTTGATCTGCAAACAAATTTTACATCTCTGCTTTGGCTGAGAATTTCGTCTTATGGATATTTATTGACAATAACACATCTACTACACAGCGGTTTGTTTTCTGACTGTAGCATTTGGATAATGATGTAAACTGTAAATGAAATAGGTTCTCCGTTGAAGTCACATTTGACACTGCTTTCTTGTTGTTTGCTTGGTTTTCTCTTCGACGCTGAATGTGGAACCGAAATATAGGTAAACGTTTACCAGACTATACGACGTCACATTCCAGAAAATAGTACCATTCGAAAAGTGACTTCATCTGCTTCATTACTATCGACAGTTCTCTAGGATTACAAGGAGCTGAGAAATATATACGGTGGCCACTCGGAAAGTAACTCCGGTGAGCTGTTAACAAAACAAGCAATAAGAAAAAAATTGCTATATAAAAAAACTACGCACATGCTTAGGCTGCTTCTGAACGTAATCAGCGCCCGAACTAAGGTACTTGTCAACAATTCTCTGCGTTTTGTGAGCATTTTCTGAACCAATTTTGCACAAAAATCTTGCGATGCTAGCCTAACCTAACTGTGGTAATCTCATAAAGAAGAGTGAGTGAAGTTTGAGGAAATTCACACGAAAGTTCTGAAATTGTGAAGCGCCGTCTTTCACAAATTTGTTGGCCAACACTTTGAATAAGATCATCTCTCACTACAGACAACCGGCCACTTCGCTCTTAATCTGAACATTTTTTGCCCATACTTGAACATTCTACACCATTATCTTACAGTTCCTTTACCCAATAGGTTTTGGCCTTAAACCGCCATGAATACACGTAATTCACAATGGATTTCTGCAGCACTTGTAAATTTAGCGTGAAGAAAGCGGATAACAGCGCGAATTACTCAGCTGGCGGGATTATCAATCGCAGGACACTCCATAACTCACTCTGTAAAGACGAGAACAAACACTTTGTGACCAGTTATATGATGGTTTACAAAGAAATGAATCATATAACGCTACCTCACATGCGAGAGCTCTCTCGCTACTACAATAGTTGCGTGAAATAAAGGGAGTTTACTGTCCGAATATCACTCGTATTTACATTAGTGTGATGTAGAACACGATATGGTATAGTTTGGTAGAGAGGAACTCGGTTTCCTGTTCTCCGTGCCGAATTGCAAGAACCAAACTAAGGTTCCCGGCTATGGACATCGGCAGGACCACAAACTCGCCGAGGTCGCCCAGACACTGCAGATTGCATTCAGGTTGCTCCGTGAGCAGATCCACCGCACCAGGAGAGAACTGGGTGAGACATGCGGTGAGCTGTTGGGATTACTTGTTTAGGTAGCTATCTACAAAAATAAGGAGGATCATATGGCAGGAGACACTAATCTTCATATTCACCGCCAAGAGAACTTCAAATCTTACATTCAAGTCTGTTTCTTAATATTTTACTGATGATTAATATGTGAGCCTTATCCTGGATAAATCTTACCATGTTCTGGCGGTCTCAAGATTAAGGAGTGGCTGAACAAATTGCACTCATGTATATGACAGTAGAAGCTCTTCACTGAAAGACCTTTAGATAAACTCTCTCGAGACTTAGTGCCCTCGGATAGGAAAGAGTGCAGACTTGCAACAGAATTGTCAACTGGATACTGTACATTGAGATGGTACATGCATGCTATGGGCCTCTAGGTTAGGGCTACATGCAGGAGATGTAGACAGGGGGAGAAATCCTCCAACCACATAATTTGTCAGTGTCAAGCTCTGGCTGGGCATGTTATAAAACTCTTTAGCTCTGCGTGGATGGAACCCATAGATATTAGTAGGGCCTCAGACAGGTTCTGAAACTGGCGTTGAGTCCAGGCCTCTTTTGAAAGTCCGGAATGAAAGCAAGGGAGCACAATGGACCCAGTTTTGGTCGAAATGCCTGCAGCGACCAAATATTTTCCATTCCACGACAGTATTCAATACTGTCATATATATTCTAGCCATTCGCATTAATCCAAAGATAAACTGTCATTGACAAAACCCTTAGTTTAGACCTTGACTCTGACAAGGGAATTCAATCTATGCCCCGGTTCCTTGTCGTATGCACAGCAGTGGGGTCAGAGCCCGGTTTCGCCGGCTTAAATTTCTGTCAAAGATTTTCTAAAGAAACAAGTAAAAGCTCTGAGAACATTACAAGGGTTCCTAAAAGTATTATTCACAATTAAGGTCACTTTTGTACAGCTTCACTTTCACCGCAAAAGTAAGAAGATTAATGAAATCGAAGCTTGAGTACAAACAGAATTAAATGACTTGTTGCGTTGCTTCATGTGCACTAGGTTTTCGTTCAGACACCATGGGTGGCAGCAGGATTTTCCCCGTGGGAATGAAGCTTATAAACTTACATTTAAGCTGGAGATTTAAAGGGTTCTGATGATGGTGTACGGCACGCGGGATTATGGAAGTTTTGGACTTTGTCCATCGTGGGGTTGTCTGAAGGACACTAAATAGCGCAATGTTTCGGAAACTGAATCTGTTTTCTTCCTCAGGTGAGGCGGTGGGAGGCACTTTGTATATTGGCTGCGTCAGTGATTGAGGTTAGCTCTCTCTAATGGACACATCAGAGCAGGACTTCCCTGAGGACCTAATTATAGATCCAGTTTCCGAAACGTTGTGTACTTTAGAGTGTCGAAAGATGTTCAAATCCTATAAAACCAGTAATTCCGGCTATGTTTAAACTGATAAAGAATAAATTTACTGCTACATAGAACATTCTTAAAATTCTTTTAATTCTTGATATTAAAATTTGGTAAATTTCATTCTCTTTACTATTGAATTTTCTTCAAAACTCCTGGCTTGTCCCTCCTGTCGCCATCCATAGGACAGATCTGTATGGTTGAATTCTGCAGGTTGGTGTGAATAAGACTTCAGAATTTCTGAGAAGACCTATCCCCAATATGCTCCTTCAAAAACTGTGGAAGGCATACTGCTCTGCTTTAGTAACAAGTAGCTTTGATGGAATTTATAATAAGCTTCAGAGGCAAAAACTCAGATAACTTATATGCTAACATATTCACATAGTACATCACAATGAATTTATCCTAACACTGCTTATGTGGCTAATA
Organism: Cryptotermes secundus; assembly: GCF_002891405.2. Classification (NCBI taxonomy): domain Eukaryota; kingdom Metazoa; phylum Arthropoda; class Insecta; order Blattodea; family Kalotermitidae; genus Cryptotermes; species Cryptotermes secundus. Next base: position 86,648 of record NW_019729231.1, read on the forward strand.
GCTATATTATGAGGGACTAGGAAAATTTATAATGTGCATAAAACATACTTTGTTTTTACCTAGCTTTTATTGTTTCACCTCCATGCTGAAGTTTGGAGACTATAAATATTTTAGTAGCAAGGAAACTAGCAATAAAATATTATAGAAGAAAATTTAGGTCACTTGTCAACGTAAGTTGTAATGACTTCAGATCTCTCCAAGAAAATATACATAAACGATATGAAATTAAATAGTCGAGCATAAAATGTTAAGGCCTCCCACAAACTACTATCCAGATACAAAATGTTAAATGCTAGTAGGTCACTGCCCTATTATGTGCTTGTACTTACAGCTTTCGTTAAAATTCCGAACGATGGAGAGACAACCTGTGGAATTACTTCAAGAAAGGAATCATACGTCACACAAGATCTGCGATACCTAGCAGGCTGGTTCCGGAAGCTGCACACAGAGGGTGCACGCTCCAAATCTCAGCCGGAACGCCAGATATCCTGGCTAAGGTTTTTCGTGGTTATTCTCCGCCTCTGCAAGGGACTGCCAGGATAACAATTTAAACAAGCCACGACCGCTTCCATCCACTTCCTTTCCAAGTCATTATTCATTAATCATCTCACGATTCGACAGCGTATACTCTAAGCTACTAGCAAAATTGTTAAATAAACAAAAAAACAAAGGAAAACATATGCAATACGTATGAGATATTCAAGTACAAATTTCTGCTTCAGAAGGGACTTGAAGTTTCTGTCTCAAGCTACGATTCGAGCCTTCTAAGAATTAATACGTTATATTTCTGAGCCGGTCACGGTAGCCGAGCGGTCTAAGGCATGCACTGTCTTCGCTCGCTTGGAAGCCGGGATCTTGGGTTCGAATCCCACTCAGGGCATGGATGTTTGTGTGCGTTTTTCTGTGTTTGTGTACAGGTAGAGGCCTTGCGACGAGCTGATAATCCGCCCAAGGAGTCCTACCGAATGTGTAAGATCTAGTATAAACCGAAGTGAAACGGAGAGTTTCGTGGAGGTAGGCCTAGGCACAAATGAGGGCTGTAGTGCCAATGAAAAATATCTAACTGAACTGTCTGGTTGCCAAGACCAGTAAGCTACTATAACAGAGTCTAAAAACAATTAAGAAGGCACCGCTTATTATAAAAACAAAACATTTTGAAAGGAAACACGATACGGTACAAAAATTCTTTTAACGCAAGATATTTCATACACAACAAATACTGTTAAAGGGATTTACCAGAAGTGTTTCACATGAAATGACGATTGAATCCCAGAACCGAGCAATGTCATGAAAGATAAGAAGAAGGAATCGGCTGCAGTGAACATTCTCGTTTTCGATATAAATAATAAGTGTTTCTGAAGCAAATGAACTGAGGAGTTCAAGGCAACTGTTCTGTTTTGAGTTTATCTTACCTTCTCAAACGCCAGATTTGTATATGCACCTATAACAAAAACAAACTCCGTGGTTTTAGTCTGCAAGCGAACTATACCGACAGAACGACCGCCACTTGTCGGAGAAATTAGGGCCCAAATTAAAGGCCGTGGAGATTCGTTGCGCTGACCATGCGACACACTCTATCCGCAAAAGCTGCATATGCACCTATAAATTGTTTAATGCACAGCAAAGAAACCCCGTTTAAATAGTGAAAATTATAAAATCGATCATTTTCTTTTAAATTCCTCTCTATTTTTGTTGTATATCACATTAGGCACGTTACAGTACAGACATGTAATTATGCAAACATAAAATCATTCAGAATTGAACTCAAAGCGGGTCAAGAATACTACGTACTTTCTAATCAGAAGGACAACATAAATTATAATGTGCACTAAGAAATGGAAATAATTCGTTCTAAATAGTTCCAAATAAAAATCGAATATGTCAACGTGCAGCTCTCTAAACCCCCACTTTCATCTTAATTTCACGGTAGGCTCGTACTGTAGCATTGCCATCAACTGAAATTTATAATATCTAACGAACCAGGCACCAGGAATGGCTAATGCCCAAGCTGCATTAGTATCGGATTATACGATGTATGTGTGTTGTACTGTGAGAAATGTACAAACTTATTCACTCGTAAGTTACAAGAACTCCAGAATTAGCGAATAATTTTTAAGCACAGGAAACGGCTTCGACTGAGGCAGTAAGTCTTGTCTGCCAGTAAAGTTAATGATTATTGAACTACAAAGTGGTTGAAATTAATTTCTCCTGGAATTACAACGCATTGCTTCAGAAGGGGGACAACGATAAAACTCAATAGACCCTTCAGCTCTAACGCATTGTGGGGGTTGTAATGTTGAGGCGGCTTTGCGCGTACAGTCCCAGACAAAAGCTCTTGTTAATCGTGATCAAAATGTTCCTGCTGACTGGTAATATGTAGTTTATTAAGACACTTAATGCACTTTTTCTATGGCCTGCGTCAAGATATTTTTTTTTCTTTTGCACTAGAGCCCCAGTGGGCCTAGGCCTACCTCCATGAACTTCTCCGTTCACTTCGGTTTTTCTAGATCTTACACATTCGGTAGGACTCCTTGGGCGGATGATCAGCTCGTCGCAAGGCCTCTACCTGTATACAAACACAGAAAAACGCACACATACAAACTAAACATCCATGCCCTGAGTGGGATTCGAACCCACGATCCCGGTTTCCAAGCGAGCGAAGACAGTACATACCTTAGACCGCTCGGCTACCGTGACCGGCCAAGATATGTTATTACCACGATTTAATAAAATGTGATAATGTCGGGCCACATTTTCAAGCTGAGAAAGCGTTGAAACAAAATGTGGAACACGCTACAGAAAGTAAAATGTTAAGAATGGACGCTTCATGACTGACTCAAAAAGCAGAAAAAGATATTACCAAGCAGACGAATGAAGAAATGTTGGAAGACCGAGAAGAAGATAAAGAAATCCACCGACGTTTCAGAGAAACATATACATATCCATCTTCAGGGTCTTAGAAAGCCAAGCAGGAAATCAGTAAAGAGGCAGACAGTAACGATTACTTTGCCACAACTTGTAATAAAATTACCGTTAACACTTTATCTACATT
>NW_019729231.1:89725-112849 GCF_002891405.2 Cryptotermes secundus
AAAACCTGCTCCAGTTCTAATTAGTCCACCATAAATTTCGTATTGACTGCCTGGGATTGAACCCGGTCCTCTGCACTAATAGAAAGTTAATAGAAACAGAAACAATACGCAAACAAACGAAAAATGTGTACCAATGACAAGAAATAAAACCACAGTCACCACAAGATACGAGTAAATATCAACTGTATGAAGTATTATTATATTAATTGTAATAATCAGCCATATACTTTTCAGACGTATGACATATATACTTACCAGTGGATGTTAGAATGACAGATCAATGGTGCTGCATGTTGCGCAATAGCAGACAACACAAATACAAAATTCTGCAGCAGTATACGGCTGTAGGATTGCCAGAGACAATATGTACTGCTGCAACCCATCCACAGGGACTGGCGTATTGATTTTAATATGCGACGAATTGTACGTGGTGTGACAATTTAACTACAGATAACTTAAACATTTCAGTCACATGATTGACTAACTGTTGATCGAAACGCCTCCCCAAAAAACGTATTTACGTATGTACTGACCGTTGTACGCCACTTGATAACCCTGTCTGTATTAATAACCAGATCAAACATCGAGGAACAGATCAAAATGTGGTGATTAAACAGTTGAGGCTATATTTGCATATACATAGGGCAAATTGCAGTAATTACGCAAATTAACAGTAGGGATTTTTTCACAGTGTTGTCTTCATAGAACTGACTACACGAGGCATATTTCTACTAGATAAGCTGACAGTCGTTCAGCTGGTCAAAGTAATCCCGCTGTTTTAATGAACGTGAAAGTCCATTGCCATATTCACAATAGCCTACCACTATAGGACGACATAAATATATCAGATATTTTGCATACTTTTTCATACTATTTAAAAAAAGTATTAGTACGGTAGGGTGGGGTCAGTATAAACCAGAGACAAAACAAAAGTTGTTGTTAGGGACATGACGTAGTGACTACACACACAATTCGACCAATGTTCGCGAAATCACTGACGACAGACTGAAAGAAGCATCCGGCTGATGACATCTGTACCCATTAGTTTTTTTTTTGGCTTTGAAACTTGGACCACACCCTGCCAGATGAGGCTCTTAGTATTAACTTACCACGTATGCCTAGATTATCTCCACCCGTTCTAGTCTTATCCCGTCATGATTTTCAATTAATATTTTGCATTCATTTCTCACAAATCTTCTTTACTGATGCTGTAACTCTATGAGGGTCTGGGTCTCCATGTTTTCATAACAGTATATTGCTCTGGATCGGGTCGTAGCCATATGCCCGGCCATTTACCTGGAGGACGAGGGACTCTTACTTCCTCTGCCCCCTACCTTTAAGCTGTCTGGGATGTGTAGCTCTACCAGGAGTTACGGTCTGGCCAGCAAGCTTTCCAGACCATTGGGGCGCAAACTTCCTCTCCACGATAAGGTGCTAATCCTCGAGCAGGACTTGTCACAAATAAAACAGTAAATAGATTAACGGCACAGTTAATACGTGTGGTTTAATACGATAGGAAAATGAACATCAGAAGCGAGGAGGAGTATATCTGGCAGGAAGTTCGCGTAGGCTGTAAAGCTCAGAAATACTCGTACCGTCTTCACACCGCGTGCCACTGCAAGGGCTACACTCCATTAACTCCACTGTCATATAGGTCCTAGGATATTATCCAACTTTAATTAATTCGCATGAGGCTTCAATCTGCTATTACACATGACGAATTTCATTACACTGTATTTAGTAGCCTGTCACATTGATCGAAAATTTTTGATTCAGTTCTCTTACAAGAATGAAATTAATTCCGCCGAGTCCTAACAGGCATCATGAGCCCTCATATCTCAGCAAATTGACTGTCAATAGACCACGTGTCCTGTATTCATTCTTTTCTCCATAGCGTCCAGGTTGAGTCGAGGAAGCATCCAAACTCTTATCCACTAGATGCTGCAGTTTCCTTCCTCCGGTGAAAGTGAACGGTCATGTAGTACCAATGACAAGAAAGCGTAGAGTTTTAGATCAATTCGCCCTTTCATCATCTTGATGTAGTGTTTAAGCAGTTTTACTCAAAGAATTTTATCTTCTGGGATACAGCGTTTTGTAGTCCACTGAAACTCAACCAACGTTTCGAAGGAACGTGTCGCAATGCTTGCTACCTGTTTCAGGCTGGTTTCTTGCTTGGATTATTCTTCGGAACCGAAAATGGAGGTGATATGTTCCTCCGAAAAATCGGTTGTCTTTCAGCGGTCTACGCGACACTGTACCCCAAAAAACAGGACTCTTCATAACCACATCTGTGAGAACCTCAAATTCTGCTTACCTTTTCTTTGTAAAACACTTTTCGACACAGTGAGTACTGTCAGTATAATGTATTTTATTTATTCTTAACACTAACCTTTATTCTGTTAGAGCAACTTAAGTCAAATGCGTGTAGTATAAAATACTTCAACGTGTGCTTTGGCGCTAACTGCATCTCTGCCACGAGATTTAAAATGAATTCCCCAATTTCAGTAACTTTGAACAAGTTTAACACATGCTCACGGAAAGGACAATCGTACGACCTTCGTCTTTTCAAGAAGAAATCGACGCTGAATATACGAGTATATGTATAAAATGAAATTTATGTCCCTATGTCCATTAAAATGACAGGTACATGTTTTCTTCTCTGAGGTTCCCCGAATTCAATTCTTATGTGTTTCCTATCTCCAAGTGAGCTTCACGCCAAATTCATTCGAAATTTCTTGACTTAATTGCCGTACTTAGAAGGGTTGCATGGATCATACATTCAAGTCACGTAATCTTCTTCATCCAGCCCGTCACGGTAGCCGAGCGGTCTAAGGCATGTACTGTCTTCGCTCGCTTGGAAACCGGGATCGTGCGTTCGAATCCCACTCAGGGCATGGATGTTTAGTTTGTGTGTGCGTTTTTCTGTGTTTGTGTACAGGTAGAGGCCTTGCGACGAGCTGATCACCCGCCCAAGGAGTCCTACCGAAAGTGTATGATCTAGAAAAACCGAAGTGAAGGGAGAAGTTCATGGAGGTAGGCCTAGGACCACTGGGGCTGTAGTGTCACGAAAAAAAAATCTTCGTCCAATACTCAGCCGGTTTCTCGTTAACACTTTGTTTTAAAGTACAAGGCAATGAAGAAGACATTATCTGTCCCAAGTGCGTTAACTGAATTAAGTATATAACTAAAACTAATTATTGAAGTAAAGTAAAGCTATCCCTGTACCAGGCCGTGAAGGCCCATAGGATTGTGAGACGTTGAGGGTCTCACATTATCTAGACAATCGGCTCAAAGATGGCGGTAAGGTTGTCAGCCTTACGCGCCGGCCGCGCTTTACTCCCCAGAAAAATTATTTAATTAATTCCTGGTACTCATTTCTGTTAGAGGCTGAGTCAACCCCAGGGTCATAGTGCGGCTGGAGGGGTTAGGTCAATTAAAAAAAATAAAAAAGTAATAAATAACATTACCTTACTTTAATTTCAATTATAAGCTAAGCCGATGGTTTCATTTCAAGTGTCGAAACCACATCATCAAAGTCCACAAATAATATCTAATATAATGTGACATGTAGATCCATTTCTATGCAAAGCCTGAAATACGCGCACGCAACAATAGGAAAGGTATTGTAATATGTGTTCTTTATTTGGTCCACGCCATACCCATTGCTAGGCAACTGATCGATAAACACGTTTCCGTAGCAACGAATAAGCATACAATAATAGAGGAACAGTTAGAGGTGGTAATTTCTTTTCAGTTCTTCCCGTAATAACAAAGAGTGGACACGTGAGGAAGATCAGTGCAAGGGGGGATATAAATGTGGGGAAATGGCCCTACAGGTTGGGGGGTGGGAGACTCGAATCTGAGAGAGTACAATGTGTTTATGAGTCTCGCGGGACTCGGACGTGAAAATGACTGCGCTGACGAGGATCAGCAAAAGTTTTAAACGAGAGACCCATCCTCTTGTTAGCGAGGATGTTACATAAGGATTATATCCGCAAGTGCTCAGCGGGAAAACAAAAATTCTGGTCGTGTGTCTCAAGGGACATGTCGCCAAGACGAACTGATTGGCAGTAAACCGCCAGTCGTAAAGTCACTCTGACTCTGACTCTGACTCTGACTCTGCTCAGTGCAGTTTAGAATTTGTAGGAGGATTGAGACAGTCCTAAGCAGCAGATTGCTTGTGACCTGTTGTAATTGATTGTGATTAAGAGAGATTGTACAAGAATGTGTTAATAAAACCAATCACCCACTCCAGAACCCGCCTTATTAGCCATGCAACCCCTAATACCTGATAATTTGAATCTGCACTGCTGTAAAACAATTTCTGGCACAATCTATACTGTCGATCTATATTATTCTATACATGATACAAACTCCGTCTTCAGTGCAAACAATATATTATACGTCTTTCGTTTTGCTCTCCCCTACACACTAAATGTTTCGGCCACAAACGGCCATCATCAGGTGTATTACTCACGTATCTGTCACACTGCACTTACTTTAACATTTACAATTTAAAAACACAGGTCTTTCTGATTGTTCCTTTCGTCGTTATTACCAAAATCTACTTCGTTGATATCTTTGTTATTTACACACGTCAATTTTGATTTCTCTGAATTAGCACTTATAAAATCTTCAGTTCTAATTTAAAAATCTCTTCAATTTTCCTCTAATTTTTAAATTTAAAATTGTCAGGGTTACTCGCCCTATGTCTATAGTGCTGCAGCGGCTACTTCTTGTTTCCACACTGTACAGGTGTTACTCTGTGTAGTCTCTCTGTGTGCGTGCCGCTGCTTGTCTTTACTACGTGTCAGTCTACAACTTTGCAGTGAGACTTAATGTGACTTACAACGCTACAGGCATTGAAGGTCTCAACATAATCACAGTAGGTGTGAAAGCAGCCTCCATCCAAAATATCATAAAATAATATAACGAGAAATATTTTGTTACTTCCATGAGTGGTTTGTTTCTGTTGTGTTTTGAATGAAATGAGACGAGGCAACACATTTCGTATCAGAATTAATTTCTTCCGGTTAAATTTCAAGATTACAGACGGTTAACTTACTTCCTTCTGCAAGTTTTAACCTCACCACTCGGCAGTTCTTGATAAAATTTGGAAAATAAGTAAAGCTTATCTTCATATTTGAGCCTAATTCTTTGTCGCATTAACAGTAAAGGTTTTATATTCACTTATATTCACTGTTCTAACGCCCCAGTAATCAAGATTAATTGTCACAGATATCATTCATCCAATTGAGTTCGGCAGTCAATAGTGACCATCTGGAACAGGCCAACAAATCTCGACATTAGTCATTACAAGAACTGCACCTGTTACTGTGCCAATCAGCATTAATAACATGACAATGAAAGTTCTAATCTCGGTTCTGCGTCCATTGTCATTAATAACGTCTTGTTCTGTTACACGTGCTATTATAGTTTGCATAATGAGACTCCTACAAAAGTGCTTTATTCATATTACCTGAAACCTGTGTAATTTCGCGGTAGTGTAGTTCGTTTTGGCACTATGCTACATGTCGGGAAGGTCGCGGGTTCGATTACCGATGAGGTGTATTTTTTCAATTGACCTAATCCTTCCAGCCGCAATTTGGCCCTGGGGTCGACGCAGCCTCTAACAGAAAAGAGTATCAGGAATCTTCCTGTGGAGTTAAGGGCGGCCGGCGAGTAGGGCTGACAATATTACCGCCATATGTGAACCGATTATCTAGAAAATGTGGGAGCCTCGATATCTCACAACCTTATGGGCCTTCACGGCCTGTTACAGGGATAACTTTACTTTTACCTTTACTTGTGTAATTTATTTCAAATTTCAGGTACTGAACGGTTCAGTTTATTTCTTTTTGGAATCGTAGAAAGACACAAAACTAACAATTTAATATTATTTCCAGCCTTAGTTTTTTATTTCTTGAAAGCAGCACAACTTTCTACAATGTCAAATATAACTTTCAACGTAAGCAAATCCAGAACGTTGTCGATCCATAGCCTGTTTTTATGTCTTCCACATTAAAAAAATATTTTTCAATTAATCCAGCTCCCCTTTACGTTTCTGGCCTATTCCTACCATCCTCTATGAAACATCTTAAACAGCCTCCTCAGAATACTGACAGATCGAATCATATTGCATGCAGTACTCCTTATTGCTTTCAAACGTACTTAAGTTACACACGAACAGACTCTTATTATCCTGCTGACTATATTAGATTTGTCAGCTATAGCTTCGAAAATTCGAAACGTTGCCTCTTTCATAATTATCAGTTAAAAAATCCAATATGTCATACATAAGTTGTAGGAATATGTGTAGCTAATCTTCATACACACTTTCATATCCATATTTTCAACGAATTATTATTTATCTCTGCCAAACCGAAAGTTAAGTGGACCGTTGTTATTTAATCTAAATTCTATAAAATATTTCTACTGTACCTAATCCATTCCTCTAATTCCTTACGGTACAGAGGTTGTTTTTGTTTTTGTTTTTTTTTTATCATTTTATACGCGGTGGGACTCCTTGGACGAGTGATCAGAGAGTCTTAAGGCCTATACCTAAACACAGGAAAACAGAAAATAAACACATAGACATATTAACATTCATGCCTTGTGTAGGATTCGAACCCACGATCCCAGCTTCCGAGCAAGCAAAGACAGTACATACCTCAGACCGCTGGGCTACCGTGACCGGCTATAAAAATATAACCTTAACAAAAGTTTCACACGTATCAAAGATGTCAGATCTGAGGTTCACACAGCGGATGTTATGAAGAGCTATATTGCTGGGATATACCGCCGTGTAGTCCTTCGAAATTCAACCGACATTTCGGAGGAATACATTACTTCCATTTTCAGGGTCGAATAATAAGCTGACCAAGAAACCAGCGTGAAAGTTGTGCTTGCTATTTGCTTTTTGCAATGGCACCCTGGTTGGCTTATTCTTAAACCCTGAACATGGAGGCGACATATTTCCCAACAACGTTGATTGATTTTTAACGGACTACACGGCGTTACATCCAAGAAGACAGAAAGCTTTTCTATCAAAGATACATTACCATTTTAGGGCCCTGTGTTAAGTAACAATTATGTCGCATTCCCTTCACAACTTGGTTGACGGTGCTCTAATTGTTGATTACAGAAACTGAATAGTACGAGATTCATGTGACCTCCAGAAGCATAAGGTTCATGTCAAGTTTTACGGAAATCCGTCTATTTATTCCAGGTTTAAGGGGAAAAACACAAATATGTTCAAGGCGGCACAATGATCTCTTAAACTGTACAATGTTTATCAGGCATGTTTACGTTGTCAAAGGACAAAGAACTTCATTTGACTCAACTTTGAAAGACGCACAAGACAAGCTCAGGAGCGCTCGACTGCTCAAACGGTAGCTTGAAGAACACATTACAACATGGACTGATAGGTATGAAGCAGGACTCCACTGCGGCCATATAATATTTTCCAGCCACACTCCTATTTTGTGTTCGGGTGTTACGCATGCTAGAGCGAGTGCGTCCGTGTGCGAGGTCTCAGGTTCTACATTCGCGTATCATATAAAGTCTTGGACGGGTGCAACAAGCTGGTTCGCTCACGGATTTCGTCTTGTTTTCTACCCTGAAGATGGAGGCGATACGTTCCTCCGAAAGGTCGGTTAACACAATTTCTACACGGCGCCACATCCCAGAAGACGGCTTTCTTCATAGTCACCGCCGTGAAAACCTCAAATCTTACATAAAACTTGTTTAACCATCATCACTTATATCATGCAACTGCTACCTAGCAATTGTAAGAAATATGCCACTCTATTATTTTACTAAGCGATCCTACCAAACCGTAAAACACCAATCGCATCCTCGAACACATCCATTGAAGGACAGCAAACTTTTATTCACATAGGCACTTGACGTTTCTTCTGTATAAGAGGAACACCTCAGTAGTTCTGACTCACAGTTTCTGTTCCCTATACATCTCTTTCCTTACGCTGTTCCTTCTATTCTTCCTAAGCAGCAATTTTGTTTTCTGTCCCGTTGCTTCGTAATTGTCCCCGTTAGGAGAAAGGCATAGTTTCCGACTGCCAATTAAGCGCACATTCTCTGTAATGAAGTCTACCAAACATGTAACGCTGTCACGACGAGATATAATGGGTCTACGGTGAGCTTCAGAATAATGTCTCTGCTTGTATTAAGAAGTTGCTGTCCCTGTAAAGAGACTAACATGCCTTGACTGCGTGGACACTTCGCACGTTTCTGCTCAGGGTCATGGAGGTGAGATGGAAGTTCTCAGCAAGAAACGAGAAACCTTTAATTTGCAGCTCCATCACATTTATTGCTCTCCCTTGGTGAAGTCAAGACAGTGTGTAATTAGTCTGGAACTGGTAGGGTATGAGTCGTCGATTCTTGAATTAGTTTATCTTTAAATGTCCCATACGGCGTATTTCGTCTCTTAAAGGTTAAACAGACGTTTTTTAACTGCGTAAGTTCGAAGGGGAGGATGGTTTGGAAAATACAGAGTTACTATAAAAGAAATAGACATTTTTAACGTTTTATAGAAACAAAAGTATTGCCGATATAGCCAAAATGCTTACATGTCTTTTTAGTATATGTCTTTAAGTTTGTATGATTAGTTACGGATGTTCTATGTGTGAGCCTTTTGTCATACGACAGATATCAATACGATAATCTAATTCATATGAAACACCGATCAACAGACCAGAACATGGCACTGACAAGTTGACCACCAAGAAGTCTGGATCTAACTCCCATTGATTTTTTTCTTTGTGGGGATATATCAAAGACAGAATTTTTGTTCCTCCACTTCCTGTAAGTGTACATGATCTAGAGCAACGCATCACAACAGCTGCTGCCAATGCTGACGAGGACATGCTCCGGTGTGTTTGGAACGAATTGGATTGTCGTGAAACACAAGGCTCACAAATAGAACATCTTAGTCGTACAAACTTAAAGACATATACTAAAATCCATGCAAATACTTTGGCTGTATCAATAATACTTTGCTATCTATAAAATGTTGAAACTGTCTACTTCTTTTATAGTAATCCTGTATATGGAAAGAAGTGGTAGCATGTTTTGAGGAAATATCAGAGCACCCTCGTGGAGGGACATAAAGAAACACAAATTTATTGACAGAAATTTTCAAACCCTGGACCTCTAATGACGCGGAAGAAGGACATTACAATTTTTGCACCAATTTATTATACAGAAGGTAGGAGAAGACACTTCGTATCCTGTAGGATTACAGAGGGAGCATAAGCTTTTGAGAAAGTTCTGAAGAGCTACTTTGTTGCTGACTGAAGGGCGTCTATATCTCCACGAAGGAGAGAGAGAGGTCTTGCTGCAAGAAGAGATGTCATATGTTGTGATATCCTTTCAGTTCTAGATCAGAATACTGGGAGCTTAGGACTACCGCAGTTTACCGGTTACGCAATACAGGTATTACTTTGTTACTATGATCCCAGAAATCATTGCGGTAATATTTAAAAAATTCAACCTGTGATCATCGAGACGGCAGGTCTAAAAAGGGACACTGTGCGGTGGGCTGCCTGGCCCTTCGTTGCCTTCAACAACTGAAATTGATTTCTTTCCGGCACAATGGAACTACATTTCTAAGACATACTGGAGATTTTAATAGGATGTGCCATTTCAAACATCTGTCCCTCCCTACTGACAGTTTACTAAGACTACTGCTAAGAGGCCGCGCGGTCTAAGGCAAGAAATGTCTTCTCCTCCTCGAACGCTGGGATCGTGGGTTCGAATCCCATTCAAGGCATGGATGTTTGCGTTTATTCTGTGTTTTTATGTTGTCCTATGTAGATAGCGGCCTTAATGCGGGCTGATCCCCCATCCAAAAAACACTTCCGGCTGTTTAAGTTTAAAAAAGTTAAAGGAAACGAAGCGTTTCACAGATGCCCTATGCTCCAAGTGGGAACAATAGGAATAAAGATAGTTAAAAGGACTGCGAAGAGTTACATACGTATTTTGAATATACTACAACAAGTTATATCTTATTGATTTTAGGGGTTTATGGATATTAGCTATTGGTTAATTGTATTACTTCTGTTCTTGGGTGACTGAAACTTGTAGATGGAAGCAGTGTCATATATTACAGCTAGAAATTGAGGTACTGGACTCAGAATAAGTAGGGAAAGAACTAAAACCTTAAGAAAAATATTAACTGGGAGATTCTGAGCATTACATAAGCTATTTTGATGCAAGAAAATTGTTTTCCAAAAGAAATAAAATTGAAATTAGTAATTAAAGACTGGTTTTATAAAATTAAGTTAAATATGTATTATCTGAAGTAAATAATGTACATACTCAGTGTTGAATGTTATAAAATCTTGATTTTTCGAAAAACTGTTTTATCTGACATAATTCAAACATTTTTTCAGTGGGTTGGGAAGTTCTATAAGTTGATACTTCTTTAAACGGGCTCTGAGAATATAGCTTCAAATATGCGTTTGTCCTGCTACAGGCGAATAGATTTCATTGCGTTACATGTGAGGAATGGTGCTACAAGACGGAACAGTAAACTGACACTTCTCCAGGCCTACTGATGTTACATATTCTAGTTGTACGACAAACAATGACGAAAAAGAATATTTCAATTTTATTTTAAGAACTGAAAATGGAATAGCTGTAGTGAAACACCAATATATTGTATACTTTAAATAAATTATCCCAAATGCAGCTCCGTCAATTTGTTTCCACTCATCTTGAAATAAATATGTGTTTTTCCTTCCCCTTGGCATTACAGCCCCAGTGGGCCTAGGCCTACCTCCATGAACTTCTCCGTTCACTTCGGTTTTTCTAGATCTTACTCAATCGGTAGGACTCCTTGGGCGGGTGATCAGCTCGTCGCAAGGCCTCTACCTGTACATAAACACAGAAAAACGCGTACACACAAACTAAACATCATGCCCTGAGTGGGAATCGAACCCACGATCCCGGTTTCCGAGCGAGTGAAGACAATACATGCCTTAGACCCCTTGGCTACCATGACCGGCAAATATGTGCTTTTGCTCTCCCCCATCCATTTTCCACGAAGAATTCTTTAGTAGCTTTAGGCCTCGTGAGTAGTATGTTCGTCAATATAACAATATTACAATTGTCCACAAGCACATCCACTCTGGCAACCTATTGTTGTAGTCTCTGAATTATACCATTTTGTAGCTCCATTTCTGGATATTTGGGCTTAACTCACGTGGATTTACACCTGCAGATACAAGTAACGGAGTTGACTTTTCTTTGAAGAAATTATTCAAGTCATGATTTCATACGAAAAAACTTATCCACAAAAACTTCTATCTTTTGTGATATAGCGCCGTGTAATCTGTTGAAAATCAACAAATGTTTCTGATGAACAAGTCGCCTCCAACTTCAGGGTTTAAAAGTGGACCTAGCAAGAAATAGATATGAAGCAGACAATAAACCAAACTTTGCTTTCTATGTAATTTATGCTGGTTTCTTGCTCTGTTTCCTGCCTGCTTCATGATGGTGTCTTGCTCTGTTTGCTATCTGCTTCATGCTGGTTTCTTGCACTCTTTCCTGTCTTCTTCACGCTGGTTTCTTGCTCTGTTTCCTGCCTGCTCATCCTGGTTTCTTGCTCTGTGTCCTGCCTGCTTCATGCTGATTTCTTGCTTGGCTTACTTTTCAACCCCCAAGGCAATTGTCTGTTTTGTTTACCGATTTGACACTAACTGAGATCATACAGTGTCAAATTGATGAATGATAGTGCATAACGAATTGGAAAAAATGCCGAAAGAAAGGGTTGTGGCTTGATTTAAGTTATTATCCCGGAATTTCTCAGTTCCGAAGAGACTGAGAAATACCACGTAATATCTCAGTCAGTACAGTCGGTGTACCAGGCGAAATTTAAAATCGAACATCAACCGAGTGAAATTAAGAAGCGTTATCTTTTTCTCATTAGTCCGTCGCCCGGAATAATACTTCATCCGTGTTTCTTTGTGTCAAATACAGAGTATCATAGAAGAAAAACTGGACGAATAAGACAGAATTCGTCATTACCCATCGTAGTCTTCCTGGATGTATAAATCGACTTTGCCAATCCTTTCTACGAACACAAGCGCTTAGAAGATGTTTGTGAACGGAAACAAAGCTTGCTTCGTTCTTTATCAGAAGTTAATTATATTATTATTGACTGCTTGTTGGGAAAGCCTATGCGAACTATACACCCATGCTAAAAGTAGACTTCTAACTGCGTGAAAAACGTCTAATTTATACTTAAAAGAGATGAAAATAAAGGGAGCCTAGCGTAAGCTGACTCCTTTGTCAACAATTGCATGCAGCTAGCAGTTTTAGCGTCCATCTTATAAAAGGCAAGAAAACTGAAATAAAACTGACGCAAGTAGAGGGAAGATTTGTAAAGAAAACTTGAGCGAATTCAGCGTCCTGAATATACCCATGTATGATAAGGAACATATCAGATTTTACGACCTTCTCGAGGACAATTAATGCCGATATAAGGTACAACACACAAGTAGATTAATATACAGAAAACCTTCGCTAATTCGGATTAATTGGGAGTCTTCCGTATTAAGAGATAATCCGGATTAATGAAACAAAAGTAGCCCTAAAAGAAAAAAATGAGAAGACAAATAAATGGAAAATTTAGTAATAGAAGTAGTACTCATGAAACTAAATATAAAATATTACTGCAACAATTTCTTCCCCTGTCAGAAGTTGAAAATTCAGCTCATGCCAATCTTGGATATTGGTTTTAGTCTCTCCATCTGCCCTCAGCACAGTCTGAAAGTCCTCTTTCTCTCATCTTTCCTGATCCTAAATCCCGTGTGTCTTTTAAAGTATGTAGCGTAGTTGATTGAGGCACTATGCTACAATCCGGAAGGTCGCGGGATCGAATACCGATGAGCAGTTTTAACAAGATCTTGATTGAATATCTGTAATAAAACACCTGAAGATGGCTCTCTGAGGCCGAAACATGTAGTGTTAAGTGTTAAAGAATATATTGAAGTGTAAAACAAGTGTTGCAATTTAGACGGATATAGACAAATGGATGCTAATGTGAAAAATTGCAACGGGATGCTGAAATACAGAACCCGATGAGGCCACTGGACTTTTTTCAATTTACCTAATCCTTCCAGCCTCACCATGGCCCTGGGGTTGGCTCAGCCTCTAACAGGCCATGAAGGCCCATAACGTTGTGAGATGTTGAGGTTCCCACATTTTCCAGACAATCGGTTCATAGATGGCGGGAAGGTTGTCAGCCCTACGCGCCGGCCGCCCTTTACACCCAAGAATATTCCTGGTACTCATTTCTGTTAGAGGCTGAGTCGACCGCAGGGCCATAGTGAGGCTGGAAGGATTAGGTCAATTGAAAAAAATATATATATAATTACCTCATCGGGACTTGAACCCGCGACCTTCCGGCTTTTAGCATAGTGCCTCAACCAACTACGCTACCGCGTGCCCCTTCATGCTCTGCTTCATACTCTGGCCGCTTTGACCCAGGGACCTGGTACCCATTGGATAAGAAGTTGGTTGAACCCCAGATCCGCTCTGGACCATGTTGAGAAGAGAAAAATCTCTTGCCCTGACTGGAAATCGAACTTCGCTTCCTGGATAGCCCAGCCCTTAACCTAATCAGTATGAACTGAGCTATCGCAGTTCTTCGGAAAAGCATCGTTAAAAACTAATTAGAAGAAAAGTCTCAGTAAGTGCCCGAATCATGAAGACTTAAACAGGGAACGGTGTAAAAGGAACATATGTTACTGATGTTCTGTAGAGTGCAAAGCTCGTATATTATTGGATTACTTCCAAACAGATGTGCAGTACACTCTACACAGATTCAGTGTGACGTGTGTCTAAATCCACTAAAATTGTTTCACTGACTCTACTTCTAGCTTTCGTAGTCTGAACAGTTAAATCTCGGTGCAAGAAAGTGAAGTCCCTTTTGATTCTAAAAATGAAACTTAGCGTTGCCAAGTAGCCGTATCGCTTTACTGAGTCCAGCAAAAACGAAAGAATGAGAAGAGAAGGAAAACAAATGCGTCTAAAGAGACTAAAGAAAGGAAATCCAGAAGACAATAGAATATCTCTTCTTTTTTTTCCTGCATCCTTGCACGTCTGATAATCCCCAGAAGGTTTCCAACCGAAACAGATTGGGTCATTACCTAAAATAAAACCCCCATAATGCGAATTTCTTTCTCTTCATCTCTTATAATTAAATAATTGACCCAATTAAAGGTCACAAGACAGCAGACAATAAAACAGAAGACAGCTTGCGGGCGCCTTATTTTCTTGAGTGGAATTCTTTAATGCTGCCGGCAAACTTGTCATCCAAAAATTCAATTTGAGGTAAATATGGAAGGGAGAACATTATTCCACATTATTAGCTCTTATATATTTCCAATTTCAACTGTAATGTTACTGACAGAAAACCTCAGGGGTCTTGTTTCTATTGAATATTCGAAATACATAAGCTAATAAATGACTGAAAGAAAATTGCCGACAGCTGTACCCTCATATGTATCGTGTAAAATAATAATAATTATTATTATTAGTAGTAGTAGTAGAAGTAGTAGTAGTAGCACAGCTGGTGCCGAGAAAATTGCCACGTGAAATCTGCAACGCATAACTAGTGCCAGGGAATTGTGAAAATTATTTGGTTAAACAAAATTAAATATAAAAAATTCTTATTGATATAAAAATATGTTCACTAACTCAAACATTAAGAGATTGATGAATTCGTTATATGAAGATCGTGTCAGACTCTCAAATTTGTGACCTAAGATCAGCAGCTGCGTAACATGCAAGATTTTATGGAACTTGGTAGATAGATCAGTCGAATTTCTTCTAAACTGTAATTCACAAGTTCATTTTTCTCAACGACGTTCTTCATAAAATCATAAAACTAGTCACAAAATTTAACAGCAGTACATCATGATAACTGATAATGTCACTTCAATAGATTTTTACTCTTTATTTTTGACGATGTACTTCCTATGCTTAATAACGAATGATGGGTTAGTACCTTGCTTTTGACTACATCATATGAGTTTTTTACTGACACAATCAATGAAAGTCACGATAATGCATCCACTAGAGTAACCGCAAATCCTTGTATATAAACATGCCATAAGAGGTGAAAATTATGTCTGCACGATTTGAGTTGAACTGTACATGAATGTGTTTGTAAGTATGTAAACACAATATCGAGATGGGAATATTTGAAATTTAATCGAAAAAAGTATTAGTTTAACGTTTAAAATCTAGAGGCAGAAATGCAAGTATTTTATATTATACGACACAATATTCGCCAATTTTTTTTCCAATCACGGATCACCGTAATTTACCGAAAACACACAATGGCACACTACAAAATATTAAACACTTAAGATATAATGACTGAATTTAACATATTGCATTTTCTGACTCCAATGTGCAAATATACAATTTCTTCGTATAAAGAATGCCTAATCCGGCCCTTGTCTGCTACCTGCTGGCCCATCTCCACAGACGCTTCCCCTCTCCTTTTTATTGATTTGCCATATAGCCCACTCTCCATCCCTTCCTGCTCTTATATAGCTGGGTGTTTTTATTTTTTCACTGGCGACTCAGTCTGCAGCCAAATGTTCACTCTGCTTCCTCGCTTGAGGATTTTTCTACCTTGAAGCTGGAGGCGATACGTTCTTCCGAAACGTCGGTTCATATAAGATCTACTCGGCGCTACATCCCGGACGACATTCTTCCTAGTCACCGCCGTGAAAACATCAAATCTTACATAATTTCTCGCAAAGTTTTGCAGCACACCTAATACCTTGAGGCGGCACACCTGATACCTCGTGGTCGAACACCGGTTGTGAAACACTATTCTAATGTATGTTTTGAGGCACAGTGGATTGCGCTGATGGGTTAACCACGTGTGTGGATCAGGGTCTTTCACGAGGAGCTGATAGTGGACCACATATTTATGAAATTCCCAGGCTTTTATGGAATCAATTTCATTACCATGTTAACAACATCTTCATAGCGGACTACTCTGGAGCCAGATGAATCCAGTCAAGACCCTCATAAGTTTTCTCCTTGGTATCCGTTTTAACACCATTCTCTCATCTACACCCAAGAACCCCAAGCTATCCTTCCTTGCATGCATTCAGAACGAAATCTGTGCTACGTATTTTTCATGCTTATAGTGTATTACATATCTCGTACATCTCATCCGCCCTTTTGAACAGACTTATACCAGCCCAGCGCTCGTTGTCTCTGAATGCTTTCCATCACAACAAGGTTCCAGCAACAGCGGGGGAGGGAGACGAACATCTACTGCCACAATAGCGGGAGAAATAGAAGTCATATAATCATGCTATATTTATGAGAACATAACGGAAGTAACATGAAGTTTATTTCTTCATTTGTGATTTATTGTAGCAGATATATTTGAATGGGAGTTTCTTCATTGTAAGTCAGTGTATGACAGCGATATTTACATACATAAGTATGTTACTGCTTCGCGAATTTGGGTATTAAATTGTTATTCACGAAAACCGAGGTAATTAAAAATGATCCTGCAAAGGATCCTGAGAAACACACAGGACTTTTCTTTCGTAAGCCCGTCTACACAGGAATCAAGCTCCTTTCAGGATAAAGTACTCAGAATATGATATTTAGCGAACATTAAAACTATTATTTTCCTGGAATTACTGGGTTTTTGGACTATTATTTTCCTCATTATGCAGTTTTCTTCTTCTTCTTCCTAATTCTTGTTCTTTCACAGGTTCAAATATGCGCTTTAATATTCTATCACTGGATATTCTTATTCTAGACCGTTTCCGTAAGGCTCCTGCAGGTGCCACGCTCATACAACACAGCAGGCTTACATTAGTCCTACACCACATGCTTTGCCTGTGCCAGGTTTCACGGAAATACGACCGACCCTAACAGGTAAATTCAGGTGTGAGGCGGATTCAAGAGACGCTGTGATGTGCGCTACATTCATACCGTGTTCACTCCGGTTCTGCTTCTGTACCCTGCCCTTGTTCAGATGTTTGCTGTGCACGTGTACAGATCGCATGTTTCCATCTTACAAATCAAGGAAACAGACAGAACACAGAATTACCGGTTTTTGGAATTTTCCATTGCCTGGTATTCTAGAAAATAGAAAACACGACGTTTCGGAACCTGGATCTGTTTCCGTCCTCAGGTGAGAGGGAAGACACCTGCTCAGTTGGACTCCTTAGAAAGAGTTAACTTCGATGACTGGACAACCTGTGTCAGATGTACACAAATACTTAATCACTTGAGACGAGGCTAATTCGGCGGGAGATAAGAAGACAATATGCAATAAAAATTATGATAAAGCACGCACATTTGTGCAACTAGGATAGAAAAATAGGAGGAAATTTGTCTTACAAACCTAACCAACAAAATCAAGTGCATACATTTTTTTTTATTTCTTTGCATTGATGCTCATGCACTTAGTTTTGTTGGTTAGGTTTGCAGCACAAATTTCTATCTCGTTTTTATCCCAGTTCCACCCATGTGCCTGTTTTATCACATTTTTATTGGGTATTTTCTTGTTATATCCCGCCTAATTAGCCTATCCTCAGGTGATTAATTAGCTCTGTAAATCTGACAGAGGTTGTCCAGTGATTGAGATTAGCTCTTTCTAAGCAACACAACTGAATATGTGTCTTCCCTCTCACCAGAGGACGGAAACAGATCCATTTTCCGAAACGTCGTGTTTTCTAGTTTCTAGAATAGAACCCTTAATAATGGAAGGAAACTGATATTCCACCATCGCTAACTCATACCTTCAAGGCTTCTACATAAAAATTCAAACGAACAATAAGATACAGAAGAGATACATCCTGAAAAAATACAAATTTGGGAGTAGATGAGTGCGAAGCAGAGCCAGTAAATCCAAAGTGACTTGAGATTAACACTTTATGTATCTGATATTTTATTAATAATGGATACAAAGAATAAATAAAAGAAAACTTTGATAATTTCCATGTCTGTTTCTACGTGTGTTACCCCTGTACGTCTGTTACCTATCGTTACAAATGTAGGCCTAAGATTTTCCACTAATAATGTTTCGTGGCTGTCGATGTAACTACTGAAATGAAGAAATGCAACTAAATACTCGTAAAACTGCAAAATTAAACTTCCTTAGTCTATAAGCAGCCAAGCTGCCAATGTTACGACAATCTGGTGCTACGCCAAGGCTACCACACACCTCAGAGAGTAGTGATAGCCGAATATGAAACCAATATCGAATGATAATTAGCAAGGTAAAACTCGGAGATGAACCTCCTTCAGCGTCACTTCGGCAACCACTAATTTCACATGACATCATCCGGGATTGTATCCGGGCCTACCACTGCGAGAAATCTGCCCCCAACCGCCTGACCTACGTAATGTGGAATTTTGAAATTACTGCAGAAGCTCTGACTGTCCCGATAAATACATTGTCTAGGCCCTCTCGAATACCGGATTCGTTTTTCTTTCTCAGCGAAAGTGGAGTACATTCGACAAGAGAGTGACAGTAGCTGCTTTAATGAGGCAGAAGGAAAACTTCACCTGAGCCTCGGTAGCAAAGTGTGAGGATTTAGGATCGGAGGAGATCTAGAGCAAACAGTCTTTGTAACGGACTAATAAGGGGGACAGTTTGTCCGCTGTCTCCCATGTACATTATAACCGAATGAAGGTGTATTCACGGAAGTAACCATGGGATACAGGGCCAATGCACGCAATAAAAACACAAACACACGATGCTGTTGCATAAAAGTTTTATTTTGGGTTAGTTTGGAGCCGAGATAGCGCATTCGGTATAGCGACTGGCTACGAACTGGACGATCAAAGGGTCGGATTTTGAGTCCCTGTTGGGACAAGATTTTCTCTTCTCTAAGTCATTCAGACTGGCTCTGGGGTCCACCCAGCCTCCTATCCAATGGGTACCGGGGGCTGTCTCCCCGGGGGTAAAGCGGCAGGGGCGTGACGTTGACCACTCAACTCATACTAGTGCCGAGGCCAAGAAAATGTGGATCTATACATCCACTCCCCTATAAGCCTTCATGGTGTAGTGCTTAATTAATTAGGCACAGGAACAAATTTACCTTTGCCTTTATATTGGAGTACTGTTTAATGTAAACAGTTTTATAACTCCAAAAGCTTCTTCGAGCCTCAAGATCTCTATAAATTCGCAACTGTACACAGCCAGATCTTGCTGCTACATCCGGGGCCGTTATAACATCTTACTGTATGTACTGTATGTACATACGTATATTCTTAAGCTCAGTAGGTGACTGGTCAGCTTCAGCTGATTCAATCTCGTTAAAATGACTCATATATTCACTGGACAGGAAGCGCGGTCGAACTCTGAGCCCGTTAAACCAGGTGGAGAGCGCTTAAAATATATCAGCTTTGTGGTTCTCATGGCGGCGCGTGTTAAGGCGAAAATCTTCTTGTACCTGCCTACAAAATCACACGGCGTCATATCTCATAATACCATAATCTTTATTTATTTCAAACTGCTGCATTGCGCTGTATCACATCACTATAGAGAATCAGATATGACTAGAGTTCTATAAGCAATTTGAAGAACCAAATATACGTATAACGAATATAATGAAATTGAAAAGATTACAATGCACATGTCACATCCAGCGTCTGGATGCAAAGCGCGTAACGGAACGGATTCTGGAAAGTAACATTATTGGTTAATGCAGTGGGAAGATTCTGAAAGCGAGAAACTGGGAAAGTGACTCTCTAGACTGGCAAGTTTAGAGGCGTCGTCTAAGGCAGTGCTACTCTACCACCGGGCCGCGGCCCAGTAGTGGGCCCTGGCATCAATTATACTGGGCCGCGAGAGGCTCTTCTGGAATTTATCATTTTCATTTTCATTTTCTAAGCATCTTTCATGAATAAATATTTTATAGTGGAAATATTCTGAGGAGAATAATATTTGTGTCGAGAAACTCAGACACAGAACACCTAAAGCTGTGTAGCAAATGTCGGTGACCAAGCCGCATATTTTTCGCCAGCAAGTTGACATCCTTCTGCTTCTTCCTCTACTCAGCTGACTTCTATGGTGAGTTACAATGCATAAATATTTTCTCATTGCCGTTTTTTTCAAACCAGTATCATTAAAATCAATTTTACGCCCAATAACATAAGTTTTTGGTGATCGGCATGGGATATGTCAATGAAAATTAGCACAAATTAATTTAATGATGTTGGTCTGAAGAAACTACAAAATGCTACGACATTTCATTAGTCCAGTTATTGATAACTAATTTAAATGTAATTTTGTTTGTCAACATGCCACACCGTATACATAAGTGTACTAATCCTCTTTATGATTATGCTATAATTAATTACTAATATTACGTTAGCTTAATTCATGAACTTTAACAAAACTGGAAAGGTATTTGCGAGTAAATATGTTGGGACTGGGCGTTCGTCTTATAAAAAAAGAACTTACTGGGCCGCGGTCTCATAAAGGTTGAGAGCCACTGGTCTAAAGGAGGTCAAGCTTCGACTTCAGGCTGTCGCGCCATAGAAATGAAGAAGAAGAAGAAGAAGAAGAAGAAGAAGAAGGAGGAGGATATAAAATGTGCAATTCCAAAAGTTTCTTGGCTTTAAAAAAAATTAGTTCTGGTTAAAGTGATCTAATTTATTTCTCATGCAATGTGCATTCTATTCTGTTGTCTTCTTTGTCCTGCGGCGTGGTGGCGAGCGTTGTCATGCAGGATGATGATGTCTTTGTTCTGCTCGGGCTGACGCGCATTGCGTCTGTAGCGAAGTGTATATTCATGGAAGCTCTTAGGCTAACCAAGTGTTATGGTAGCAACTGCATGTGGATTGTGAACATTCCTTGCAGTTCGGTCTGTTCGGATGTGGCGGTTAGTACTGCATTTGCAAAACTGCATTACATACATAGATCAAATGCCCGCCTAATGCAACAGGATGCTCAAATGTAATATACAGTAATGATGCTTGCAAGAGATACAAAAGGGTTATAACAAAATTATGTACGCTTATAACTAAATGAGTATCATAAACATCACAATTAGTGAACACACATGAGCATGAGTGATTAAAGCACTACTCTAACCTTCATCTCTTTCGTGGTTATGGGACTTTCAGACCTCTATTAAAACGCATGACATGAACTTAAATACAATTAATTGTGTTTAATTAAATAATATATTTCCTCTACAAAAATATAGGATAAATATTGTAGTCTTAGGGCAAAAATTGTAAATTTGCCTCTATGCTTAATTAATTCAGCAATAAGCCATAAAGACGTGTGGGGAAATGTATATACTAATACAGTTCTACCCTTCTTGACCTCGGCACTAGATGGAAGAATGTGATCAGCTTCAAGCTTCGGTCGCTTCGCCCCCTGGGAATGAGCCCCGGTACTTATTGAATAGGAGCCTGGATGAGTCCCAGAGGCTGCCTGAACGATGTGGAGAAAAAAAATCCTTTGCTCTTACCGGGAATTGAACCCTGACCTTCCTGCGCGTCACTATACCGTTTAAGCTATCCCGAAAGACTAATTAAATTTGTAAATTTATGTCTGATTTTCGGCTTCAAAGCATAAATTCCAGTAGCACATTCTTCATTCCGAATAACATACAGTGGGCCTACAATACGTTGAAAAAGTCAGTGATTTCCTGCGTTTAAAAACGGCGTCACGAAGACGTCTGTGGAAGTGAAGATAAACCTCCACGCATTCTTCCGTGTTGCTATAGTTCCATCGCGACTTAATGATTTTTCGTTATCAGCAATCAGCTCTGTCCTCCACGAAACAAAGCAGGCCAACGATCCTGTGTTTCCTAGGTACTTGTCAGTAGCATGCTTTACTTGGCCCTGCAAGTTTTATTTATTTACTTATCCTCCACCACCATTTTATTGGCTGTATTTCTGTCTCACAATATCGCAGGTTTTGGATAAGTTTAGGCCCTGACTGAGTGACTGATCGATGTGTTGTTTGTTTAACAACATTTTTCAGCTAAATATTACATGATAGAGTGGCTATAAACGGGGTTTGTAATGGTAATTGGATTTATTGAACCCTTACAGATCCGTGACTACAAATAAGTACAACAGTCTCAATGGGTGACATACCCCAAGGATCACTGTAACCACAGCATACATGAAGTCTTCTCAGTAAGCCATGTTTTCACCAGTCGTTGCCTGGCGACGGGTCCCCATGCTCACGTTCTTACCGACTGGCGACTGTCTCATAACTAATTTCTTCAACTGTTGACTCGCAGTCAGTTGGTCAAGTAAATTGCTGCTGGTTCTTGCCAGCACAGTCATTCTTGCTTCCGAGTCCCGCTGGACTCATGACCATATTTTACTGTCTCACGACTCTGGTAATCGTTGTCGACTCTTGGAGTCAGAGTTAGTTTACGACTGGCGGTTTTCCGCCAATTAATTCGTTTTAGCGCCAAGCCTCTTGAGTTTCATGAACAGAAATCTTTTTCTCAACTGAACCCTTACGATCATAGTTCTTATGTAACATCCTCTCCGACATCTCGGTACGGACAGTAGAGAAAACACTGTTCCTCTGTTGCCATGCAAACATGCTTTTTTTGCAAAGCCGTTACTGAATAACGGCTGTTATATAATTGCTTATCTCGCGGTCGTTGCTCAGCAACAGTTCTACGTGCCACAATTTATTATATAGCGTAAAATGAAAAGATAATCTTAAAGAATAAATTTCAAATGACGAGGAAGCGAGCTGTCACGGTTTATCCCAAGACCTGCCTGGGGATTGAGGTAAACCACTACGAGCTTCAGTGAGAATGGCCTAACTCTGGGCTCTCGGCCCCCATGCGTAGTTGCCAAGAGGGCTAGAAGACTGACAAAAAAGTAAAAAAAGTAAAGGTATCCCTGTAACACGCCGAGAGGCCCATAGGGTTGTCAGATGTTGAAGTTACCACATTTTCTAGACAATCGGCTCATAGATGGCGGTAAGGTTGTCAGCCTTAAGCGCCGGTTGCCCTTTACCCCAAAGGAAGATTCCTGGTACTCATTTCTGTTAGAGGCTGAGTCGACCCCAGGGCTATAGTGCGGCTGGAAGGACTAGGTAAATTGAAAAAAAAAAAA
>NW_019729231.1:112900-159842 GCF_002891405.2 Cryptotermes secundus
ACTACGCTACAGCGTGCCCCCTAGATGACTGATAAATAACATTTTTCATTGTGTGATTGAACTAGTTCTTAATTCTGTAAACTGTCATATATACGATAAGTGTAACTAATTAATTAAATTAACTCAATAGAACTGGACAGTTCTTGAGAATCCGCCAGTTGCTCAGCTACTGAAGAATTTCCAAAAAGTTTATGGAACCCTCAGGTACATTACCATGTCCACAAGTGCCCTACACTGCTCTCCATCCTATTTAAGATAATTTATAATAAGATTATTATCATTATATTATTGTAGCTTCCTACTGTAACGAATTGGGCCCCAGGCCCGACGTGTTCTGTGATGACAACCACGCGTAGAATATCTCCTTCAGCATATACGGCTTCAATCCCAGTGCGGTGCCACCCGAGGAACGTAGCGATCAGAGCAGGTTTCCATACTTCAAGCTGCATCTGTCAATACTGTACTCCTTCTGCCAGCTTTCTGCTACACTTCCGCTAACCCTCCTTGCTCTCAAGCATTAACGATAATTTCTATGTTCTACCTCCCACCGCCACATTGTCGGCATAAGTTCCCAGCTTCGCCGCTTTGGTTGTGAGCAAGATGGAAGTGTGCTGCTTCTTGCAACACGTCCTTCCACTTGTGCTCAGACCTGACCTACAGCATCATATACACAGTGACAGGGCGGTAACGGTATTTTCCTTTTGAATTTATCACTAAAATTCTATATGAATTCCTATTCTCCCTCATTCGCGCTACACGCCCTGTCCATCCTCTCCTCCTGTTTATACATTAAGAAGTTTACAAGTTATGAAACTCTTCATTATGCAGTGTTTTCCATTCCTCTGTTATTTCATCTCTCTTCGGTCCAAATATTCTCCTCAGCATACTGTTCTCAAACACCCTCAATCTATGTTCCTCCCTTAATGGCAGAGACCAATTGTCACATCCATAAAATACCATGGGAAAATTTATAGTTTTGCATATTCAAACTTTTACAAGACAGCAGACGAGAAGACAAAAGGTTTAGGCTGAATGGTAGCAAGCATCACATGAAATCAATCTCCATTTCTTGAAGCAACGTGATGTAGCCCAGTACATACGTACATACCTTCGCCACCGGCTTCCCACCGGGGCGGCTCGATTTCAGTCCAATGTCAGGTCACGTGGGATATCAGGTGGATGAAGTCGTATTGAAGCGGGTTTCTTTGAGTCTTTGATTTCCACTGCTAATTCTCATTCCACCATATATATATCTATCTATCTACCTATCTATCTATCTCTCTACCTATCTATCTATCTATCTATGGTTCTAAGTCCTTTTTTAGTTTCTTGATTTTTACACTGGCGATAGGACTCCTTGGACGGAGATCAGCTCGTCCCAAGGTCGCTACCTACACGCAGAAGAACACAAACACAGAATAAACGCATATAGACATCCCTACCTGAAGTCGGATTCGAACCCACGATCCCAGTGTTTTAGCGGACAAAGACATTTCATTCCTTAGACCGCGACGCCCCTGTAGTCGCCCATTCCCCCAACTGCACTACATTTATTAAAGATGATATTCACGTTATATATTCTTGATACTGAAAGCGACGTTGAATAACGACTTATAAGTTATCTTCATTTAATTTCCAGTCTATCGGAAGCAACAGCGTGCCCTCTACAAAAGAGTCCAGCACGACACACGATAATATTACCACGTGCCCCTTTTTGTTGCCGGGGCATTCCAGATCCAGCTTCAATTTCATCATATGGGAAACACCGTAACTGACATTTATCCATGACTCGCCGGTAAACATTTTCTTGTCAACGTCAGTCGTAGATATTTTGTTTAGAAACTGGCAAAACAACATTACTACGCCTGGTTTCTCTGTTCAGGACTCTCGGCTGCTGAATTCTTTGTATATGAAGCGAAATGATGGCACCAAGATATTTAATGTGATCAAAAATTTGTCTTGCTTCGTTAAGTAACGTCGCAAGCTTATTTCATGTCAGTATATGGCCTCGGTAGATGGCTCTCATAAAGTTTTGCCTTCTGGGATGCAATGTCGTGTTTCAAGATGGAGGCTGCATATTCCTTCGAAACGTGGGTTGACTTTCCACAGGCTATATGAATTTATATACCTGAAGACAAATTGTAACTGATATAAATGTATGCATATAGCATTTTGTTCACAATAGAGATCGCAGCTTGTTTCTAACTTTGCCATGGCCTCTCTCTGTTGTTTTCCTTGGCACTGACCTCCCTACAATTTTCCTCGATGGCTCCTTTCGCTGTCGCTCTGCCGATACCCACAGCATCTGCCGTTCGCTGCACCATCTGTGGTATCAACGGCCCTTCATTCTCTCTTTCTCGGCCAAGACAATCTTGAACATGCAAAACAATTACTCTGCTATGTGATGAATCACCCAGTGCTTCGTTCCAATGCTGGATATACTGATACGTCACTCTGAACGCGGAAAACTCCAACTTCACGCTTTAACGTTTAGGGTAGAAATGAAGATGTGATAACAGCGCCCGTGTTTGGCTTGCTACGTCATAAGCAGCCGGGGTTAGATTTCTTGATAAGGCACCACCACTGTAGTTATAGTTTATTTGCAAGGTGCACGCTACGATCGCTTTATCCTGGGGAGACAAGCACTCGGTACCCATTAGGAAGGGGGCTGTCGGGCCCCAGAAACGATCTCGAAATGGTAAAAGAAAGAAAGATCACCGCCTCTATCTGAAATGAAGCTCGATGTTCTAGGCCCTAGTCAGTCACTTTCCTGAGCTATCCAGAAGTATCTTGCCCAGGATCTTAGTGCCTCCCTTCGTCACCCTCATCTTGAGATTTAACAAGTGGCAAACACATTGTCAAGTACAAAACGACTCCGTGGCTTGAGTCGGCAAGCGAACTATACCGACCGAGCCACCGCCGCTTGTCAGCGAAGTTAGTGCTAATTATAGCGGATAGAGGGTGTTGCGTGGTCAGCACAATGAATCACCACGGCCGTTAATTTTGGTTTTCTAGACCGGAGCCCCTATTTCCTTGAAACAGCTCCTCAATTATCCTCACGAGGCTGAGTGGGTCCCGTTTCAGACATACTACTTCTAAGAAAAACCTGGTAGCTCCGGGAATCGAACCCGGGACATCTGGATCTCTAGCTAGGAACTCTGACCACTAGACCACAGAGGCGGTCCATTGTCGACTACAGGATTATAAAACATTATTTGCTTTTCAAAAGTAACAAAAGTGTTTGTTGGTTGATTCGTGTGGTATTAGCAATGCTATGTCAACTGCTGGACTTCAACTCTGATCAAAATAGGAGCAAGATTAGGGCTAATAAAGGGTAAAATGATGGACAAAGAGGAATCTCGCACAGGAGGCATAATTCCAGGTGACTATTTCGGCAGACGCCAGTCGAAAGAGAAAATTTCGGGGAAATCATCGTCAGTAGAGACTAGAACAAGGTAGGTAGTCCGTCTGTGTAAATCAGACATTTTTTAATTATTTTCTCAAAGGTACAATCCCAGTAACCACTAACACATTATCACAATATTGTGCAAAGTATGTGAAACTGACATAAACAACCACTGTCACATACAACTTACATGTTTCTGTTCTGCAATCAGCCTTCCCCCCTTTATCTTACATGTTCTGTCTGTCCCTTACAAACATCTTCAGGCGCCCATTTTTCTAACCTATTATTCTTACCCTGAAGATATTTAGTAGAGATAGGAGAAAATGAGGAACCAGATCGGAGTTTCGGACGAACCTGCTGCCTCCGTCTTCTGCACTACTTGCTTTCCTTCGACACGTCCGTAAACATCTACAAGACTACACGGATCGACGTCAAAGAAGACAGTAACTGTCCGTCACTGCCATGAGAAACTTAACTCCAATATAGGTAACCTGTATGGGGAAGCTACCCTACTCCACTCGCCTATTCTGAAGATGGAGGTAGAATATTCCTCCGAAACGTGCCCTAACATCTGCAAGACTACACTCCGCCTCATCCCAGAAGATAATATTTCCGGTCACCACCGTGAAAACCTTAATGGGGAGGCTATTGTAACCCAATCATATTTTGAAAATGGAAGAAACATATTCCCCCGAAACCCTGGTAAACATCTGCCAGGCCACATGGCGCCACACCCCAGAAGAGGACCTTAACTCTCTCGCAGTTATGCCCTACTGGGGCTATTTCTTTCATTTTTCTCTTCTGAAGATGAAAGCAGCATGGGTGTTTGAAATGATGGTAAACATCTACCAGACTATACGGCGTCACATCCAAGAAGACAACAATTTTCATAGCCGCCGCTGTGGTAACTTTAACTTTGAACATCGGTTTTGATCCATATATATACAACTAAAGGAGAAGTGGTTTTATTGCTACATGCAACAAAAACACAGGTGTAAACACATAGACTTGTTCCCACTCCTGACATCCAATAATCATATTCAATTCGGTTTTGTGTATCGATAGATCAATTCGACTTTCATGTTGGAAGTGATATGCCCACAACTCACAAATTAAAAAAAAAAAAAAAGAATGGACCAAAATATTTCACCCATGATATATATATACAATTGCCGTCTTGTAGTGCACTCAGTTTCACCTGTTACTTCACGACATGTTTCGGCAACATAGTGCCATCATCAGGTGCTTTATTTACACTAAGCTATTGCATTGCTTACCATTACATGTCTTTGTAAAATTATTTAAAAAGTATTTAAAAGGTACATATTCATTCGTCAGCTGCAACTTCAACCAATTCAATATATACCACCCGACTTAAGGAAGTCGTGAGGGTCGTGAGAGCTGATGGTATATATTGAATTGGTTGAAGCTGCAGTTGACGAATGAATATGTACCTTTTAAATATTTTTTAAATAATTTTACAAAGACATGTAATGGCAAGCAATGCAATAGCTTAGTGTAAATAAAGCACCTGATGATGGCACTATGTTGCCGAAACATGTCGNCGTGTGCGATAACCAGTGGATCACCAGTTATATTCGGAGTGTGTAATTCAGGGAGACTTGTATAGCTCCCGCGTTATTAATACGTGAAGACTCTTGAAGAGAGTGTTAAGAGATTTTGTTCTAGGGTTTGTAAAGTGTGGAAACCCGTAATATTGTGATAATTGATTGTAGCCGTTATTTGAAGATTGTTAAATAAACCAATTAACCATCTCTACGGCGTCTCCAGTAACGTAAACACGTTACAATATCATGGATGAAAATCAGTGCAACAGGACGCTAAAATACAACAATATAGGCATTCACATATTCATATATAGTATGTACGTACAGAAACTCATTCTCTCAATGCAGTTTACAGTTTTGTTTAATAAAATGTTAGCACCTCACTACACGTTCATTCAGAATTTTGTTTTAGGCCTTAATTATTGACAGTAACCTGCGCCCTGTTTTGTTTTATAGCTTCAATTTACGCATGTTTTGGCTTTTAGATAGGCCCAGTTAAACACACACTCATTCACTAACACTGAAATACCTCGTACCTGATTGTACCTATAAACAGTAACATTTAAGATTTATTTAAGATATATATATGCTGCAGTTGCTATTCACACCGTCTGCCAAACCTGATGCTTATTCACGTCCTGCTCTCACAGCCGCTACTCATTACTGTCTCACATTGCTCACTCATAAATTTCTTCGTTTAAGAACATAATAAATTACGCAATTAGTATTCAAGAAAGAAACTGTACACACTGTAGTTATATTTCTGTCGTAAATATACGTACTTGCATTTCTACATACAAATCTTAAGCAACAAAAATACTTTAATATCTCCTTGCCTTGGTTTCAAACTACTGAAGTAAGACGGGTTCTTAGTGAGCTGTGAAGTAATTACTCTTTTTTCAGTAAGAAACTATTAAGTTTTGTCCTTGAACCCTTCATACTTAAATTAATAACATAAATAAATATGAAAAATTTAAGTGAAATATTCTACACTGATTTTCTTTATATTTTAAAATGTTTTATTAAATTTTATACAAATTCTTTTCCCGAAACCACCTGCTTTCTTGACAACTCTCAGTTCTTGGCAAGGACAGGGACTTTCTGCTTGCTGCCATTTGTGGCCATATCAAGACTCGAACTCGGGGACTCCCACACTCCTATCCAAAGCCTCTCGTGAACTCTATCCTCTAGAAAATGGCAGTCGAGCATGAAACTGGCCCGCAACGACAATTTGGTACCAAGACTTAGAATACCACAAGCGTTATCTCCACTTCCCCATATATCTACATGATATGGGGCTTAGACGTAGTGATACTTTCATGCCTGTGTGACGACTAATAATGACAACATTAAAGTTGATCTTCCAGAAACAGAATGCTCTTGCATGTTTGATTCAGATGGATCAAGTTAGAGTCCAAAAGCAGACTTCTGTGAACAAAAAATGAGCCACCATATTTCATAAATGCGACGAATTTCAGAATCACATTAGCTACTATCAGCATCTCAAAGAGGACTGTGTTCTTTACAAACTTACTCATGGAGCTGAGACTTTCTTGAGGAGCCCCCAATTCTGCAGCTCCTCAAGGATTTCCCAGCATTTTGTGGAACCAGAATGTTCATTACCATGTTCAAAAGAGCCCTCCACTGGTCCCTATCCTGAGCCAGATCAATCCAATCCATATCATCCCATCTTATCTTTTTAAGATCCATTTTAATATTGTCCACCCACCTATGCCTTGGTCTTCCCAGTGGTCTCTTTCCTTCTGGCTTTCCCACCAATATCCTATATGCAGTCCTCTTCTCCCCCAGTCGTGTTACATACCCTGCCCACCTCATCCTCCTTCACTTGATGATTCTACGAGTAATTATACTCTGATCTCTTTTTTTCCTCCCTTGGCACTACAGCCCCAGTGGGCCTAGGCCTACCTCCATGAACTTCTCAGTTCACTTCGGTGTTTTTAGATTTTACACATTCGATAGGACTCCTTGGGCGGGTGATCGGCTCATCACAAGGCCTCTACCTGTACACAAACACAGAAAAACGCACACACACAAATTAAACATCCATGCCCTGAGTGGGATTCGAACCCACGATCCAGGTTTCCAAGCGAGAGAAGACAGTACATGCCTTAGACCGCTCAGCTACCGTGACCGGCTCTGACCTCATCTACTACCGCTAAATCTAACTTATATTTTGAGATTTCTTCCGCAACTGCCCTGAGCGAACCTGCTTTATACTCGTACGTACTTATAACATTCCAAGTATCGAATTTCATGTCCATGGACTGGGTTCCATAGAGTTAATTATTATCCATATATCTAATGAGATTCCAGTAGACTTGTGAATGTAAATACATTGTTTCAACATTCTATTATAAAAATTGTCAATACGCAACTTTCAGGAAGTGAATTCCTGATCAAACACTAACGACACAGTTAATTAGACTGACATGAGTAGTGGTTCACAACGCGAGACGAGAGATCCCTTTACACGTCAGTGAGCCGTTTCCATTTGATGTTTGCTTCACTGTCCCTGCACAGCGAGTGTCAATAAACATACGAGTAGTTAAGAAATCAGATTTCCAATGGACTTTTAACAACTTAACTACATCTAATGACCTGGCTCTTGTGGCAGAACAGATATTCTTATTTTTTAAATATAATATTTACACGTACAGTTGAGGTACCGGAAAAGAACACACTTAAATTGGTTCCATTTCTGATGTTCAATCCGTCTAAAACCATGCAATTACTTACAAAAAAATTAAAACCAATGTTACTGGAATATCTGAACTTTAGTTCAGATTGATTTTAATTGTTACAAATAACAATAAAAAACACAAGCATTCCGATAAATTAAGTTTAGCGCTACGGTCGTTTCTACAGCGTTTACAAGTTTCTCGAAAGTTAGATACGACTATAACGATGATTTTAACGAAAACTAGAAACCCCATTACTGAAATGTTCAATTACGAGAATTGTTTAAATAATATGTAAACATTCAATTCATATCACACAGGAAATACCTGCTTCTCCTTTACGACACAAACACGTTAATTCTATTCAAAGAAATAAATTACTACTTGGAGACTCATAAGAAACACATGAATACATAATTTTGGTCAAATGCAGGATTCTTAAATACTAAAGCATGTGGTGCATAGAGTGACCACTGTGACTCCAAGGTCAAAATACCCAGGCTTATTCCGTGAAAAATACATGTTAAGAGACTGATGACTTTCTGTCAGTACTTCAGAATTATATCTCTGATGTCACTGTTAGTCACAAATGTCATATGAATATGCACTGGATTCTCAACAATCAACGGAGATATGGACATTAGAAATAAAAAAAAATGAACAGTAAAATTAAGCTTTATTAGAACGCACATTCTGATTTGCTTGGTCCTGGAACGAGTAGAACGTCATGGATTGTCACGCTTTTTGCAACTATCAGCTTTCTCCTTTGCATTCATTCCGTACACCTTTTCTAACGTTACCTCATAAATGGAAGCCTAACGGAGTGAAGTCCGGCGACCTCAGTGGCCAATTCTGTGGACCACCACAGCAAACCCATCGGTCAGTAAACTGCTCATTCGGGTACTACTTTACGTATCTACTGAAATGTGGCGGTGACCCGTCAGGCGGGAAGGACGTTCGTAATCGTGATTGAGGAATAACATCCACTAAGAAGCACGGTAGTTCAACCACACCCTCCAACCCTAAGCGTCATTGTCACCTGTTAGGAGTTTCTGTAAGATACATTATCCAGTGAGATATTCACCAGACTACACATTTCAAGACGTTTTTTGGGGGGAGAAAAACTACTTTCAGTAACGTCGTCATTTTGATGTGAATATAAGTCCAGCATTGTATTAATTCTAAGTGGTTAACCTCGTAAATTCATTATTTACTTCGTTCGATACAACTTCAACTATTTTCGTTACTTTTGTTTACAGATGGCATTATCATTTAGCGAAATTATATTGTAGTGCAAAACAAAGTCTCCTCAACAACAATAGCCGACAAAATTCAGTACAATATCCACTACTCAGCAAGTGCTCCGTCTTATTTATATCAATTATTTTCTCATCCTTCAAATTATCGTCTCATTCTGCCAACATGTATGAATTTTATATAAAGTTGTGTAACTCAACAAAATAAAAATACTTGCTAATGTTAGTACGTTTATATTCAGTTATGGATAGCCTACAATATCTTGAAACCGCCTGAACGTGACATCGGGCCGTACGAGTATTGTCACGTTCGTCAAAATATAAGTTTGACTTGGCCCATCCCAGGGCTTACAATAGCACTTCCCTGCATTGCATATCATATTCAATTTAACTCTGAATTTTTAATGTCATACAGTACAACCCTCTACGCACTAGGGCACATGTTGCGATACACGTTGAGCGATTTGTGTCATGGGACATGTCTCAGCGACGTGAGACACCGATACATGGGTCCACATGTCGCAAGAGGAGGTAATTTTGACTTGTGCTCCTTAATTACTATGCATTTAGCTGGAAAGAAATCGAAGCGCAAAAAAAAGAGAGAGTGGATAAGAAAGTTTTTATAAGAAAGAAATGGACCTACAGATGTCAGACGGATAAATTTGCAACTTTGCCAGAATGACGACAACTGACTTCGAGGAACTGTTGCAAATGGTTGGGAGTTCAATAGCATAAACTGTGAGCGAATGATGTGCATTTCTGCTTCGATGATGTTTCGTGGTGTTCTCAATTCTTCCACGATGCTGTTCCATGCATCTACCTTCTTATTCCGATTTTTATAATCGGCTTGTTGCCCGTTCCATAGACATTCATTTCCATTGTATAATTCAATCAATTTTAAAACACGATTTTTCGTTCACTGTACATTCATTGCTGGTCCCGCGACACGTCCACTCTGCACAACGATCGAGAGATCGTTTGATGTTTCCTCATGTTGTCGCCTCTCAACCGATAACCGGGCGGGCACATGTATCGGCAAATGATATTTGTTGCGGAACACGCTGCTACTTGTCGATGCACATCAAGAAACTTTGTCCCGATGTAGTATGTCGCAATATTTGCGCCCTAGTGCGCACAGGACTTAAGACAGTATACTGCCATGTTTTGGTTACTGACAACCAGCTGTGCCATGTCGAACCTTGTATCCGAGGCAGCTGTGCCACTGATGAATCTTGAGATAGATGGCTCCTCTGTCCAATATAAAAGTGTAACTTTCTTGTCGATGTTCTGTCAATTTCTTGCCTCCTGCCGTGAACCGAATTCGGAACGCTTAAGCATATTACGAAAATTACTGTACGTTGCCCAAGCAAGTAAGATAGCCAATGATCGAGCGACTGTGCGTTAATTTGTTAGTTTGTGGATGCATTTCGAGTCTCAATTCCTATTAATTAATTAACACGCTTATTTATTTCCATAAAATGCTCGGAAGATCTTGAGTAAGTGCACAATTGCAGCTTCTCAAGAAGGGCTCAGCTCCATGAGTGACTGAGTGATTTATACTTCAGTAATTTTACGAATAAGCATTTTATTTTTACTAAACGTGTATTTATAATACTTAAGGTTTCTGTACTCAAATATTGTTACAAAACATTTCCTCGTGAATGATATTCGGTCAATAATATCGTCCTTAGCATAGAAAACAGTTCATAGAAACCATACGCGTTCATGAAATTTACTGCATTCTCTGAACTTTTCCCTATAATTGGATTTCAAAATACCATTTTTAAAGGCAACAGAAAGAGAGAGAGAGAGAGAGAGATGTTTTCTTCT
The DNA here is from genome assembly GCF_002891405.2 of Cryptotermes secundus. Classification (NCBI taxonomy): domain Eukaryota; kingdom Metazoa; phylum Arthropoda; class Insecta; order Blattodea; family Kalotermitidae; genus Cryptotermes; species Cryptotermes secundus. Next base: position 123,660 of record NW_019729231.1, read on the forward strand.
TGAACTAAATAGAAGGTTCGTCCATTTCTGTACTTGCATATCGTCACTCATCTTCTGCCAAAAGCACGTGCATTTGCGTATTATTTGTTATATCGTCTGTCATTAATTACAGTGATGAGTACTTAGGCTAGTGGCTACAACATTTTTATAAAATATTTGATTACAAATTATCCATTGCAGTCTCAATGATAAAGATAGATAGCTGCTTATTTAATTGTCTTGTACTCCACTAAGAAAGCAAATGTATGATGATTCGACAGTGATTAATACGTAAAGAATACTGCAAGAGAGTTACTCCCATCAGCGAAACAAAATAAACAATGAGGCTCGGTTTTTAAAGAACGACGATTGACGTCATCACCGCAAATAATTTTAGGGACGTTCCATCACCATCTGCAGAGATTCTTGATTGCTTCTGTGGCGACGTTTCTTCTACGCTGTGAGTGTAGAAAAATACACGTAATTTTCTAATTTTTTGCTAGCAGAACCTGAAAGTTCAGTATCGCTAACACGAAACCCTGGCGTTGCAGAAGATCATGAGGAATTTTGATCAGATCAGAATTCTTAGTGGTTCCCCTCCGTACCTTCTGGTATATATTCCTATAAGAACTTTAAATAGGTCATAATAGCTTCATTTCACTAATTTCATATAGTAAAATCTTCCTTTAAAGCTGATAGTCAATCGATCAAAAAATTTTCTGTCTTTATGGAAGCCGGAGGTTCATTGTCATGTTTAAGAAAGCCCTCTATGAGGACATATTCTCAGCCAGTTTAATCCAGTTCACATCTTCAATTTTTACTTGATTAATGTTAATTTTAGTAATGCATTTTAATCTAAGCCTCCCAAGTGGTCTCTTCCTTCTGTCTTCTCAGGCATATGGTCCATAACTGTGCCACCATTTGACGCTATGTAACATACTCAACCAAAAACGGTAATTACCTCAGCACGATATACGTAGCATAAGGTACAATGAACGACTTGAAGTATACATAAATTTACCACTTGATGAGACTTTCATGTACGAGATATGAGGTTCTACTGGTGATGACGGTTTATGAACGTTATGTCATTTGGTAGCTACGTGCCAGCGTCTAGAAGCCTGATACTGCCCCCGTCGTCATATTCGATACAGTGCGTCCCGAAACTTTGGTACTACGTACTAGACTACATGGCATCGAGGAAAGAGGCTCATTATGTTCAAAATGTCAAAATACTGATTACGCTTACAAAAATTTTGCACATCAAGAAAGAAAAATATGAAGAATGTCTCAGGATGGGCTCTGTTCGAACTCCCTGTAGGAACAGAGATGTGCGGTAATCAGATGCAACGTTTACTAACTCTTCACAATCATATTGTACTACAAGAGATCTACAGTGTTTCAACTCTGTCCAATTCAAAATCGTTACGTTTAGCGCTAACACAGTGTTTACTATCAGTTGTATGATTAATCGGGTTTTCTTATGATAAGCGGGAAGCTGTTGCGACAGAATTTTGCAACAATTTGTTTCTACCAGTGGTTTAATAAAAATTTAAACCACCTTCAAGAAATAGCGCTGCAGAGATACATACTCTATTGAATTTCTCATGTATGTACGTATTTTTTTTTTACTAAATAAACGTAGCTTGCAGGTTTTCGTTTCGTATGAAGTTTAAAGGGAAATATTTTGAATATTTTTCTAATTTGCTTGCGGTGATTAATTATATTTCCCGAATGTTGAATGGCGGATTATCTCGAATTAATATTATATGAAACCATCAGTCTCTTTCCTAATGGGAATCATTAACCATAATGTAAAACCTGGTCTTATTTTATAAAGTACACACAAATTTAATTTTCTACACAACAAATAAAAGAATGTAGCGAATTTCATTCTATTATTTCATTGGAGAGCATAAATTTGCTCAAAATATATAAAAAGGGGAGAGGATTTATTTCATTTGAAACAACCATAACAATTATTTAAACTAAAATTATTACATCAAAAAGGTGTTCGAATTATTCAAAATTTTATATGCATATAAGTCAGCGCGATATTTATTAGAGCCGCATATAAATAAAATGTGCTCTTACTTAAAATACACATCATACGTTCCATGCACTGTAACAAAAAAAAAGCTTGCACTAGTCAATGATTTTGTGTTATTCGGTCCCTAATATAAAGTTCCATTAGAGGATGCTTTATTGAGATGGATGAAAAAGGATTAATTCCACAAACACTGGACGAAACCCGAGACTATGGATATTCCTGTTATTTTGAAAGTAATATCAAAGTATTGATATGGATAAGCTATATTCCTTACTAAATGAGTAACTCGTGGAAGACAAAAAATCAAAGAATAAATTCTGTACCTAGTGGAAACTCTTCAAGAAGCCACTAAAATTTGAGCCATGGTCGAATGAGAGTCTTCTTCCTTTTCCTTCTCTATATTCTCTATATTCTTCCTTCTCGAATACATGCAGGTACAAGATGCCCATGGCTGATTACGGTGGACGCGCGGTTTAAGGCATGAACTGTCTTTGCTCGCTCGAAACTTGGGATCGTGGGTTCGAAATCCCTTCAAAGCATGAATGTCTGTATATGGGTTTATTCTGTGTTCGTGTTGTCCTGCGTGTAGGTAACGACCTTGCGGCTGACTGATCCCTCGTCCAAAGAATTTTCATTTATTGGCGTTGTAAATTACTCAAAAGAAGTCTATGATACTCCAAAAAGTGTACCTGTCGAGATAGACTGTTACCGAGAATATATCACAATACTTCTTTTCTTGAGGAGGAAACAACTAAACTTTTGAAGCTCCTGTAAATTTATTACAACTGCTTTATTTTTATATATCATTTTCCTTATGTCATCCCAACGTAAAGTGGATAGCTGAAAATGGAAATTGCACATAGTATAACCTGGTGCAGTTAATACAGTGTTGAGTTCCTATATCTGTTATTGACTCATTAATGGCTAAGTGTGTAAAAATATGCATAATGATCAGCTTCATAATTTCTGATCTTGTATAACGATGATTTTCATAACCTATCTCATCAAGATGGATGAGATAAGCGAGATATGTAACAATCACGGGAAATGAGAAATAAAAATTATTGATTAGAATTCATAAACAGAAGAAATCCTATGATACACTTAGGTTTGCATTGGAGGGCATATTTAAGTAGATCTTAAAGAAATAAGGTGTGACATTCTTAACTGCGTTGATCTGGATGAGGACAGGGCACTGTGAACAAGATACTGAACCTTAAGGTTTCGCAGAAGGTGGGAAAATTCCTGACTACAAGAACGACTATTAACTCGTGACGAACATTACAGCTGTATGACAACTATATCCCGTAAAAATCTTCACATTGCATCTTATTTACTCCACTTTTTATTTGGCTTTCAAATGCATACGTTGTAAATTATCTGTCATCTTTTCAATTCCTTTAGTTCGCAATTTTTCCTGGCTTCCATCTGCATAAACATTCAGGCATAATCTCCATGATTTCCAGTCCCGAGTAGGGTACCCTTGCGACCTCTGCCCTGCAATATTCTTCCTCGCCTCGTGTACCTAACATAATTGTGTTAAAGGTTAATTGACGTTTACACCCCTTCTTTGTTTTCAATTTATTTCCGCACGTCTAGTGATAAATAATTACCACGCGTTACCATGGTTACGTACATCATATGCCGTGCTAATGAGTGGGAACTTGGATGATGGAGGCCGGAGTTCATTCCCAGCGTAGTCCATACGGGATATATGTTGGACGAAGTAATACTGGAGAAGGCTTTTGACAGAGTGCTTCAGTTTTCTCCGTATATGCCATCAAACGTACATTGAGTAGTAGGAACGGCCGATCACGATGTAAACTGAATATGCTCCTCCTCTAGAGAGAACTGCAGAGAATATTCAGATGTGCCTGCCTATTTTTTCTTTGTAGTACCATCCCTTCATGCTGTGACTTGTGTGGCATCTTCTTGCCAAATTTCTCATTTCATTATTCTCGTCCACGTCCCGCAACTCTATTCCCATTTTCATCCTCAGTTATTTGTACTTTGAACAAATAAGCACGTTAAAATTGTCTTGGAGCATCATGGCAAGGCCCTAACGTTTTATGGATCGCCATAAAAATGTGTATAATACACCTTTCAGTTAATTCCATGCGGTCTGATTATGTCTGGTACTGTTCGATATCTTTTCTGTTTGGATCAGTTTTTAACAGCGATCTCCGTGTCAGCTTACGGAGAGAGGAGGGTACTGTTAATACCATTACGCGTCTGGAGCGAATTAAGAACCCGCCTTTATCTGTCTGACTGGCACGTCTTTGAGGAATAGCAAATGGAATTCAGATCTTAAAGCTGTATATACTGTGACATGACGCCTGAAAGCCGTAAGATTCGAGCCAGAGTAGACGTTCATTGCTGTGCAACGACTCGGTAAACAAGGTCCCGCGGCAACGAATAAGCAAACAACAATCGAGATATTGTTGGGATAGGACGATGGTAACTATGTTTTCTTTTGGGTCCGCCCCGAGACAAAATAAAGGGAATCCAAAGCCAGGGGAGTGATAATTGAGAGAGTCTCTTGAGACGGCAGTCGAAGATGATTGAGAAGAGACGGCAACGAGTTCAGCTGAAACTTGAAAGTAGGCCTGTGAATAGAAAGCTCAGCGTATGATTAAAGGCTTTTGTGTGCTGTAGTTGCAGTCAGACTGTTATAAATCCGTTGCCAGGATACGAAGACTGAAAAGATTTAGTATGTCCTAGTGATTTGTAAAGTGTGGAAACCATCGATAATATTGAGCGTATAAGTGTAATAAATCCAATCATCTAATTCAAACCCCGTCTGATAGTCACACACGCTACACGTGATACTATGCAACGGGCTATAATTTGGTGACAGAATAAATGAAAATCTGGAAGAGTAGGATGAATTCTAAGCCAGGAGCAATTTAATTCACAATGCTGGATTCAGAAAAGAAGACAACACTTACCAAAACTTGCATTCTTTCCAGTAGGTTTATGTGAAAAAATATTGAAAATATTAATACAGTAGACACAAGATATTCAAATGGCCGGGCCATAGGACACAAGACAATTGACAAAATCATGAAATGTCGAGCCACAACACAGTTGTCGTCTCAGTAAGCCTCTTGCTTAACCTGGATATTCTGTAGTTTCTATAGGATTCCGACGATGGTGTATAACATACAGAGATATTGGGTTTTCGGACTTTATCCATCGTCCTGGTTTTACGATAACTAGGTCCAGTGACTGAGGCTAGCTCTTTCTAAGGGACCCAACAGAATAGGTGTTTTACCTCACCTGAGGACGGAAACAGATCCAGTTTCCGAAACGTCGTGTTTTTTTCTTAGTTATCTTAAAAACCAGGACGANCGACTTGTGAAAAGCGAAATATCCAAGCGACAGTACCAGAGGAACTTTCCTCCATGCTGGATTTGTTCCGATTCTCTGATTCTTAGTTACTAAACTCGAACACTGAGGCAAAACTTTCTGCCTACTCACATTGAGGTGACTCCACGAAGAAGTGCTATGAGCTGAACACACACCAACAAGAACATGGTGGGGCGCCGAGCTGGACAGCGCGCTCTGAGGTGCCGTCTACCCACTGACGCCAGGTTTGCTTCAAAATCTCTCTCTTCACGCAATGGATATTCGTCCCATTCGCCTGCAAAACACATCTCAGTAACACACACAATAAACTGGAGCATTACATTTTCCTAATAGTAATGTCGCGCAGACACATTTTGATTTCATACGAATTACAGTAATTATAAATGGCATAAAGGCAAGTTATACTACTACAATAAAATCGTTTTTTTTATTAACATCAAAGAGATATTTTGAATAACTTAGAGAAGCATATCATGCATTCTTCTGGAAATAAAGTAGCCATATTTAAAAGGCTTTTATTTATAATTTCCTCTTTGATGTTCCTTCTTAGTTGTCCTTCGCTCTCATCTGAGGATCTACATGTATGCCGTGTAAACATGGCTGCTTGGGCGAAGTGTCTCAAAATATTATGGATGTCTCATTTTGGAAGAAGATTCAATGAACCAGTAGTTCCTGTACTCATTCTTGGTCACGTCTGAGGTCCTATACGCTACGACGTACTTGATCTTGCACAAACGAAGACACAGGAATATCACCCTAATTCGCAAGGGCCAGTGTGGAACAAGTTAAGACTTGGAACATCTGAGTCTGTTTTTAAGAATATCGACGTCAAAACTCAGTAAGCCTGCGTGTTCTCATCTGGATTTATATTCTTACAATAATTGTGTGCCGATTACATCTTTTCGAGTAAAAATAAGTTTGCTTCCTATTCAGGCAGCTCAGAAAGCTGTATTAATAGTGTGCATATTCATCATATTATACACGTATGTGTAATAGATATAGAATCAAACTGCAGATAGGAATGCGAACATGTGGACGACCATAATTAAAGTTCCTGGATATTTGCTTAGAATCCTGAAAACCTATATTTCATATAGTGAGCAAGAATGTTCCCAACCAGGTACGAGTTTCCAATACGCCATTCAAGCAGCGAAGATGATTACAAAATATAAATGTTTGTAAACGGAGCCGGGATAGCGTAGTCGGTATAGTGACTAGCTACGGGCTGGACGACCGAAGGTTCGGAATTCGAGTCTCGGTAGGTCAAGAATTTTCTCTTCTCCACGTTGTCCAGACCGGCTCTGGGGTCTACCCACCCTCCTATCCAATGGATACCGGGGGCTCTTTCCCCCGGGGTAAAGCGACAGAAGTGTGAAGCTGAACACCCACCTCCACCTAGTGCCATTGTCAAGAAAATATGAATTTATATATACACTCCAATATACGCCTTCATGGCGCAGTCTTTATTTAGTTAAGCACGAGGACAACTTTACATTTTACATTTACAAAATATAAAATATTATATTATAAAGTAGACAGCATCATAAACAAAAGAGGATACAATGCAAATCAAAATCACGAACCAGTGCAACAGGATACTGAAAGATAAAATGCTATTGCAAAAGCGTGTTCCATTTTACAGTGTCTCCCAAATGTCGCAGTGAACTGGGGCCCCAGTTAATGAATAAACGCCTTTCCCGTAGTACGAGGCCTCTGACTGTAAGAGGCAGTGATTATGAACGAGAAAAGCTACAAGGACAGTCATGCAGTTGATAATTGCAAACTCTCGTTCAGAAGTAGCTAGCGACATTCTTCATTAGGGCAAGGCCACCACTTCTCCTTCGAATGACCTAATAATTCTGTGTTAACATGGCTATATCAACGTGTACAACAAATATACTGTGTGTAATATAATTTATTAATATTTTTAAAAACGTGTCCTTCATAAGAAAGCAATCTTCTGGGATGCGGCACCGTGTAGATGTGGTGTTGACCTACGTTTCGGAGGAACGTATCGCCTCCATCTTCAGGGTAGAAGGAAAAGTAAGAAAATCCGCATGCGAATAGACATTGAGAACCGGTACAAGCAGACTGCCACATTCCAGAAGACTGCTTTCTTCATAGTCACCGCCGTGAAAACCTCAAATCTTACATGTCCTTCATAAGTTCTCTAAGTTTACTTCAGGGATACGAACGTTGGACTGCGACTAGTAATGCTGAAACAACTCACATAAATTAATAGAAGCTGTATGATAGCTTTGGCCTCTCAAATCTAAGTACATCTAAACGATCTTCAGCCGTGATCTTCGGGATTTACTCTTGGTTTCTAACTCACGAAGCATGTAGGAAAAATTTGTGTAATAAATTAAGAATTACAGTTACTTATAGGTTTAAAAGCATTATATTGTACACATTAGAGCCATATTTTCAACATTATCATTACCAGTGTTACTAAAATTCATATAAATTTTACGCAGCCCACAAATTATGGAGCAAAACGGTTTCATGTCTACCTCACAGATCATAATTCTGTTAATTGAAATATAAATCAGTTTTATTTCATATGAATAACCAACTATTCATTTATTTAACCTTCATAACATCTTACAATAAATTATATCTAATAAGAATGATTTGCTCCTCAATTTTTCATCCACTGATCATTTAATTTCTGATCAATATTAATTCTCTACCGAGAGCCCATGGAAATCTGCTCATACACTAAATACAATGTTCTTTATTATTTAATTAAGAATATTTCACACAGTTCTAACGTCAGCTCACCTCTTCAGTGACCCAAATCGAAGTCATATATTTGTACTGAAAGTAGAATATACCAAAAAATGTACAGCTTTGGAACGTGGAGTATTTATTATTTGTTCCAAGTACACTTACGTCATTATTTCTAGGTTAAAATAGACACCAGAGTAAATTTAAATTATGTGTCCTGGCACACCCGCAGATTATAGATACGTAATACAGTACCAAATTCCTTCCCTATATTAAGCAATACTATTTGATTTCTTAACACATTACACCAAAGAACACTGACAAAACTATTAAAATATATTTTTTTTAAATTATAATTAGCCTTAATCAACACAAAAATAGAGAAAACTGGAATAAATATGACTTTTTCAAGCATTTCATATATAAGTTCGTTTAAAACATTTCATCGCTGTAAGAAAATATTTCATGAATCACTGTATTGATATAAATACTGAATATGACTCAGTGTCCTTTCGAAAAGTGAGAACACTTTAATCATACTATCCCTATACTCGTAAATTAAACTTCACCGTAATCAGGACCATGGATGGATGGAAAAAATTTGAGTTAATTTGTGTGTTAATATCGGAGATATGCTCGCTATACAAATATATGCTTTTACCAAGTAAAGCAATATTCAGACTATGAAACTACGCAGGAGTTATGCATCTACAAAAATTAATATACAAACTTACCGTATGCAGAGCGTATATGAGGCTCGAATCATTGCAAAAGCACAGAATTTTCCATACTTAAAATAAATTTCAAAACAGTATTTAGTAGAGACTCCCACTTTCAGTTCCAGATACTGATCTTAGTTTATTATCTTACGGTTTTCTGCAAATATTCTACTGAATAATGTAAATTACCACTTTAACGAAACATAAAATGTTATTTTGTTAGGTAGACAGAGTGCGTCTGACGTAAAGAATACAGGAGGCAATGCAAAGTACCGCGGTGTGGCCTGTCCCTTGCTTCGACATGAACAGAAGACGCTCGCCGACCGCACAAAGACCCTTACTACGAGCAACGCCTAGACGCGTGTTTTAAACGCGGTTATGTCGCGCGGTCTGCTCCGCCAGACCTTGGCGGACTGCGTCGAAGCACCTGAGTTTTCGATACGGCGCATGTCTCGTGTTCTGTTCGTAAAAAGCGTCCACCTACCATCGTACATATCAGTCTGGCACAAGCGTAATGTAACTTGAAACTTAAAACCCTTCCAGTCTGTTTCAACTTCTCAAGTTCCCCAACCAAGCAAAGTGACCATGGAAGTGGAAGAAGGCACAAAAGGCTTACAAAACTTTAAACTAAAAGCGTATTTTATTCCCATCTGTGAGGAATGCTTGCTGTCGTTCGGTTTAGAATGTGCTCTCTTTCTGTCTCACATCTCTCACCACCCTATCCAAAAAGAGCCGTCACTACAGCTTGTAAAATGCCCAAATGACAAACATTAATATTTGATAGTTCCCGCATGAGAAAATCTATTTAATTTCCTAAGTTTCTTTACATAGTATGAAAGTTTGAAATTTAGAAGAAGACTTTATCTTTTCCTTAATTTATTCGTATTATTTTTTTTCTTATTACTTGGTGGGGTGGGACTGAGTTCACTTGGTACTGCGGCTACTTCTGACCTATTGTACCACCCCTAGATGATAGATGAGGGGGATTGTGGAGCAATTGGTGGAATGAAGATTGGAAGGAGAAACCCAAGCACTCTGAGAAAACCTGCCCCAGCACCACTCTGTCCACTACAAATCCCACTTGATCAGACTCGAGATCGAACCCGGGCCGCCGCGGTGGGAAGCCAGCGACTAACCGCATGAGCTATGGCGCGGCACTTCCCTTAACTTAATACACGTATACCCCAATATAGCCATGCGAATGCAGAAAAACATGTGAGACTTCGGCTAGATTCGAACCCACAGACTAATGGCAGGCAGTAAGCCTCAAATATGGCAATGCGGGAGGTCTGAGGAGTGGAGGACATTTTGGTGACGTTTAAGTTGACTTGCGCACTTGTGATGACAATGAAATATACATTGCGATATGGATATAATCTACAGCGTAAAATTTCTAAAGGCACTCAAGTACAACCACGTGAGATGGAACAGTTTCTGCATATGAAATTACAATATTTAGACTATTATTACGTGTTCATTGGCTTCCATTAGGACAAACGTCCATTCTTCGTACATCCTGAAGTAAGTTTCGATTAAGGTGAAGGTAAGATACAGATACATTTGTACGTAGGTCACACCAAAATTAAGGCACAACATTTTTTTAAGTTTAAATTTATTCTACAGTTTTTCTATTTGTAGAGTTAGTCGGTGGGCACATAGGTTATCTGGTGGAAGTGGGCAGGCTAATATTCGGGATTCTCCTCGCACCGGCTGACCGCACACCGCACAAACACCTGACAATGAGCAGGGTGTTAAGATTTTCCAAAGTGGATTCTAAGGATGTTGACAGATCCCCACAAAGAAACCCGAAAAACTGTGTGCTGTGAACTCTTGCCACAGTATGAGAATGGTGATGACTTTCTTGCGATAATTGTGATGGGAGACGAAACATGGCTGCGCCATTTTGAACCACAAACAAAGCAGCAATCAGTGGAATGGTAGCATGCGAACTCGCCCAAGAAAAAGAATTTCAAATCTGCGCCTTCAGTAAGAAAAGTTATGGCTACTGCCTTTCTTCAGTCAGAAAGGTTTTTTATTGTGGACATCATGCCACAAGGAACCGCCATTAATTCTGACGCATATGTGGCAACCCTAAAGAAACTTCAAGCTCGACTGAGTCGTGCTCGACCGCATAGGCAGAAAGAGGATGTTTCGCTGTTGCACAACGCCCGACCACACATCAGTCAGAAATCCAAGGACGAGATCACTAAACTTGGATGGACAACACTGCCACACCCGCCTTGTAGCCCTGATGTGGCACCCTCTGATTACCAACTCTTTGCTAAACTGAAGGAATCCCTTCGCAGAACAAGATTAGAAGATGCTGATGCCCTCATTTCGGCCGCTGAACGGTTGCTCAGACGCGCTGGTCCAGAGTTTTACCGTGCTGGCATATAGACCTTAGTTCCAAGGTGGCGTAAGGCAGTTGAAAGGGACGGGGATTATGTGGAGAAGCGATATTTTGTTCCTAAAGGATGTATCAACATACTTTATAAATAGTAAATCTCTAGAATAAAAATTGAATAAAAAAATGTTGTGCTTTACTTTTGGATTGACCCTCGTATCTTGACTTATAAATCCGTCATTCTTGAATTCGGCATTAGATGGAGGTAAGTGGTCAGCTTCACGCTTCGGTTTCTTTACCCACGTGGGAAGCTCCCCTGATTCCCATTCGATAGGAGCGAATTTTATTAACAAAATAAAACCCGTATTATTCATTGCACATGGGCCTATAGCATTTATCTGAGATCTAAATGTTGGACCTCCTATGCTGCATAGGCCTAATTGCTGGAAGAATAAAGTGACATCAAAGTAAAGACACTACTACTATATCGTGTAAGTGAAGATTACAACCTATTTCAGACAGGTAACTACACAATGTGAACGGAGAAGTTCATGGAGCTAGGCCTAGGCCCACTGGGGCTGTAGTGCCAAGGGGGGGGGGAAATACTACACAATACATTTATCAGGATTGGTGTTTTTTCACTTTGTCTTCAATTTTCTTCTTTTTATCGTGTAAATTGAAATGTTATTTTCCTCCAAAACGTCGCTAACGATTTACCAAATTGCATGGTGACACAATAAAAAACATTAAAATTTATAGTCATTACTGTGAGAGTCTCAACTCTTGGAAGATGTTTACAATTGTGGTTATATATTAAATGACAAGAAAGATATATGCATGTAGCACGTACGTAAGTATGAAGGGTGGGCCACAATCCGGCCCTATGGACACATAGTTCGCCCTACAACAGCACGGCCAATATATATAATTTAATATATAATTTTTAAAGAATTCTATCTTCTGGAATATAACGCCGTGTAGTCCGTGGAAATTCAACTGACGTTTCAGGGTCAAAAAATAAGCCAAGTAAGAAGCCAGCCTGAAATCAGGTGCTACCTTTCACGCTGATTTCTTGCTTGGCCTATTCTTAGACTCTGGAGATGGAGGCTACGTTTCCTTCCGAAACGTCAGTTGAATTTCAATGGACTACACGACGTTATTTTCCAGAAAATAGAACTCTTCATAACCACCGCTGTGAGAACCTCAAATCCTATGTAAAGTATTTGTTCTTCTTGGTATTATCACGGAGTTAACTACGAAAAGTACTGACTTGTGGGATATAAAGCCATGTATTTCAGCAGAAGTCTACAGGCGTTATTCAGGGACATCGCTGAATTACTGCCACACTACACACGTTACATCACAGAAGATAATACACTCTATAAAATGGTTATCTAGAGTCATAGTTAGAGCTTTATATTATTTATTTTCAGTTTCTCTTTTTCAGAATGTAGTATCTCATTTGTCGTACAGAACTCCACTCCTGTCGGAAAGGAGTGGACGTATGAGATGAGAAATCACTTATTCATGCCATGTAGCAAAGTCAGCAAGAAATCCTAGCAGAACTTTCCAAGGATCCGTTATCAAAAGATGCGCGCTGATCTTGCAGGGCGGAGCTTCTCTATTCAATGTGGGACGCTAAAAAACTGAGATTCGCAAGTAACGTTCTGTTGGAAGAAAGAATCCGTCTTGAGGCAAAGAAAGAGTTTCCTTCCTCCCTGGTTTCCGTCCATATGCATTCTTTCTTCAATTTTTATTCTGTTTTCTCTCTTCCTTGATATCGACTCTTGCAAACATTTTCTTCCCGACAAGTTTTCGTTGTCTTTCATCACAGTATATTTTCTTTTTAATTTGTTAAGTTATATTTGTCGAAAACGTCACTTTCGTGGTTTTGTGATAATTATCTTAATAAGTGTCTGTGTTTATCGCATTTTCCCGTCTATCTTCTAGTTTAAAGCTCAGTTAATTATTAGATATAATGAGGAAATTCTATCATCTACCTATTCCTGTTGGTCCCCCTGGAGTATAGAACATCCGTCAAATGTTTCGTTTCAATTCAATTTCTTAATCTTAGACATTCGGTAGGACTCCTTGGACGGGGGTCAGCCCGATGCAAGGCTGCTACCTACACAGGAGAACACAAACACAGAATAAACACACAGATATGACTCGAGTGGGATTCGAACCCACGATCCCAGCATTCGAGCGAGCAGTAAGAATTCCTGTAGTCCTACTCCCGTATTGACAGTACTTCCCAGGTGTCCTATAATCAAGCCTCAAAATAAAGATTTATTGGAAAAAATTCAACACTTGAACCTACATTATATGACGCCTATGTACGTTTACATAAGATTTTAAAATTTAAGTTTTGTTATTTATAAGGAATATTTAGCATACCTATACAAAATTTGTACGAAACTTAGCAAACATAGACTGTGACCGCACCTTGAAGAAGTTTCTTATGGACTTGAAACACTACGAAGTATGGAGAAGTCACTTTACGTTTTAATATCTACGTAGTTTATTAAACATGCCAGTGTAATGGCCATTGAAAATTCAATGGGACGTCCACATCAGACTATTGTACGTTAATGTCATTCCCTATTTCCTGCCTTATTCCTTTCAAATTCCCCTTATTTATTCATCGGTTAGCCCTTTCCCACTTCCTTCCTTCTTCTCCTTTATGTCAAAGCAAGTCCGTCACACTTCACTTCCTTCCATACAACCAATTACTATCTTCATGTCCTTCCCCTTGCTGTCCCGCACTTTTTCTTGTAAGTTTTATTTCTCCTCCCAATCGTCATTCCTCTCGCTTTTCCTTCCTATATCTAATTTTAGTTGAAATAATTATCTCGTCTCTTGTCTTCTTTTCCTTTTTTCCGTTCGTACGTAAAATTCCTTTCTCAGTTTCTCCCACATCTTTCAGTTCTCCGTCCTATCACTATTGCTCTCCCCCTTCCTTCTTTCCTTCCTTCCTTCCTTCCTTCCTCTCTTTCTCTTCCATGCATTTTAGGGAAATATCGCTGGCCGCTTAGAGATTGACGCCATCCCTCTTATCCTAGCCTACGGCGCTACATCGAGCGCTATAAGACTGTTTACGTACCTTAATTTGAGTTTCCTCCTCAGCACAATTACAGCATTAAATCAAGCGTGACAGCCCCTATACAGTAACAAAGGGATCAGCTTTTCAAAATTGCGGTTCTTAAAATTCGTCGATGAAACAAACTGCTTGTAAGATCTAAAAGTGACGATGGTACACTAATACAATTATTTTGTTTCTGGAGATCATTCATTATCCTGTTTTCTCTTTTTGTTTAATAAACACTGTAACGTCCTGCAAAGGGAAGAATTTTCAATAACAAGCTATAAACGCGATACGTATGTTTGACGAAAGAGAGAGACACAAGAGTCATAGGACACAAACCGATCTTCTCCTCAGAGAGACGGTTACATAAGGACTATAACCACAAGGTTTCAGTAACAAAAAATCTCTTGGTCGTGGGTTTCAAGGGGCTTGACGCCAACACGAACTGATTAGCTGTAATCCGTCAGACGTAAAGTAATTTTGCCTTTGACTTTGACTCCATTTACATCAGCTACAGTGTCATTCCATGTGAAATCATCCAGAGAAGTCGCTTACCATTTTTAAAAAAATTCAAAATTTGTACACATATTTCTACATATTTTCACACCTCGAAATATGTTTAAAAAAATGTGATCCGCTCGGTTCTCCCGGTAAAGCCGTTTTTATAATGCGAAAAAATGCGTTTGCGGCTCAAATGGAGGTTTGCGTAATCTTCTGTATCTCGAGAACTATTGAAGCTAGAGACTCCAATGAAAAACCGATTTGTTCCTCATAATATTGACAATAAATCATGTCATTACAAGGTTTTACACAACTCACTTCCTCTTAGGTGTAATTAAGCTTGAAACTTACCAATAGATTTTGGGAAAGACGTTACTTTTGACCTTCAGAAAGCAATGGGAGGGGGAAAGTATCAGATCTGTGGTTTCTACCCTTTGTTTTCTCCAACATGAAAAATATAATCACATAGTTTTGAACACAGTACCTAATTTCCAAAATTTTCCAGGAGCTTCCAAACTTTGCTCTGGGCCAAAAATTGGCCATTTTTAACATCTTATACCTCCGGTGGAGAAGCTCAGAAAATTTTGAAATTCATAGCAATTATTCCCTATTCTAGAGTAACTTGGAATTAAAATTCCAACTTTAATATTCAACTAATAGCGAAGTTTCTATAATCCGAAAAACTCGATTTTGGCTAAAATGGAGGTTTGCGTTATCTTCCATACCTCGATAAACATTGAAGCTAGAGACTCCAATAAGAAACCAATTTATTCCCCATGATATGAACTATAAATCATGGCATTACAAGGTTTCCCTCAACTCACCTCCTCTAGGTCTAATTAAGCTTGAAACTTACCTATCGATTTTGGGAGAAACGCTACATTTGACCTTCAAAAACCAATTGGAGGGGGAAAGTATCAGATTTGTGGTTTCTACCCTTTGTTGT
Organism: Cryptotermes secundus; assembly: GCF_002891405.2. NCBI lineage: Eukaryota > Metazoa > Arthropoda > Insecta > Blattodea > Kalotermitidae > Cryptotermes > Cryptotermes secundus. The sequence continues at coordinate 139,383 of NW_019729231.1, forward strand.
TTCCTACATGAAGAATATAATCACATAGTTTCGAACACCGTACCTATTTTCCAAACTCTTTCAGGAGCTTCCAAACTTTGCTCTGGGCCAAAAATCGGCCATTTTTAACATCTCATATCTCCGGTGAAGAAGCTCCGAAAATTTTGAAATTCATAGAAAATAATGCACTATTCTAGAGTAACTTAAAATTAAAGTTACAACTTTTATATTCAACTACTAGCGAAGTTGTGGGCACTTTGAATCTTACCAAAAAAACAAAAAAACAAATACCTCAACAATTGGCTTACCTGCATCCAATGGTATTAGTTCTTTCTGTACTCCGATGAATATTTTCCAGTTTGTTTGAAAGTACACGTAGTTCAGCAAGTGTCCACTATCACGAATTCTTCGAAATCATCGGACTTGGATGTTTTATAACACCTGACCGTGTCTTCGTCCAGATGGACGACCCGGTGTTTTTCTCTTGTGTGGAGCACAGTTTTGCACTTTTGGAACATGCTTTTTAGAATGATTTCATTTCCTGCAACTTCCTCATTTGCCACAAAAAAGTAAACTATTCCTGGGATATTTTCTTTGTAGAATATTTACAGTTCTAGCGGGCACATGATTTGATTAAAATGAGTTCTTGGAGACTGTCTTTCGCTGCTTGCCTCTTCGTGGTGCTGCCAATGCCGTCACAGGCATTCTTCCCGTGCGAGGTGTCAAGGAAGTTCCATTCTGCTTCAAGTCCGAAGTCTTCATAGTGATGACATAAATTGGAAAGATTCTTTTCGTTTTTATATTGGCTTCCAACGCCATCACTGAAATAAATAACTTTCCTGACTGAAGGCACAGTTTCTTTTATATCGGCGATAAGAAATTTTTGGAACACACAAACTGTGGCTCTATCGTGCTTTACATGATGACTGATTATACACAAGCTTGGGCATTTTGTTATAATGTCAGCCTTGTAGTAATACACAAAAGGGTGAAATGTAGCCTGTTGATTTACCCAATGGAAACTTTGAATCTTGTCTTGAACGAGAAACGAACAATTTTCTGCAAAATCTGTAAAATTTTAAGTGTACACAACTTCCGTATTAGTTGAATATCAAAGTTGTAAATTTAACTCCAAGTTACGCTAGAACAGAGCATTATTTGCTATGAATTTAAAATTTTTCGGAGCTTCTCCATCGGAGATATGAGATGTTAAAAATAGCCGATTTTTGGCCCAGAGCAAAGTTTGGAAGCTCCTGAAAAATTTTGGAAAATAGGTACGGTGTTCGAAACTATGTGATTATATTCTTCATCTAGGAAGCAACAAAGGGTAGAAACCACAAATCTGATACTTTCCCCCTCCAATTGGTTTTTGAAGGTCAAAAGTAGCGTTTCTCCCAAAATCGATAGGTAAGTTTCAAGCTTAACTAGACCTAGAGGAGGTGAGTTGAGTGAAACCTTGTAATGCCATGATTTATAGATCATATTATGAGGAACAAATTGGTTTCTTATTGGAGTCTCTAGTTTCAATATTTATCGAGATATGGAAGATAACGCAAACCTCCATTTGAGCCAAAAACGAGTTTTTCGCATTATAGAAACTTCGCTATTAGTTGAATATTAAAGTTGGAATTTTAATTCCAAGTTACTCTAGAATAGGGAATTATTTGCTATGAATTTCAAAATTTTCGGAGCTTCTCCACCGGAGATATAAGATGTTAAAAATGGCCGATTTTGGGCCCAGAGCAAAGACTGTACAAATGGCTGGCAACTTGCAGCACTGAATATTTTATTCCCTCTTCCGTTAAAAAACAAAAGAATAGAAATTTACGGGAGGAACTAATGGCCTGCTTTACTTTTATACGACACTGAGCCCAGAGAAAACATAAAAATGGGGCAATACACACACAGATATCAAAGTGATCTAATAAGCCTCCGGATGAAGATTAAGGGGGAATATACTGAGAGAATGACGGACAGACGGCAAGGTGATCTCATAAGCCTTACTGTATTTTATTTTATTTCAATATAACGAATGTAGGCTAATAAAATACCCAAGATTGTTTTTGCTTCTTGTAAGCCTAATTCCTTTATTATGAGGAAATAAAAGCAGACTTATGACATCACTATGCTCTCTGTGTGTCTGTGTATCCTCCTCCAATCAACTTTTGAATGCCTGAAACAATCTTTATTCAATCATGGCACCTGAACCCATCTCAACGGCGTACTTTATGAATCCCTCCCATAAAACTGTACATCCGAATGTGTATCCCTTTATCGTTGCTAGGCAAAGGCTTGATAAAAACTTTACCGCGGCAACTACACAAGGAACAATAGAAGACTTGTTGAACGCGTAGTTTTCTATACGGTCCGTGCCGTATCAAAGGAAAGTAGGCTATTAGTTCTTCTCAGAATTTCGTGGTTTACGTGGATGTGAACCTTGATCTGTTACACTAAGATGCAGATGGCTAACCATAGTTAGTGTTGTCGCGTGACACTGACTGATATGCTGGCCTGCACCGGTGGCTACAAGTTTTGTTTGTATTCATGTCTGGAGTAGCTTTATGACTCAATAGGCCATTCAGTTACAAATTATATTTTTAAAATACGCATTTGCTCTTACTTTATCCGTCCTGAATACCGAGAAGCATAGTTACGCGGAGGAAGATGGCCACAAGGCCACCAAACATTGTATTTTCATGCTGTTTGGTTTGAACCAAAAAGAACATGGTGAAATTTACGAAGTCTGTCTCTGAAATGTCCTGAGTGGAGTTTGTGTCGCTCTCATCGCAAGCTAAGAACCGAAAAACTGTGTAACATTTTTACAGCAACAGGTATCCTGTTTGAACTCAGCAGGTGCTACTGGAGCAAGGGGGCGGATGACTCAACTTCTTATCAGTGACTAACATTTGATAATCTGGCACCATGCCGCGAAAATGGAAGAACATACAGACAGACTGAGGATGTGCGATAATAAGGTGCTAAGAATATTTGAACCTATGACAGAGAAAATAAATTCTTACACAACGAGGATGTCTATAAATATTTATTCTTCACCACAAATAGGTGGAAGACAGAATCAAGGAGGCTGATTTGGTGGGATATGTAAAATTCATGGTTGGCACGACAAAAGCCCACACAATTTTAGAAGGGAAATCACAAGTGCTACTTGAGAGTCCTACGAGTAAATAGGACCATAATATCAAAATGAATCTTTAGGAATTTTTTTTTTTTTTTTTGAGTATTTGGACTGCATTCGACTGGCTTGGGTTAGGATCCAGTGGTAGGTTTCGTGAACACGCTACAGCTTTCGAGTTCCAAAAGAGGCGCGAAATCTATTGATCAGTTGGTACATTGTCGGCTCTTAATAAACATTCCGGTTCACACACACACAAAAAAAAAACGTGGATCGCTACAAATGTGCGTAGATTTGACTGAAAGTATAACATCTTACATTTCTGCAGCAATATAACATACTACACATAATTTCCGTGGTGTTCTATCTTCCTCTTTTTTGAAACGGCATGGCTTCTCTTTTGAAAAACTACAGCGTTAGGACAGATATTACAATCTTTCCCGATTATTTCTGGGTACAAACTGATATCCACACGATAAAATGTGTGTTTAGGGTATCAGAAAATCTAAACAACGATTTTCATTCAACATATCCCACATATAAGGACTTTTAAACTTTATAAGGTATATCCGATATTGTTATATCGATTTCAGTGTCTAATAATGTGAAAAATATTTTCGGCATCAACACTTCCAAACTGTCCAGTTCCTCTCACACTCACTGATTTGTTACTCGGATGTGGAAATATGATATAACTATCACAAAATTACATTAAAACATTTTACCTTGTATGAGTAAAATATCCAGCAGGCAGAATTGGGAATATTCTCGAAACATATGACTCCTTATGACTTCCTTAATTTATATTCGTCAAGTTCGTGCCCTGGATTCTGAGTGAAATGTAGGAGTGATTAAGAAATTGAAAGGGAAAAAATCCTACATCGACTTTCGACTGACGAAATTCGTGATACTGAACCTTGGTGAAAGAAGATTACGTTCTTAGATGGCTGTAATCTCTAAATTTCGGAGAAGTTTCTAAGGACGGTTACTCGATCATAGGCTTGCTGTAAATCCGCAGAATTACGTTTAGTACATGGACTAGAGTAAGGTGAACACTTAGGCCGCGCCATAGCTCAAGCGGTTAGTCACTGGCTTCCCACCGTGGCGGCCCGGGTTCGATTCCAGGTCTGGTCAAGTGGGATTTGTGGTGGACAAAGTGGGGGTGGGGCAGGTTTTCTCCGATTAATTCGGTTTCCCCTGCCAATCTTCATTCCACCAATTGCTCCACAATCACCCTCACCTATCATCTGGGGCCAGTACAATAGGCCAGAAGTGGCCGCAGTACAAGGGACTTCGTCCCACACCACTAGCAATAAAAAAAGTCGAACCCGGGGCCATAGTGCGGCTGGAAGGATTAGGCCAATTGAAAATAATCTACCTGATATGGACTCGAACCCGTGACCTTGAGGCTTGTAACATAGTGCCTCAACTAACTACGCTACCGCGTGCCCCTTATTCTGTATGTATTGTCACGATTTAGGGATGTGACTACAAGACGGGGTACGGATTGATGTAATTGGATTTATTGACTACTTATACAGAGCGCTCGGAACTACACGCAATTACAGCGCTACCGCTAATCTACTCTAATGTCCGCTAATGTACTCAGTCTATTATAGTCTTCACTGTCCGTTTCCTGGCAACGGATTTTAAGACACCAGCTATAACAGACTCATTTAATCACACACTCCAAATATCACTGTACTGCAGCACATGTAAGGTCTTCTTTGCACTGCAGGACTTTAAACTCTCAATTGAACTGGCTCCACCCCTCCATCATGTGCCAACTACCAACTCCGCAGCTCTGAAACCAATTCTCTGCTACAACTGTTAACTTTCCCCATTCATCTTCGCAGACTTTAACTCTCGACTATAAATTCTCGAAGTCAAAGTCACATTGCGACTGACAGTCAGTCAGTAAGTCTTGGTTACGAGCCCATCTGGGGCTCATGACCAGATAGTTATTACTGTTTGACAGTTACGGTCTTATTTTTGTTGGGCGCCCTCTCTAACGAGAGGACGCGTCTGTCGTTTATATATGCTGCTGGCCCTTGCCATGCGCAGTATTTCTCGGGTGCGAGTCCGTTGGGCCTCGCAACTATATGTTACTTACTTACTCATGGAGCTGAGCCCTTCTGGAGGAGCCGCAAATTCTGCAGATACTCAAGAATTTTCCAGCATTCTATGGAACGAGAAGTTTCATCACCGTGTTCACAAGAGCCCTCCACTGGTCCCTATCCTGAGCCAGATCTATCCAATTGATACCTCCCATCCTGTCTCTCCAAGATCCATTGTCCACCCACCTACGCCTTGGTCTTCCCAGTGATCTAATTTTTTCTGGCTTTCCCACCAATATCCTATATGCATTCCTCGTCTCCTCTATTCGTGCCCTGCCCCCCTCATCCTCCTTCACTTGAGCATTCTAATTATACTTGGAGAAGAGTACATGTTATAAAGCTCCTCATTATGCACTTTTCTCCAACCTCTTATCACTTTATCTCTCTTCGGTCCAGACATTGTCCTCAACACCCCATTCTCAAACACCCTCAGTCTATCTTCCTCCCTTAATATCAGAGACCAAGTTTCACACCCATACAGAACCAGACGCAAAACTGTAGTTTTGTATATTCTAATTTTTATGTTCTTGGACACCAGACGAGAAGACAAAAGGGTCTGGACTGAATGGTAGCAAGCATTACCCGAGTTCAATCTCCTTTTCATTTTCTTCTGAATCAGGTTTCGATCTGTTATCGTTGTTCCCAAATATGTGAACTGTGCCACATTTTCGAAACATCTGTTTCCTTTCTTTATGTCATGATTTTGCCCTGCATTTTGGTGACGAGACAGTAACATATACTTAGTTTTCTCTGTGTTTACTTCTAGACCAACCTCTTTATTTGCGTCAATTATAGTTTTTGTGTTTTTCTCTTTGGTACCTACGTATATTCTCACCCAGTAGATTCACATCATCGGCATAGACAGACAGCTGATGTGTCCCGTTTAATTTCAGTCCCACCTGGTTTCCCTGGACCTTCCTAATGGCATATTCTGAAGCGAAGTTGAAAATGAGTGGCGATAAAGCATCTCCTTGTTTTAGACCATTCTGGATAGGAAATTCATCAGACAAATGTTTACCTACACGGACTTTACTATACATTTCGTTTAAACACATTTTAATCAACCTAACTAGTTTCATGTTGTAGAATACTTCCCTCCTAACTGAAACATAGGCTTTCTTGAAGTCTATGAATAGCGACTATATTTTACTGTCTATAATTTGAGACTTCCCTTTTCGTCGCCTCCTACGACTCGCAGTGTCACAGTGGAGGTATTCGATCCCGCCTCCACACGAGTTAAAATTTTGTGATAATCTCAAAGTAAAAATCACATTGCAATTGACGGTCAGTCAGTCAGCCTTGTTCTCGAGCACAATCTGAGGCTTATGGTCAGATATTTATTACTGCTTGACAGTTTCGGTCTTGTTGTGGAGCACCCTCTCTGATGAAGGACTGGTCTGTCTTTTGTCAGAGTAATTGTCTGCAGTAGTAAGTCATTTGTCATAATGTAAAGGATATTTACATTTTACATGTTAAATATGTTATCAAATGTATATAAAATATATATATAGGGCCTCTGTCAGTCTAGCAGATTATGCCCTATTTCTAGTAGCTTCCGCTACTACCGCAGTCTAGTCACTTGAACGGTCGTATGCTTGACCGAGAATTTCAGCTGACTCCTTCAAGAAATACACTTTACGCGGACCGAACAGAAAACAGTTTCCAATAATAACCTGTTCTTGTGTTTACCGAGCCGTTGCTTATAAATGGTTTCTTCTATTGTTGCGTGCATCCTCATTTCCGCGAGAGCCGTTGCCTAGCAATGAAATATTTCGTCTTTCAGGCGTCATATCACAGTATGTTAAGTTATGTCCCGCAATCATGTATGGTTAATTATTACACGAATAATTTACTTGTCAGCATGATAACCTAACGACTCTTTAAGAATTTTACATAATTTATGTACCGGGCCTGCATATGAATATTTGACGTACCGGTCTAGAAAGCCGAGACTGACGGCCGTGGGGATCTGTTGCGCTGACCACGTGACACCTTCTCTCCGCTAAAGTTGGCAACAACTTCGCTGACAAACGGCGGAATTCGGTCGGTATAGGTCGCTTGCGGACTACGGGCCACGGAATATGTTTTGTTTGTTCTAACTTCCTAAGTGTTGCTCGCGCTTTGTGATATTTTGCAGGTAACTGAGCTGTATGTTAATATACTGGCAGTACGTCTCATATACATATTCCTGTTGTCGACACATAGTGCCCGTTAATGTAAGTGTTAATAGGTAATACTTGTTTTAATTAACTGGTCACGAGAAATGTGTAATGCATTTGCACGTTTATGACTCACGTGGTTTTAAAAACGAGTATACTGAACAGGTTGGCTTAGCTGTAATTCTCCAAACGTTTATTCAAGACTACTCGATCTTGGTTCTAGGGTGGGACATCGGCTATTCTGTGGGATTTTGCGATTGTCCTTAGTCCCTCCAGGTAAACTTCTGAATGCTAAATAGATTAGCGCTGCCGATCACAGTGGCCGCGCGGTCTAAAGCATGAACCTTCTTCGCCCGCTCGAACACTGGTGTCGTGGGTTCGAATCCAACTCAAGGCATGAATGTATGTGTTGCGTTTATTCTATTTGCGTTGTTCTGTGTGTATGTAGCGACCTTGCGATGGGCTGATTCCCCGTCCAAGGAATCCTGAGGACTGTGTATAGATTAAGAAACTGAAATACCGGTCAAGGTCCACAAAGGCTGTAGAGACATAGATAGATCGACTGTGAAGTTACCCTGTGCTTCATTAATTAGACGGAGGTTAATGGTCACCTTCACGCCCCGGGGAAAAGCCCGCGGTACCCATTCGACATGAGGCTGGGTGGGCTCCAGAGACTTTCTGGCCCTGTCCAGAATATCGACATTTTAAATCTGTCTGTCGGTGACATGTGGGTTCGTATTAATATGACTCTAAATAATGTCATTGTAGTAAAAGGTAATTAATAAGAATTGAGACTAAAATCAGAAATCCTTATTATTTTAAATTATATTGTTCGGTTGTGAGGGAATTTATTACTCTCTTTCAATATTATTTAACCCACGACTACAGAAATAGTATGCTCACGAGCAAATGTTTGTTCTTGCCCAGTAAACTGTATAGATGTAGGCATACCTGTAAGTTCACAGTAACCAACGTTCATACTTATAATGAAAGTTTGGTGTACAATTAGCATACACTTAAATAAGAACTTGGTAGAAATTTGTAGGTTTTCTTGTAGGCTCTACATTTCACTTCGCCTGAAATTAGTTTATGTTAGAGTGAAAACAATATAAAGCCACACATTTCTAAGTAAAAGTTCTTCGATACAAAACTATATATTTATAAGGCACTCCGTCGGTATTCCAGTCTTCTGAAAATATTATCAAAATTTCAGTGATTGTACCAACTTTAATACATGATCCACTGTCCACAAATATTTCCCCTGTAGAACTCTTATCGAATGCCATTATGTAGTAGTAGGAACCCTTGCAATTTAATCATATCAGTCTAAATGAACTGGATCAGGTGCACGGTACTGAACCTCCAGGTTGCAAAAAAAAATGGTAATTTCTTGAATTCTGGAGTTTAGATTCTCGTAAAATATTCTGCTCTTTGGTGTTCATTTTGTTGTTTAGTTAACTGTTCCATATTTAAAAAAGGGTATAAATTAACATGTAGTAACTATAGAGGTATATTATTACTATCGACAGCGTATCAAATTTTAACAAGGATACTGAAAAAGAGACTGGATCCATATATAGAAAAAATAATAGGAGAATATCAATCAGGATTCAGATCCAATAGGTCAACAACAGACAATTTATTCACCCTGAGACAAATAACGGAGAAATTCTGGGAATTTAATACAGATATTTACCTGAGCTTCATAGATTTTAAACAAGAATGTGATACAATAATAACGAAGAAATTAAGGATGATTATGTCCACTTTTGGTATTCCAACAAAACTAAGTAGAATAATTAATTTAACCAGAAACAATCAATCAAGTTATAATCCAGAACCATTTAACGGAATGCTTTAAAACAAATCAAGGATTAAAACAGGGGGACAGTTTGGCACCATCACTATTTTTAATCATGACGCTGCACATCCCGCTCCTCTGCCTTCTTCTTGCCACATTTGTATGCCTGTGAACAGAAAGAAAAGGCTGTTGATATACTCAAGTTATTGCAACATTAGCAAGACCATTGTAATTATACATACCAACCCTTTGTCACCATAAAGGAAATCGCATGATAACTGGAAAGGAAGAAATCATTTCCTAATGAAGGGAAATCCCGGCACTTGGAGAAAGCTATCCTGACTAAAATCTTCGTGGTTTTTATCAGACGCTCCGTGCATACTGTCCAATTCATGATTCACCAACAGTAAATTATATATACAGAATATCCAGATGAAGGTAAAGTAAAAGGTAAAGTTTTCCCTGTGCTTAACTAATTAAGCACTAGGCAATGAAAACGTATGGGGAAATGGATGTATAGGTCCACATTTTCTGGACCTCGCCATTATATGGAGGTGAGTGGTCAGCTTCACGCCCCCGTTGCTTTACCCTCACACTTACCTCAGAGCCAGTCTGGACGATGTGGAGAAGAGGAAATTCTTGACTCTACTGGGACTCTAACTCTGGCCCCTCGGTTGTCCAGCCCGTAGTCAGTCGCTATACCGACTGCTGATTCCCGGCTCTCCGCACTCCAGAAGATAGAAATCAAAATTATGTACATACTCGTGTCCAGCGGCATTAGGACTTCTGAAGTCGGAGAGACAAATTCAACTTAAGATGCTACAAAGATGTATGAAGTAAAGAAAATAATAAGATCCCACATGAAAAGAGAAGAAAACCGTTTCATAACTTCTGCAGATGTCGCAGCAGGGTACGTATTGTGGTCACACCACTGGCGCAGAATTCAGACTTCAGTCTCCATAAAAGATACATGAGCAATGCAAACGGATCCATTTGAATTGAGACTCAACTCAACAACACTACAACCAGAGGGTATGGAGAAATAAATGCGTGGTAACATGTGAACTGCGGAAAACCCCATGACACAACATCTCAACATGGGCAATAAAACCGCATGTGTTCTTCATGCAAGCTTCTAGAGACCACAATAGGTGCAGGAAGAAAACCAATACCACACGTTGAAACCCACAGCACAAAATGTGACACGCAATGGAGTTATTGTGATTTAAAACTCTATTTTGTTCTCAGACCTCCTGGCACTCAAACAATTTTCATCATGTTGTCCACTGGTGTAAACTGAAAACAATATTTTTGCTGTATTTCACATTCCCACAGGGGTGACCATTATAAGCTATAGCCACCAGGACACAATGCCGCGCAGTCAGCCGAAACTGAACCGACGTTTCGGAGGAACATATCGCCTCCATCCACGGTCCGAACAGCGAAGGAAGTAAGACCAACATGAAGCACGTGGCTTGCTGCTATGAACTACATTTTGTCTGAATATCCTCCAGAGAAGAGACTACTTGGGGGACTTAGGCGCAGACCATGTACGAGGTACTTGTATACGCTACATGGATTATATTAAAATGCATTTTAGGGAAATATGTCAGAGTGTGGACGGATTTCAGGTGGGTTGGAATAGGGCATAGTTGCGAACTATTGGGAACACGGTAATTAACCCCTGGGTCCCATAAGAGGCTGGGAAGTATTTAATGGGCTAAGCGGGCATTAGCTTCTCAAAAATATATTAATTTCACATGACAGAGATGTAAGTAGAACAGAATGTTGGTTCTTACGTGAAACGAGAGAGAAGGTGCGACACACGAGAGATAGGAGTCTGGTGACGGAGAAAACAGAAGGAAAGGTAGCTGGTCGGCATGACTTATTGGAATGTTCAGAACTAGAAATTGGAATTACTTTTGTCCTATAAAACACAAGTGGCATGTCAAACATAACATGTTTCATAAAGATCGGTTAAGGCATTCATAATTTTATTGGGGGGGGGGGGAATTTGCAGACACACAGGCAGGAAGGTGATGTCATAAGCCTAGTTTCATTTTTGTAAATTGAGGAAAGTAGTCTAGAAACTGATAAACCTAATTGGTTCGCAGCTCCTGCGTAACTCTGCCTGTACGTTGAGCGGCACAAGTACGGGGTAGGCGCACACAACAGACATCCATGCCTTGAGTGGGTTTCGGGCCCCCGGTCCCGGAGTTCTGGCGGGCGGGGACGTTTCGTGCCTTGGTCCGCGAGGCCACTGTGATTGGTGTTAGTTACCTCGGTTTCTCCTGCCAATTCTCATACCACCAAAATATTTCTTACTCATCTATTGTACTGCAGTAACAGGTGGTGGGGGGCAAAAATAACGACTAAATTGCTTCCTCGGCCATTGCTTCATGGGCTAGGGGCGCGCTATTCACAGGGCTTGTCAGAAGGGCGCAGGTGCGAAATGTGGTAAGGGAGGAAATCAAATCAACGAAACCCCACATTCTCACCCTATGCTACCCTATATTATTTATAAACCATCAATATACAACTATATACATTTTAGTAATATCACAATTAGAGAGCCGACTGGTGTCGGATTACACATTGCACCTTCCTAGGCGATTCTTGGACCTCGTCCATGTATCTCCACTACATCTCGCTCATCTCCTGCATATATATATATATATATATATCTTTACACACCCCTGCAGCTAGACACACCCTCTGCAGTCTCTACATTACACATGTCTACTTCTGCATCACTCCGTTGAGTCTCTCTTACGCCCTGTACACTTTTCGTAATGTTCCTAACTCATGTCCCATTGGAGGAGTTTCACTTTAATAATATCACACTTATTAAGCATGGCGATAAGAGTAGTTCCACTTACTTTGCGTTGAGACTGCAGACGGATGGCGTTGGCCGGCCCCCGGTCGGTGCTTCTTCCAGCATAGCCTCCGCGACAACTGCCCAAAATTACTGTTTGAATAATCCCCATACTAATTTACTCCCCTGGTTATATACCCTTTATTTTTGCAACTAATTATTTTCCCCGAGGGTGCAAGTCCGCCTCTAATGACGTCTTATCCCAAGTGGCTGGGCTCCTTAGGGTTGGACACGCCTCCTTACTGACAGTCCATTTGGCTAAGCCTTTTACCTCCCCACGTTCCCCTAGCACTCAAGTGTAGAATTTGTAAAGCTAGCATTTCGGTATACCTTCAACGTCATTATGCTGACAGAACATCTCCCGCGTCATAGGCTAATGCCCGTCTAACTCCATACGTAGGAATTCTTTAAAGTTTCTTAACCCTCTATACATTCGCTTTCATACGTCTCACCAGCGTTTCCCAAAACCAATTCTATTCTAGCCAACATTTTCCCTAAAATATAAAAATTTAAATACTCTTTTAACAAGTTACCGGGAGTCGGTCTTTAGGGCACAACATCTATCATCCAGGGCTGTAACAGTAGGTCCACTAATGACCAACATGCCAACTGGACTCGGCCCCACCTTGACACATTGAATAGAAATCTAGGGTTAGAATCCCGGTACGTTATTCTTCTTTAAAAAAACACCGAGTTGGCGTTTGATTAGGACATACGACTGCAATCACCGTGTAGCGGCTTTTCGAACTCTTCAAAGCCTACTTCAGCTGTACTGACCTTTTGGTTTTGAAATGACCTTTGCTGGATTTGCTGTTTCGTCTATTGTTAGAAGCTTCTTTCGTGAGGATAAGAGCTGGTCTAAGTAGTGATGAGGCAGTACTTGTCCATGAAGACACATATCGATGGCGTTGCGAATAGACCAGTCATATTTGATTTCCTGCGCCTGAATGTTCAAAGTTATAAGCCAACAACAAAATCCGTGTAATTGTTACGAAGCTGAAGCACGTGGACTTACAAGTTTTATATATGCTCTGTGTATAGAATGCATCTCAAATGGAGTTGTTTGAACAAATCCATTACAAGGTGCAGAACGTGTTTGTATCTGGAACTGACAACTTTCAGCCACGTGGCCCACAGTTCCGGCTTGAAGCTGCAATTGCATGTTTCTCTATATGCAAATAAGAGCGTCAGGTCTCCAATACTCGTTTATAAACTAACAGCTGTAAAAGTATGTAGCTTACGAAGGAGGGACGATATATTGCACGTGTCGGATTTCCAGCTGCACTGTACAGTAAGATCAATACCTGAAGATACTCTTGTATTGCGTCCATAAATGTAGTGTCTCAAAGCTAACTGAATGTCATTGTGTGTGTGTCTCATGTAATTAAATGCAGGAGAGACATTAACACGTTACACTAAATAACCGGACAGATTGACAAGACGATTGAGTAGCTTCATTTTCGATTCTGGTTAACTATTTTACAAGTAGTTTCATATGTTCTACTTCATTAATCTATTTAAATAGCTGATAGTTTTCATAAAATCAGGGACTATTATTATAATTGGTAGTTACGAGTTACACTACATATGTTACTTACTCTGAAAGTTTTTCACCAAGACCGTGAGGGCTCCAACTAGTAAGGCGACTGCCATTTTTTTTATAAAGTTTCATTGTGTTCTGAAACAAAGCATAAAAAAGCAATATATGTTTGTAAGCTACCAAACAGAGTAGGTGTCCTATCCCCACCTGAGGACCGAAACAGATCCAGTTTCCGAAATGTTGTGTTTGCAGTTATTAGAATACCGGACATTGAACAAAGTCCAAAAACCCAATAATTGTCAGTAGATTAGTATTTATGCCATCTCCATATGAAGGGAAACATCAGTAAGATATGGCGTCCAAATTATTATGGGAGGTGCAAAGGCGAAGACAGGAAAAGATTCTGTAGGACGTACAAAACGTGGGACACCATAACCTTCACGATAACTTTAATAACAACAGAGTAATGACGGCCAATTTTGCAGTCACCGGAAACTTTGTTAAAAGTAGTACGTTTTCTCATAAGAGTGTCCGTAAGAAAAAATGGATATCTCTCAATGGTCGGACAAGAAATTAAATTGACCATTCTATGATAGATGTAAGACAAGCAAAGAGCCTTATCGGTGTGCGTTGCTATAGAGGTGCCTAAAGTAACTCGGACCACTTCATGGTAAAGCTAAATTACAGGACTGAAATATCAGTAGTTAACAGAACCAAAACCAAGTACATACAACGCCGTGGCTTTCATACCAATATCCTATATGCATTCCTCTTCTCCCCAATTCATACTACATGCCCTGGCCATCTCATCCTACTTGACTACATCCCTCTAATTATATTTGTCGGAGAGTACAAGTTATGGAGCTCCTCATTATGCAGTTTTCGCCTACATCCTGTCACTTCCTCTCTCTTCGGTCCAAATATTCTCCTCAACGCCGTTCTCAAACACCCTGACTCTATGTACCTCCCTTAATATCAGAGAGCAAGTTTCACACCCATCCAGAACCACAGGGAAAATTATAATTTTGTGCTCGTTTATGCTAATTTTTATGATTTTAGACAGCAGACAAGAAACGAAGGGGACATGTATAACATAAATCAACATTCACACAACATCCAACCTCTCCGTGGTTTTTGAGAGAGGAGGACTCACGGCGGACAGCGTTCCTGCTCGTTTTCGCCCGACAGAGATTTTTAAACTGGTCGAATCGGTTAAATTAGTTCGCGGTCGCAGGAACGCCCACGCTAAAGAAAAGTGAGTTAGAATGAGAGTGAGATTGAGACTGATGTGTTCCCACGGGAAAAAGTGCGAAGTTGACAAGTTCGAACAGCCGAGATTTTCGAGGTAGTGGCCGGGCCCCCTTTCGGAACTGAAAAACCAAGAAGTTGTATGATGCACGAAGAGAAAGAGATGATGTGGCAAATGGCGAGAGAGAACTCGAACAGACTGTAGAACTACATAAGAAAGAAATTCAGACATTGCGAGAAGAACTAAGTATGTCCCAAAGAGACAAATGTGAAACGGAAAATACACCAAGTGAAGACCAAGTAATGGATGAATACAGATATACAGATGAAGAAGAACTAAGTCGAGAGACAGAATTGATCCTAAAGAAACCAAGAAGAGAAAAACAATTGCCCCACAGGAATTGTCACAGCAGAAGACGGAACATATCCAACAATCGAACGTGCAGAAAAAAAGTAAGACCTCAGCCAATAATAGTTGGAAAACTCCAGAATTGGTAGGAAATATACAACCATCTAAAGAAAAACAAGAGCCCTAATTTGCAAACAGTACTACTGAACAGTGGAGACATTAAAATAAATGCAGAAGAAGAAAAGGACTATAGGGACATAACTAGAGCCCTTAATCAAACACAAATAGAGTGGTACTCGTTTGAAAACAAACAAACGAGGCCAATTAAAGTTATGGCTAGAAATATATGCATCCTGCGGTGTCCAACCGGAAATCTCAGGTCCGTGTTTCTGTTCTTTCCTCACCTTTCAAAGTTCTCTCAGGTGTTCCTCAGGGACCTTGGGACCCCTTCTCTTCGATGTATTTATTAACGACATGTGTGATGCAGTTGCCCACTCTGTCTGATTTCTGCTCAAGACATCAAAATTTACCGAGCCATTAGTTCTTCTCAGGACTACTATCTACTTCACTCTGACATTAACTCTGTACAAGGTTGGTGCATTGCTAACTGTATGAAACTCAACATCAGTAAAACTAAAGTTATATCCTTCTCCAGGAAAACCAACTTACTTATCTACAGTTATAAACTATGTCAATCGTCAATAGCCCGGACCGATTCTATAAGACCTGGGAATGTTTATTGGTGTTAAGCTATATTTCCATAACCAGGTCAATTACACTGATATATTGGGTTTCTGGACTTTATCCATCGTCCTAGTTTTTAAGATAACAAAAACACGACGTTTCGGAAACTGGATCTGTTTCCGTCCTCAGGTGAAGGAAAAGGGGGAACACCTATTCTGTTGGGTCCGTTAGAAAGAGCTAGCCTCAATCACTGGACCCAGTGATTGAGGACTAGGATGGATAAAGTCCAGATACCCAATATATCAGTGTGTTATACACCATCGTCAGAATCCTATAATAACTACAGGTCAATTAAATTTTCTCTCACTGTGTTAAACTGTTGGGTCTAGTTCGTAACATTACTTCCAATTTCTCGTCTCTAGACTGTATGCTCCAGAAATTAACATCACCATTTTCCAGGTTCACTGTTAATGAACGTGCGAAGTAATGGATTGTGATATCAGCTTGACTGCATCAGTAATATTACTTTGCTAATATGAATGTTTGCTTTTCTTACAGTTGGTTACAAGACCTAGGAACACCTGTCAGCACGGTATCTCAGACAGTTGTAAACATGGTTCACAATAATAATATATGAGTTTTGATGTACAGCTGTAGTAACAAAAGAGTTTTGACTGAAGCCAAATGTAAGATGTTTCATATATAAAGTATATAAAAACATTATTCTCCTTGCTCAATATTGCGAACTGACTCCTTAGTCAAAGTCAAAGTAAAGGTCACATTGCGACTGAATGTCAGTTAGTCAGTAAGTCTTGGTTTCGAGCCCCATCTTGGGCTCATGACCAGATATTTATTACTGTCTGACAGTTACGGTCTTGTTTTTGTGTGGCGCCCTCCCTGACAAGAGGACGGGTCTGTATTTTGTATATGCTGTTCCTTGCCTGCGCATTCTTTCTTGGGTCCGAGTCCCTTGGGACTCGTGACCATATTTTACTGTCTCAGATTTGAGACTTCCTTTTCGTCGCCTCTTACGACTCGCAGGGTCACGGTGGAGGTATTCGACCCCGCCTCCACACGGGGTTAACTCCTTAGGTATTCCAGTTTCTGTCATAAACCCTCAAACCGACAGGCAGAAAATGCAGCTTGCTTCACGGTTGCGTGACGTCACAGCCTAGCGTGGAAGTAGTGTTTACGGACCGTTGCGTAGCAACGGTCCTGGAGAGGGGACGTGTGATGTCACTTGCGGAAACAGAGGTCATGTGACCCCCACTAACTACTGCAGTATGATGTCATCGCGTCTACACAGAAGTATTTTTTACCGACTGGTGCTTAGAAGCGTGTTGCATAACCTCATTTCACTGTTGCGTAACTTAGCAACCGTTTATCAAGAGTCTGTCTTCGTGGTAACTCATTCCACATCCCGTCGGCCAACAACATGCTGACATGTCACAGTACATTTTACTTTGCTGCTGTATAGTTTTATGTTTGATATTAGGAAGTAGCATTTGAATAGTGAGATGCTAATACAGCAAAGATTTTAAAGTAAGACATTTTCATGTTGTTGGGGACTTAAACCAAGAAAAGTACAAGGCAGTCACAGTAATAAACAAAGAATGAAGAAACCCAAACCAAACTACATTGCATCACATTCTAGAACAAAATCTTGTGAAGAACATCATGTTTGAATATGAGGATGCCTTGTATTGTGTATACCGGCCATGTCAAACATGCGGCCCGCAGGCCGCATGAAGCCCCCATAGGCACAAAGTGCGGCCCCTCAGCCAACGAACTTTGTGACAATAATTGGATTTAGGATTTGGCCTTTATGGTGGACTTTACCCGGCATTTAAATTACTTAAATTTAAAGCTACAAGGGAAAAGACATGTTGTAGTTTCATTGTATGACAGTATTAAGGTTTTTAAATTGAAGATCAAACTTTGGGAAGGACAGATGAAGAATGGCAACTTAATTCATTTTCCTACCTGCCAGGATTTCAAAAAGTCCCACAGTAATTCTGATTTTACCAGTTATGTTTCCCAAATAAAGGAATTAATCAATGGCTTTGAAAATAGGTTTAAAAATTTCAAATCGCGCGAGAACGATTTCTCTTTGTTTATGGCTCCATTCTCATTCGATGTTCAGAAGGCAGATAGTAACATTCAAATGGAACTAATTGAAATGCAGTGTGATTCAATACTGAAATTGGTATCCCTCAATTTTGTTATTTGCCAAGCCAGTACTCTGAAATGCGCCAGTTTGCTGCGAGAATACTGGCCAAGTATGGTTCCACCTACCTCTGTGAACACTTATTTTCTCTTTTGAAGACAACCAAAACCACGCACAGATCAAGGCTCACAGCAGAACATTTGTCGTCCATCCTAAAAATAGCATCTTCGCAGAGTCAGGTAGCTGACATTAAATCTCTTGTATCCCGGAAAAGATGCCAGTTCTTAAGTAAAAACCGGCAATGTAAGTAGTTTAATAAATGTTCATTTGGTTATGTAGCAGTTTTTGTTGTTTATGTACTTTTCCCCCTCGTTGGTGCCTCCACCTTATCGTGGTGAGGAGGTCTGAGTATGTCAAGGACCCTGAGAGCTATACCAGCGGTAGCGTAGCTACTGGCAGGGCCTCCCTTGCTGGACAGGTCAAAGGGTAGGCATCAGACGAAGAGAGACACCGAAAACCAAAAACTGATGCTGGAAGCAGCGTCATCAGTAGCGACTTGAAGCACAGAGCAAATGATGCTCGAGATGGTTCAAGTTCGTATAGCAANGATCATTCTGAGCCCTTATTTATTTTGATGATTATAGATGACCATGAAATTTATTTCTAATTAATTCTCGGTAATTTTAATTTCAAAAGTCTTATGTTTCGATATTACTGGAAATGTATTGTGATCTTTAATATCGTATTTCACTGTCTGGGACGTGCAATACGGTGTTTATGTTGAAATTTTCTAGATTCTGGCAGAACCAAGAAGTCCAGAGTTATGACATTTACGATCAGTCATATATTTAGCTCGGGTACAGGAAACCGGACGCGCCCAAAAGGGAAGGTCAATGAGAAGAAAAGGTCAGAACTTGTTACAGTTGCCTGTGAATGAGGGCCAGTATGATTGGGTTGCCTCGTCCAAGCTTCCTACCGAAGATGGGATGAAAATGTATATGTCAACACCATCTTTCGAATTCCCGGCGTGGGGGTGCAAGCCATTCCACAAAAGGGAGACTTTCACAATATTCCGAACTGAACGGACGTGACCCTTGCACGCTCCGAGACGTAGCTTGCCGATAGTGTAACGCTGTAACTTAAAGCTAAGAATACATTAATTTAACAGTGTGGTGAATTAGCAGGTGAATAAACGTCAATTGGCTCAACTCTCAGAAAAACGCTTTCTTCGGCATCGCTACCCTGAGACACATGCAAACTGACCCAGCTAGTTTCCCGTACCTATACCGATCTTCCTTAGTTTGATCTGTGAGAACAACATCCAGTAGCCATCATACACTGTCCTAAGGTAGAAACAGGTGTAGCAGGGATAGCACCATTCCGACTGCGCTGATACAAGCAAAGGCGGGTTGGAAAAGAGCGGTGTTAGTATAGCAACAGGCGTGACCAGAGTGGTTTGAACGGCTGCAGTACTGCGATGTGCAAAGCAAATGGAAAAACTACCACATTAACACTTTTCCTGGATAGTCTCTTTCCAAAAACAGAGACACCATGTATGCGAGATGTTTCCTCTGGAGACAAAACAATCTGGAGGTAAACTACTCCCCCCATAGGATCTCCCGGGGGGGGGAGTGTTTCTAGGGGAAATGTCATGCAGGCGTTAAAACAAGAAAAAGTGCGAAGATAAGAAAGAACATCATAGCTACAAGATTGGAACATGGAATGTAAGGACCTTGAATCAAGCAGGAAAATTGGAGAATTTGAAAACGGAAATGCAGCAGAATGGGGTGTCTGTTCTAGGTGTCAGCGAAGTGCGGTGGAAAGGACAAGGTGAAATAAGAAGTGGTGATTATACAGTGCATTATTCCGGAGGTGAATGGGATGAAAGAGGTGTGTCAATAGTGGTGCATAAAAGTGTAGTGAGGAGTGTTGTTAAGAAGATTGTTTGTAATGACAGAATTATTGCTCTGAAGTTAAAGGCGGAACCGGTAGATATACTGATTATGCAAGTGTACATGCCAACATCAGAGTATGAAGATGATGAAGTGGAAAAAGTGTATAACACGATTGAAGAAATTCTTCAGGAAGATGGAAGAGGTGAAACAAACAGCATCATATTGGAAGACTGGAATAGCATTGTTGGAGATGAACCACATCAGAATATTGTTGGATCACATGGACTAGGAAGACGGAATCACAGGGGTCAAATGAAAATTTTCCCATGGAAGGCACCTGGGGATTGGAGGAGGCATCAGCTGGACTACATCCTTGTGAAACATCGATTCAGAAATAATGTGAAGGATGTGAAGACGCTGCCTGGGGCAGATATTGACTCTGGTCACAACTTACTGGTTGCCAAGTTTCGAACCAGGTTGAAGAAAATAATAAGATTTCAAAAGCGCAGACCT